>NW_020955304.1:1560396-1785779 GCF_003031625.1 Empidonax traillii | reverse complement strand
CCTCCCTCCCCTACCTCGGCCGCGGGCGGGCGGCGGGCGGGGGCCGGGGCGAAGCCGCCGCCGCGGAGGGGAGGGGACGGGGCGAGGCGAGGGGAGCGTGTGGGGGGGCGGAATGCGCCCCGAGTGACGGCCTGAGCCGCCATCCGGGCACCGCGGCGGGGGGAGCGCCCGGGAGGAGCGCGGCCGGCAGGGAGGGGGCGCTGGGCCCTTCGCTCCCCGCCCCGAGCCCTCCTCCCTGCGGCCTGCGGCGGCCCGGCATGGGGGAGCGGGGGCGGCCGGCCGGGCACTGAGCGGCGCTGTTGGGTTCCCGAGCGGCGGAGGAGCGGGGACAGCGAGCTCGGCCCCCCCCCCCGGGGCACCCCCCGACAACGATCACCGGCTCCGCCGCCTCGGCCACCATGGCGGAGAACTTACTCGACGGGCCGCCCAACCCCAAGCGAGCCAAGCTCAACTCGCCGGGCTTCTCCGCCAGCGATAGCACAGGTAAGGCCGCGGGGGTGGCTCGGGCGGGGCTCCACGGCCGTTCCCCCCCCACACACACCCGACCGGCCCGCCGGAGGGGGGGGCTGGGGGGACCGCCCGCCCTGCCGCGGTTCCCGGCGGGGGTGGGTTGGGCCTCCTGCAGTCGAAGTTACCGGGCGGGACCCGTACGCCGAGTACCGTCCCGGCTATAAATAGCGGTTGGAAAAGGCGTTTTTGTGAGTCGGGTTTCCCCTTCTTTTCCTCCATCGTCCTCGTTTTTAGCTTCCTGGTTCGGATGATGGGGGTGCGCAGGTGAGTGAGGTGCGGGTAGGGAAGGAGAAGGGCCGACCATCCTGCTTATTGTAGAATCGTGGAACGGGGTTTGGGTTGGAACGGACGTTAAAGCCCATCTCGTTCCAACCCCCTGCCCCGGGCAGGGACACCTTCCACCAGCCCAGGTTGCTCCAAGCCCCGTCCAACCTGGCCTTGGACACTTCCAGGGCTGGGGCAGCCACAGCTTCTCTGGGCAACCTGTGCCAGGGCCTCCCCACCCTCACAGGGAAGAATTTCTTTCTAATATCTATATCTAAGCTGAAGGTGGCTTCTTGGAAAGGTGGTCAAGGTTTCTATGTACTCCTGAAAACCCACATATTACCCACAGCTAACAGCCCTATACAGGCTCTTCCACTGTGCCCTTACATGTGACAGTCTACGGAATAAAAACTCCCTAATAGCTTCTTAATCATGGAATGGTTTGGGTTGGAAAGAACCTTAAAGAACGTCTAATTCCATGGCCCAGTTAATACTTTGCTACCTTTTTATTTTATTTTATTTTTGCCTCCCCACCTATGTCTCAGGTTTAAGGCGCTTGGCTCAAGCAGTCCCGAGCGTTTTTCCTTTAAAACCCAAACGATTTGCAGATAATGGTTGAAGTTGTGGGGTTGGTTGTGTGACGAAATGCCCGGCAGCCTGGCAGTCGGGCTGTGTGTAGTCTCTCTGGCGTGCCTCGTTCTTCGGTTGTGATGGGTTTGTAGATAATAAGGTGCATCAAAATGTTTCGTTTCCAGCGAGCGCCTGCCTGTTGTAAATACACACGTGTGTATTTACACGTGTGTAAAAAAAGCATGTGTGTGTGGACCGACGTCTCCCGGTGTTCCCTCTGTTTCAATCACTGAACCAGTGGTTTCTGAGGAACACGAAGTGTGTTGGACTTGCATTTCTGCTTTCAGAGATTAATGAATCTTGTGAAAGGGACAGTGATAAGTTAATCGTGCTATGCCTGCTGTGTTTTCATAGGCTGAAAAAAAATTATTACTATAATTGAGCTGATAAATTCTGTGGTTTTTTTCGGCTTGCTCAATCTGCGTTTGGCAATAGTTTATGGATGTCCTTTAGGGGCTTTTATGGTATCCTTCTCAACCTACAAATAAATGAAACAAGCGAGAAAGAAACAGTATCGAGAGTAAGAATTGTAAGGGAATATCTAGGTGAGGTCGTGTGATTGAACCACGTTAATCCCTTTCGTGGAAGCGGTGGAATAAACGGGAGGCTGATACACAAGTTGCTGTGAAACGCTACACGGTAACTCGGGTGAGATACAGTTTTTCTTTAGGTCTGCAGCTGGACATTTTACGCTCTCCTGGTAGCCAGTGAAAGGTGTTTGAAGAGGTGTCTTGGATTTCTTTTTTTTTCTTTCTTTCTTTTTTGAAGTTCACTTGGTCTGTTCTGGAATGCTTCATTCTTAATTACGTCCTGTTCAGCAAGTTCTCGTGCGTCTCGGTGAGCTCTCTGCAGTGCTGGATATGTGAACTCCAGCATCTGCAGAAAGTTCTGCAGGGCCGAGGGGGCCTCTGGGCACTGGGACGGCAAACCCCGAGGCGTATTTTGGGCAAATGTGTCCATGGAGTTCTGTTGTCGCCCTCGCGTTCCCCAGGCGAAAATTTCTCTCTACCCAGAGCATGGGTAATGTTTGTTCACGTAGAGATTTTTTTTTTTTTTTTTTTTTTAGGAAAAGCACTTCTAGGTTTGTTGCCAGCACTTAGTGCTGGTTGTTGAAGCATCCCTGGTGGTTTTTGTGCGTTGTAGCAGGTGATACACGTAGTTTGAGTAGCGATTGCTGTCAAAAACCTGCTCCTGGACCTAAACTAGGCTGCTCCCCGGTGCCGAGGCTTAAATCAAAAAGTTCTGCTGCAGCCTGGAAAGGGACCTTTGTGACCGGAGGAGCCTGGCTGAGGTGGGTTTGAGGCTCGTCGCCTGGACGAGCAGCGAGTTGTGTGCGGGTGAAGGGCGCTGTAATTGCAGTGGTAACTCCGCGCCGTTGGGTGCTGCGGATGCCGCGGCGGGGACGTGATTCCACAGCCACGGCCCGGCCGCGCCGTTCTGCTGCTGAGCCCTTCAGCTCCCAGCCTGCAAACGCCCGGACCCGAGGCTCTGATGGCAGCCCCGAACGCTCGGCAGAAAGCAACTGCTCAGCCTTGTTTGTGTTTCTTTGATGCGGTGATGTTAAGCAACTCCTTTTGTCGGGGTAAGTTTTAGGTGCCTTTAATCTTTCTGATAAAAATAGCTCCTCAGCTTACCGGGGCAAAGTTTGTGCCGTTGAAATCGGTCTGCTTAAGTTCTGAAAATACCACCTTTCCCGTTAAACCCAAGCAGCTAAATCTAATGTCTGATCTGGGAGAAGGGAGCAGAGATGAAAGGGTAGCAGAGATGGGTGCTGTGACCGTCGTTAAGTTTCATGATAGTCCCATTTTGCAGTTGCCCCGCTGCTCTTTGTATCAATAAGAAAGGTTAAGACTGGTGGCTGTGCTGTATTGAACAAGTTGGCTCCTGTGCTAAAATGTCCGTGGGAAAGATTTTTCCTTGTCTAGCCAAGTAGGAGTAGTGCTTTTGTCTAATTACTGCTTTATTAGATACACAGTCGTTTTCATACCTAAACATTTCTCTTTCTCTGTGGCTGTTGTGAGACATTCTCATCCAGCATGGGGCAAAATAAACAAGGGACTCCTACAAAAAGTAGAAATGCAGTAACTTTGCTTATGGCAGTGTGTTATTTTAACGTTGAGTGTTGTGATTATTTTGTACGTTGCTGGCGTTGGTCCTCCAGCAGAATATACTGAGACCTCACGTTGTTCTTGAGCTGGTGTCGGGCTGAAGGCTGCACACACATCGGGAAAAATACATCTGTGTGGAGCAGCAGCAAAGCTGGGGGTGTTCAGGTGCCCCTGGACCGTGGTGAGGTCTGGCTTGCACTGAAGTCGTGCCTCTGTCTGCATTCGTTCCGTTCCCTGCAGCTTGTGCTGCTGTGGAGCTGCGCCAGTGCCAGAAACGACCCAGCGTAATCTGGGCCAGAGCAGAGGGACTTAACGAATTCCTAAAGTAGGTGAAGTTGGGAAGAAGGTGAGATGAGCGGCTTCAAAACCCCATCAGAGCTGGATTTTCACCTCAGATTTTCTTGTGTGTGTGTGTGGGGTGTTGATTTTTTTACCCAGGTGAAGCAGCATGGCTGCTGCTGCAGAGTCCGCGGCCGGCACCCCCGGTAACTCCCGTTCTGCTCACAGCCTTGTGCTGGCATCCAGGGCCCGGATTTCGTGCCGGGGGAAGGCTGGCCCTGCCGCACGTGCCTTCCTACGTGCCGAGATAAGCAGATCTCTGGCTGACTCCCAGCCAGCTTCAGAACTTCGCAGAAGGGAGTTCGTGTCGATGCGCAGCCTGATTTGATCCCGCTCCCCTGCCAAAAACCAGAGAGGTGTGTTGCAGTGGAGTTAGGTTTTAGTTTTAAAAGAGGTGGACAAAATGAAAGTGGCTTAAGGAGAGACAGCGAGGCTTTCTAAGCTCGTGTTCGTGTTCTTAGCTGAGACTTCAGGTGGAGTGACGTCTGGGTGATCTAAAACCAGATTTTGTTTGGGCACGTGGAAGCATTAGTATGGATGTTTTAAAGGGTTCATTCCTGCGTGGCTGAAAAGCTTCATGGAAGCCTGTGTAATCGGTCTGCTCTTGTCCTGTAGAATATGGGCAAAACTCGAGTGTCCTTTGTGTGCTGTGACAGTAAGAACCGCAGTTACACACCTGCTTCCTCCATCTCTCCCTGGAACAAGGGAAAGGGTAATTCCATTAAACGACCAGACTTGGATTTATAAGGGGGAAATCTGGGGAAGAAATGCATCTTCTGAAAAGCTGGAGGTGAAGGAGCGTGTGCAGTTGGAATTATTCCACGGGAACGTCCTCTGTTTTGTGGAACTTGCACCATAAGTATCTGGGATGGGAGGTTGGATATTTCATGGCTATATTGTTTCATAAGAGTTAGTACTCAGGTGTAACAATGTGGGTGGTGGATGGGAAAGGAGGATGCCAAGCAAGAATGTTTACTTTGAGCTGTGAGTTTGATACAAGTTGATTATTTTCTTTTTCACCCCAAGTGACTGACCCGCATCACTTGATGCCAGCGGTTGTGATCTGGAACAGGAGATTTGTAAGATTAGAAATGGGCTCATTTAGAGAGTCTAGTGCAGCTGATTCTTACCAATTCCTAGAGCATTGCTGATAGCAAGATGTTGTGTACTTTCTCAGTGTTTGGAGGCTTTTATAGATTTTTTCCAAGCAGTTTGATACATCTGTGTGTGTGGGATGAAAAGCTGAGCAGGTGATCTGCCACCCTGATCTCATATGTGACAGTCCACAGTCTTAACGTTGTGCCCATTCTGTCTTTTTCTTTTTCTTTTTTTTTTTTTTTTTTTTTTTTTTTTTTTTTTTTTTTTTTTTTTTTTTTTTTTTTTTTTTTTTTTTTTTTTTTTTTTTTTTTTTTTTTTTTTTTTTTTTTTTTTTTTTTTTTTTTTGAAAGTCTTATTTTGATAATTACACATGTGCTGGGGAGTTTATCAAACTGATTCCTTCCCTCTTATGACTTAAAATTAACCCAGTAAATGCTGTCTTGTGCAGTGGTGTAAAGCTCCCAGAGAAGCCCTGCCAGCATCAGGCAGGAGTAGAGGCTGTGCCTGGGGAGTCAGTCTTTGCTGTGCTCCAGAGATCTCTTGGTAGCTTGTGAAATGATTCCCAGTTTTCTCCTGCAGATGATTCACTTTCTGTTCTGGCTGGACGTTCCTTGGCGTCATCATCCAGTGCCATTCATTATTTCTACAGCAACGTGCTGTGTTTTGTTATTATACCTTCAGCTTCATGTTAAAATAATCCCCATATTCTTAGTGTTTGTTAGATATTTTACTCTCTGTTGTTACCTGCTAATAAAAAAGAACTTGAACAAAACCCCTCACTCTGTTAGCAAAATACTGCAAGTCAATGTGAAGTCAGGGTGGAGGGGGTAGTTGAAAAACTCAGTTTGAAAAATTCTAGGGTTTGTTCTTTATACAGTGGAAAAGCATGTGGGTTAGCTTAGAAATCTGACACTTCCACCCTAATTTGGTTTACACTTTAAAGAATTTTTGCTTTGTAAATCTTCCTTTTAACATATGTTATGTTTTCCATCTGTCTTCTCAGATGTCTGAGATACAGAGAGAACCTGAATCGTTTATTTAAAAAACTCTTTTAATAGAGATGCCTCCGGAAATACTATTAGGTATTGTGCACAATCAAAGTGTGAATAAAAAGAAAACTGAAACTCCTATTAGCACAGATAATTATAGCTCGGAATCTAAACCCCTTAACATATACTCTTCAAAAGCTTCATTTTTCCTTTCCTCCTTTTTTATTCACCACCACTGAGAAATAAGGATCTTATTTGTGACACTGGATGTAAATTCTCATTTATGTATCTGCAAGCCTGTAAAATAATCTCCTTCCCTGCCAATCACACTTAACGCTGCGGGAGCTTCCTCGGGAAGACGGTGCCGTCCACGGGAGTTGTTCCCCCTGGGTGATCCACCTCCCAATCCCACAGGTGGCCATATCCCTGCCCAGGCATCGGAGCTGGATCCTTTGTGTTGCAGAGTGAGAAGTGAAATGGAATATTGGATTCCAAGAGCTGCTCTCGCTCGGCCCGGCTTTGCCGCCGCGGGTACTTTGGTGGCTGATTTAGTGGGTGTTGGTGATGACATCACTTCTGTGTCATCCTCTGTGTAGTTTCATCTCACGGAGAAAAGAACTGGGGAAATTACCAAGAGGTTTGAATTCAGTAAGTGCTGAGTGTAGGACTGGTTTGGAGTAGCTGTGAAGTTTTTTTTCCTAAGGTTCATAAACTCCCTTAAGGAAAGTATTAATGAGAGTGATTCAAAACAGCCTCATCTCACTGAAATCAGGGCTTTAAAGTAAAATAGCTTTGTGAGGGAATTGGGGCTTTTTGGATTGTCAGTTATGGTTGGAAGCTTTTTTAGACAGAAATATGCAAAAATCATTAGTTTTAAGCACACATCTGCTGTTGCTTCCTTATGTGTGTTTGGTTTGTTTTGGTGTGTGTGTTCTTGCACAGCTGAATTTGAGTTGCCAAGCAAAAGACACTTAAGTTTGGTATCAGAAGTAGGGAGGAAAAAGTGGCATCAAAAAGAATGGTAATGCAGTGTTTCCAGCTATTGTACATCGTAAAGGAGACCCAGAATTGCCTGTTTCCTGGTAATCTTGCTTAGCCTGTTTGTTTGTTTTAATAATATTACTTCAAGTACATATTTATCTATTTTAATTTTCAGATAATAAACCTGGCTGTGGTTCTGTTGGAGAAGGTGCATTAAGGTGGGATCTTTAGGATCATGTAGCTGAAGGGAATATTGGGAGCTGCCTGAGCCAGAACTGAGCTTGAGTTCTCATCACTGTCAGTCCTCGGGAGGGTGAGGACTGAAAACTTCAAAGTCTGAACCACCTTTGTTGACAATATATTTACTAAGAAGTCTGTGGCCAGGGAATGTCACAGGTAAAGTTTGTTTGTCAGGATAATTCATGTCCTTGCACATTATCTGCTGATTCCTTTTCCAGCTGGGCGGGGAGGGTGGCTCAGTGAGGGGAGCAGCGGCCCTGTCAGCTCAAGGCATTTGTGTGCAGACCCTGCATTTCATGCTGCCTGAAGCAGTTGCCCACTGTTAATTACCTGATTCTCAGATGTTCCTCTTTAAAGGGTCATCCCCAACTTAAAGGTTCTGTCAGCTGTAGAATTAGGGCAACAAACAAGGTGTGTGTGTTTGTGATAGGATGAGAAGGCAATCCCGCTTCTCTTAACCAAGAACCTTAAAATGTTTAATCTTCTTCAGGATGATCTTGTGAATGGGAAGCCGATGTTTCCAGCGTGTTGTCTCCCAGTCCACAGGCAGATTGTTTGCCTCGTTTTCCTATCTGTCCGGGTTTCTCTTCCTATGGCAAAGACATTTCCTGCAGCGTTTTGGTCGGTAACAGTGCACTGTTACACTGTGTCTGTGCTGGGGATGCTGCTGGGTGGCATTTAAAGTCACAAGAGCAGACACAGCAACAGTGTCAAAATAGTGGAGGCACCTGGGGAAAGGAGGAAAAAAGGTTTTGTAGGACCAGAGAAAGGCAAAGTCAATCCACTGTTTGCCATCCGATGATTTCAACAGCAGACGAGAGTGAATGCTCTTGTTGGGCTGCTTCTGCCACATATTATGGGGGTTATTTTGGTTTTATCCCCCTCTGGTCTTGAGAGGCTGGCTTCTTATCTGAATATTTTTCCTATTTTTTTCTCTTTATGTAAACTTTAGTGCCAGATGCATTTAATGTGTCCTTATACACTACTTTGTAATTGGTAGGGAAACATTCGAGCAATCCAATTTTTATGGAAGGGTAGATCTGAAAACAGGGATAATTCCTGAAAGAAGCCAGTGTCTTGGGTTTTTCCAGACTTTTAACACAGATTGCGTTTTCATTATGAGCACAGCAGAAGAGAGATGGTGGAGACAATTTGGGTGAGCACAGCAGAGGTTGTGACTCTGTGATACACAACGTGCAAGTGGAAAGAGGCTGGGAACTAAACCTGGTGTAAGCAAGGAAGGATCTCTGTTTATAACATTTTCCTGGAGGTGAGAAAGAAGGCAGGGACAGAACAGTTGACCTTTCCTGTTTCAGGTGGTACTTGTTACCACACACATTAGTGGTGGTATAAAGGTTATAGATACCTGCATTTTCCCCAGTCCTGACTCGTGTGTCTGGTGTTGGGGCCGGTGTCAGGAGCGTTTCTAAAATAAGTCAATCATACTGGTAGTATTGCAGTAGAGATTAGGGGAGATGGGATTCTTCTTCATTAGTTTTGTGGTTTGTTTGTCTAATGAGCTTTGCTTTTCAGAAGTCACTTAGTTGCTGAAGTCTTACAAAAATAGACTGGGGGAGATTTTAGAAGTGTGAAGTTACTTTAACTTCAAATTAACGAGATTCTAAGGGGATAGTGTCCCTTTGGGTTATTGGGATGCACAAAATGGGTCTAATTTAATTGATTTTAGGAACTTTGCTGCTTAGTTGCATGTCTGTACCCTGAATGGGATTCATCTTAGGAAGGAGAGTCATGCTTTGCCAGAAAACCAGTTGCAAAGGAAGCGTGGCAGAATGAGTGTTTCCTTCACAATCCCCCCATCCCTAAAGTCCCAGCAGAGGGCACGTGTTATACCAATTGTCAAGAAGGACAATACAGGCAACTGCAGACTGGTCAGCTCCCTGCCGTCACTGGGAAGGTCATGAAGGAGCTGGAGTGAGTTTAGTGAAGGACTAACAAGGAGGTTGGGGGCTGGAACAAGCGCCTTCTGATAGGAGCCTGAGGGGCTGGGCTGCAGACAGACCTCCTGACATCCTTTCCAACCCCTGTGACTGTGGGTCTGTGAGCGAGAGAGTGCTGTGATAATGATTCCAATGAGTTTCCTAGAGGCAAGTACCAAGACTTCCAAAAGGTCAGGCTCGTTTCCACGAATTTTGACCAGTCCACTGACTTAGGAATGAGCAAACCAGACCATATTCCTTTCTCATCCCAAGTGCAAGTAGTTCAATCAAGCAGGCAGGAAGAAATTCACTTAAATATTCTGATCTCTTATTATGCAAGCCATCAGTTGTTGGGACTCACCTAGATCCCTGCTGCTGGATCTCTCATTCCCCCTCACCACCCTCCACCCAGCTGGGTCTCCTTGACCCAGCCAGGTCCCTCATCACCATTATTTTCAAGCAGCTTGTTAAACATCGTGTTCTGAAGAAGTGTTGCTGCTCTGCTGACAGTCAAGGTCAGATGCATCACAGTCTTTCTGTGTCTTGTTAGGTAAAGACACTAATGTAAAGTTTCCTCACTGGAAATTTTGTATTTTCCATGAACTCATTGTTTAATTGCTGTAAAACATTAAATGCTGTAATTTGCTTTTATAAAACAATAAATTACGGAATCCTGAAGCCTCTGAAGGAGGTTGGAATGGAGGTGGTAATTGCTGACTGCACCAAACAGTGTGGCTATTGAGAGGAGCTACCTGACAGCGAGTTTTAGGGAATGGCTGGAGCTCTGAACTGTTGGGGCTTTGTCTGCTGGGGTCTGGCGTGATTGAAAGAGGCCTTACAAAACAAAATTGGGCTCACTGAAATGTAACAGCTATGCTGGCATGAAAGAAAGGCACGGTGAAAATACTGCCTGTGTGCTGGGCTGCAGTGTGTGACTCCAGTGCCTGCTCCCTGCATGGGCAGTCGGGTTGTGACAGGAAAACTCCCAGTCGCTGTTTCAAGCAGAGATTGTGCAGGAAAAAATGAAACTGGATTTGATAGTTCTGCTCCTGCTTGCGGTGTGAGATAAGAAGTCACGTAACTAAACACCTTAGAATGTTTGCCACCTCTCCAGACTCAGCTAAAGGGGTAAAATTGGTGATATTGAAACAGTTTAATTGATTGAATATGTATATTAAGAAAGTCTCCTAATAACAGTCACAGTCATACAGATAAGAATCCTTGAGGATGCCACCCAGTTTGTTTGTTTTTTTTTTTCTCAAAAGACTTAGAGGGAAACAGAACATCTTTTTTTATTCTGATTTCTGAAAGTGTTGTCCAGGAAGGCAGAAAACTGTGACATTTAAGCTCATAAAACCGAAATTAGGAGAGAAAGTGTCTCAAGTGTGGTTATCTTCCATGTGTGAAAATAGCTGATCAAGGAAGACAGGATGCTCAAATTGGAGAAGGAGCCTTTTGGAAAGAGTTGGGGGGGTGGTAGTTGCCTAGTGCTTTTCCATGCCTTCCAAAAAAACGTGTTATCTGTGTTCTTTGGTGAGGATGCTTGATTTTATGTAACAGAGGTGATGAGAGGCACGAGGTGTAGGATCAGAAGTGCTGTGTTAAGAGACAAGGCATCATGAGGTGATTCTCCACAGTCTCAGTCAGCTCTGCTGCCTTCTGAGCACTGGATTAGAGGTATGTGCCTTATGAGTCCGTGGAATCTGTTCTCCTTTAAAATCCGGATCACTTTTCCCTCTCTGCCGTGTTTTGGAGGGATGGAGCAGCTCCAGAGCTCGCTGCTTGCAGTGGGGGCTCCTCAGCAGAGCTGCTTCCTGGGCATTGCTTCAGGTAACTATATGTAAGGCAAAGGCATCCCTCGATTTTTGGGCTCTTGGTAGGTACCTTTGACTTTGAGAAATAGCTGAAGCATCGAGAATGGGATCAATTGTGTTCTTCTCGTGAGGATGGAGGGACTGCAGTTGCTTTTCATTTTTCTGTCGGTAGAAATAGGCCGTGTTCTTATTATGGCAGGTTTTTATATGTGTGTAAATATATTTATTCTTTTTATAACTGCCAAGACAATCTCTCATCTTTATGGATTTGTTGCAGACGTGCTCAAGTAGATTCTTTTGTTTTCTGTTGTGTTTTATAACTGTCGTAAAACGTGCCTTGTGTTGGTGTTTTTAATGTACATGGCTCTGATTAAATATAAAAGACGATGATTAATCACTCTGTGAACGTTTGAATTCTCGGTGAATTTTTACACGACCGCTGTGCTAAGTTGTTTACCTGCATTTTATTTTCCTGCTGGCAGAGCTGTACGTTTTCCATGCCTTAACTTAATGTACAGCCTTCTTACAGGAGCTTAGGAGCGGTAGATTACTTCAGGTTTTAAGAGGCTGCATTCCCAAATACTTTCTTCACTCCTTTTGTAAAGGAACTGCAAAAACTGCAAAAAAAAACATTTCCAGTCCTTGGCTCTGGCAAGACTGAGAGAGTCCAGCCAGGCAAGCAAGAAAAAAAGAAAATAAAATTGAGCATTTATACTCCAGCATCCCATTTAGAAATACAACTGGGAAATACTCCCCTTTAAGCAACAGCAGCATCTTCCCCCTCTCCATTTTGTCACCCCTCTGCCCCTGTCCCTTCTCTTGTTGATGAAACACTAACAATTTTGGTGCAGAAGCTTGGAAAAACACCTTTTTGTGGGATTTGGGGAAGTTGTCTGAAGGAGTGCGCTTAAGGCTGAACTTAGAGCGGGGTGGGATGGCAGAGCCTGTCGGCATCCCGGGATGGCAGAGCCTCATGGCTGTTCCAGGATGGCAGAGCCTGCTGGCATTCCAGGCTGTGCCACCAGGAGCCAGCACCCACTGGGGACTCACCTGTGGACAAAGCAGGCTGGACCCCAAACATCCAGTGGGTTTTTCATCAGGAAGGGTGAGAGGTGGTTAATAACTGGGAAATCTTGGAAGAAGGAAAGTGGAAGGAGAAGGTAAAGGCAGAGACAAAGTGCAGCACGGCCAGTGTGGAGTGTGGTGTGGGAAGGAGGAGGGATGAAGCAATCCCAGGCTGGAAGGGAGCTGAAGGCACAGCAGGAATTTCTGTAGGAGGCAAGCTGAAAAGGTGAACTGAACAGCCGAAAGGAAAGGCAGCAAGTAAGAGAAATTAAAAATATTTTATTGAACCTTGCTAATGAAAATATTAGCTTGTTACTTGCCAGCTTGGAAGGGAGCAGGGGATCTGTTCTGAGCCGGGGGTGTATCTTGTCACAGTCAACTCGGAGCAGTCCTGGAGGGATTATTGACTCCAGTGGGTGCTGATGGCAGGGTGTGGGCCCCTGAAGGACGTGCTGCTGTGAGCCTTCAGAACAGCAGAGTTTAACGTTTCTGCCTGTGTTTCCTGTGGCTGTTGATGTAACTCGCTGGTCATTGTAAATCTTAACATTTTTACTCATTTTCCTTCAGTTAGGTTGAATTGGAAATCCATGTGCTGATGAAATGCGTGGTATTTAAGTGTACTGAGATTTGTTGTGATGCATCCCTGCTTTGTGATACAGGTTATGTGTTGTCTGGGGTTCGTTGTTTCTTTTCCATGTACCATCTTACATAATTTTTGCAGCCTGGGTCTTGCACCAGCTTCCTGTGACTGAAGAGTGAATTAAACTTTAAAACAATGAAGCTTTTGGGATTCCCTTCTTTAGTAAAGATCTTTTCTTTAACCTGGAAAAAATGTGGTTTGTCTCTTGCTCACTGTGAGGGATGGGAGTTTGTCAGGGCTGGTTTTGGGGGGGGGCAAAATAGAATTTTCACACATTTATGTTACAGTGGGAAGTGGTTGTTTTAGATCACATTCCCTGGACTGGGAAAATCTTCCGAGATGAGCTGTATGTTTGAACAGCTACTCTGGTGAACTGTGGCTGGTCTGTGTAGGTGCTTATTAATATTGCTTGTGCTTGTCCTTATGTCTTCAAATATATAACTTTAATTTTTACATGGAAGTACCTATATACAGTGAGGTAACTTTCTGTTTTTGAGTTACATACCAAAGTAACCTTGTTGCACAGATGCTCCTTATGATGTGCAAAAAAATATTGTAGTGAACCTGAGTTGCTCCTTAAAGCAGAAAAAAAAGAAAGCCCCACCACATTTTTATTGGTCTTTATGTTCCAACCAGGCAGAGCTGTTCCTTCAAGTGGCTCAATGAAGATTTGATTGATTTATTTTGCTCATCTGGAGAGTGTGTGGATTACCTCTGTCAATATTGGGCATGATAAATGAGGGCTGGGCACTTACAAAGCAATTTGAATTATTTGAGCCGTTCCGGAGTCAAGCAGTGGCTTGATTCAAGAGGCATTACCAGGAGAAAATGCTGAGTGAATTTTGGGATCTCGTGAAGAAGTGGATCATGGTAGAAATCAGTGAGCAGAAAGCGATCTTAGGTGTGTTTGTGTGTGAGACTGGGATCAAACTGCTGAAGGAGGAGTTGTTGTCTCTTGGTGAAGCTTTGAAGCCGAGCTGGAAGATGTTCTTTGGCCACGTGCACACAGTATGAGAGGGCTGAGGGAGGATTGCTGGGTGAAATTCAGTGCCTTGGGATTACAGAGGAGGTCAGAAGAGGTGATTTAATGGCTCTTTTGGGAGAGTAAATCAATAGGAGAAAATCTCTTGTTTCCGCTGTCATCTTTTAGCCAAAACCAGGGGAATTAAGAGTTAGATGATTGTATTCTTGCCACCTTAGTTTTCTTAGGCTTTGTTTTGTCAAGTCTTGCCAGAAAACCTGCTTGTTGGCCAGTGCTCTTTCTTCCCTGTGTGGCTGTGTGTGCACAGTGTGTACCAGCAGTGGCTCTGAAAGGCTCTGGAGTTCGTGTCACAGGGACCCTCGTTCGCTTCCTGGCAACCTGAGTCGTGGGTAAAGATGTATCTGAATGCCTGTCGTTGTTAACACCGGTACAGAGTAATGAAGAGAAATGTTTTAGCTACTTGTTTGTCATGTTTTCTCACTCGTGTTTCTGTTTTAACTTGTAGATTTTGGATCTTTGTTTGACTTGGAAAATGATCTTCCTGATGAGCTGATCCCCAATGGCGAGTTGGGCCTTTTGAACAGCGGTGGGAACCTCGTTCCAGATGCGGCTTCCAAACACAAACAACTTTCTGAACTTCTAAGGGGAAGCAGCGGCTCTTCCTTAAACCCAGGAATCGGCAATGTGAACTCCAGCAGCCCCGTGCAGCAGGGAGTCGGTGCTCAAGTGCAAGGGCAGCCCAACAGCGCGAACCTCGGCAATCTGGGAGCGATGGGTAAGAGCCCTCTGAACCCGGGAGACTCGTCTGCTGCGGGCCTGGCCAAGCAGGCAGCCAGCACCTCTGGACCTACCACACCTGCATCCCAAACCCTGAACTCTCAAGCACAAAAACAAGTGGGGATGGTGACGAGCAGCCCTGCGACATCACAGACTGGACCTGGGATATGTATGAATACTAATTTCAGTCAGACACACCAGAGCCTTCTCAACAGTAATTCTGGTCACACTTTAATGAATCAGCCTCAGCAAGGACAAGGGCAGGTAATGAATGGATCTCTTGGGGCAGCTGGAAGAGGAAGGGGAGCAGGAATGCAATATTCTGCCCCTGCCATGCAGGGGAATGCAGGCAGTGTGCTGGCAGAGACTTTAACCCAAGTATCTCCACAGATGGCTGGGCACACCGGGCTGAACACAGCACAGACAGGAGCAATGACTAAAGTATGTACATGCCATTTCATATATTCTGTTTATTGCACTTACTTTTTCTCCCTACAGGTGTTTGGAAAATGCAGTAGGCCCTTTTCTGGAACAGAACTAAAGGATGTGTTTTCTTGATTCTGTAGCTTCAGTCACCAGTGATATGGTGAAAGCTAGATAATTGAAGCAGTGCTCCTCATGTAATCAGAAAGGAAAGCACTTGCTGAAAAAGACATCCTTGAAGTTAAAAGTTGGAGGGTATCTTAGCAGGGTGAATTAGAAAAGAGTAGTGTAATCCTACAGAAAGGGAGAAGCAGATGATTTCTCATGTGCAGGATCTCAATTTAGCTACCAGACAACAGCATCTCCTAAAGCAATGTGAACATTGTGAGAAACACTTGTGGATTGAAGGGAGAGGTGTAGCAATTGCTCCTCTTGTCAAGGACCACTGTCAGCAGCTGTGCAGCAAATGTTCTTTAAATATGGAGGAACTGATCTGGAAACATCAAATTTCACGTTGTTTTACAAGCCAGTGCAAACTCTGTGAAAGGGAAGGACACAAGTCTAATTTGGTGACCGTTGCTTAGAGCAGTATTTTGGCTGCTGTTCCTCTTGCCTTGTGTCTTATCTCTTGTCTGGGTTGCTTTGGTACAGTTCCTTCTCGAAATGTTGATGGCAAACCCACCATGCTCTGATATGTAGAAGAAGATAATTTATCTCTGATCTTCTATCTTTTCCAACATCACCAGCTGTTGTTACTGTAAATTAGTAACATGTAAATGTTAATTCGTTGATGCGTTAGGCATTGTGGGGGAAAATGGTGTTGCTTGACATGGAGGTGTGTGTCCTGAAGAGGTGTTGACATCACTGTGGAGTTCTGTACAGTTAATCTTTTTCTTTTTTTAATAAAAACCACAAAAAGCATTCTCTCTGCAGTGAAGGAGCCCCCTTTGCTTAAGCAAGAGATGCTTGTGGTCCCTGTGAAGGTCAGAGCATCTGAAAGTGGATGTAGCTGTCTCCAGCCTCCAGAACAGCTAATTTTGCCATGTGGAGCAGATTGGTCTGCCCAGAAAGAGAGTCAGCTTATCTTTCATTTGTTTTTCTCTGAAATTTGTGGGAAGAGTGACAAATTCTGATGGTGTGGCTTATTTCTATAAGCTTACAGAAATCTAAGTTCTTGGCAGTAGAATTCTCCCAACCACTGCACAGCTTTGTGGTGAAACTTCTGGTTTTCTGTGTGAAGCAGCTCTAGTAGAATTACCCCAAAGCAGAAGGACTTGCTTAAGATCTTCATGTGGCAGAGTCTGTGTGAGCCTGGTGGGAAAGGTTCTGTGAGGTCTGGATGTGTTTTAGACAAACCCACTGTGGTAAGGAACGGGCCAGCACTCAGGCAAGTTCCATCTCTGAAGGACTTCAGGCTCAGCCTGATTCCAGCTGCACATGGATTCAGCAACTCAGGAGGGCAACCAAGGCTTTCTCAGTCAACATGTGTTCAAGAAGCAAAATAAAGTTAGTTTGATCAAGGAATATGTTGGAAAAGAAGAGAGGAAGGGTGATAAAATGCTGGTGCTGTGAAGGTGCACTTAAGAGAAAGCAATTTGAAAAACTTGGCCAACTTACAAAAAATAGGAAGATTGGTGTTTTCCAGGGCTCCAGCTCTTGCTGAACAAGATGAAGCTTAAAAACACTGTGTTTCCTTAGGCAAGTTGTACTTTATTTCCATCTAAGTTTCTCTTAGTAAGAGAGCAGGTGAGCTCAGTCTTTTTACACAGAGATTTAGGGGTTCCATTTTGGAACAAACACTTGCTCCCTGAATTTTCTTCTGCCAAGCAGCAGCTTTCTCTATTTTTGCCGTTTTCCTTAGTAGGCATTTGAGGATTGCTCTCCTTTTCCAGTTTCTTCCCATCCCCCAGTTTATTGTCCTAATAGGATTATCAACCACGATTGTGTGTGTAGCTTTTTCTTAACCAATTCTCCAGTTGTGAGGAAAGCTTTTAAGCAAAGCACTTCGGTGAGTTTGTCTGTTCTTCTGAAACTGAAATTTCTGCTGGAGGAGAATGTGGGTTGGTTTTGTTTTTTCACCTCCTGTTCCCTGGTGTTTGCCACTTAATGCGTGCAGCTTAAAAGATTTGAAAGGCTGTAATAAAAGTGGTGAGAGAGCTGATCTGCCTCATAGTGAACGTGCCCAGCTTGACTCAGGGGCTTAAAATGTAGCTGCCATCCTGCTGGAAAAACTGTATCAAGGCTGGAAGGAAATTCTCTGGGTGCTGACTGTAGCAATGTCCCGAGGGAAGGACAGGGGTGTGAAATACAAACGCAGAGAAAGAAATCTAAAAGCACTTTCAACCCCCAAATTTTCTCATTGCATTTAAAGTAAGTGATGTGCATCACTGAGTAACCTCACTCAAGTATCAAGTCCAGCTCAGTGGCCCATTTTTCTCAATTCAGTGTGTTTATATGCGCTGTGTGGGACTCATGACCCTTCATGGTTTGGGACCAGTTTTGTTGGACAAGACCTTGTTCTGTGGTGGTTTGTTCTAATTCTTTTTTTTTTTTAGTAAATGACTAATCAAGGGAAGTCCATTGCTTTTTCTGTTTGTGGTTTGGTTTTGTTTTTTTTTTTTTTTCCCTTGTGATATGTTTTTATAAGCATTCTTTTTAGTAAGAGAAAAAGAAGTAAAACACCCAGAATCTGATCGCTGCTCCTGCTCTCGGAAGTAACTGGGATTTATTTCATCTGCATCATCATGAGCCAATATTGTTAATTTTGGGCTGGACTTGCCATTTTAAGGCAGAACTGAGCATGGTAACTGAAACTCATGTCCACGTGCTTGCATGAGCCCAAGGTGGGGCTAAACCTCACCCCTAACCTAGAAAAGGGAGTGGAAAATAACCAATTCCCAGTGTCACAGGGCCAGAAGGTGCTGCCATCATGACAAATGTTTTGGAGGTAAAATACTTGCTCAGTCTGTAGAGGTGTGAGCAAAGGATTTGGTGGACTTTGTATGATCCTGGTGATTTTATGCTACTGAGATCGCCTGGAAACCTCTGAGGAACCTTCCCTTTCCCGCTGCTGTGAATATTTCTGCTCCCTTCACTGCCAGCCTGCTTTCCTGTAACAATTTTGCTGGCAACTGTGGCATTGTGGCCCCGTTTTCCTGGATGACACCACAGGGATAGTTTTCGTTTGACTGGGTTGAAGTTCTTGAAGAAATCAGCTTTAAGGAGCAGGAAGATTCTTGCTTGAATGATTATCACTTGATGGGGGCAGAGGAGCAGATCATCTTGTCACAGTCATTTCCAGTAGTAATGAATTGTCCTTTTGTGTTGGGGCATGTTTTCCTTAAGTCCATTAAGTCCAGAGAATGTGTTCAAGCCATCTAGAAAATCTTGTCAGGGTTGTTTTTTTAAGATTGTTGGCTGTCCAACATGATAAGCAGCAGCAAAGCTAAGCAGATGGTCATTGCTTCCATAGGAGCGAGCACTTCATTGGAAGTGCTTGTGCCTAATGCTCTCCTGTTGCTGTGGGAGCTCATCTTTTCCAAGAGAGGGATTTGAAGCCTTCCTATTGTTCATTGGGGTTGGCAAGAGCTTGAAGTTGTGTTTCTGTAGCTGGGTTGTTGGATAAGTCTCTTGCTGAGGTGCATTCCCCTTGTCCTTGTACTGCTGTCAGAGCCTGGAGAAAGTCAGAAGCAAGCACTGGAAAGTTCCCATTTATTTTGGATGGTTCTCAGACTTCCTTTGTGCACTGTGTTAAGAGTTCTGGACAGTGATTCACCTCACTGGTACTTCTGCTCTTTCCCTGAAGAAGCAGTGAAATCCCATTCAGATGAGAGGGCAGGGCTCTCGAGGGCTTTCTTTTCCACGTGTTTCCAAGCTGTGATGCCTCCTTAGACAATTCTGCAAAAGGAATCACCTTTTTTGCAGTAATTTCAGAGCTGCAGCACTCCAATAAGGATATGCTGGAACTTGGGGAAAAATCCTGCAGTTGTGTGTGGCTGATGTGCAGAAGCCATTGCTGTTGAACTGCAGTGATGCCATAGCTTGCTGGGGGATTGTTTCAAAGTGTTTTTCTTCACAGAACTACTGAACCTGCCTCAAGTTCACTTTTCTTTCTGAAAGGTGCAGTTTAATCAAACATTATTGGGTTCTGTGTGCCCCAGAGAAAGATTAAATTGTTCGGTCAGGTCTTAGTCTGAATCTGTAAATAGATCAGGAGAGAATGGTTGGTTGTTTTCATAGCAGGTTATGAGGGTTACAGCATTATCACTTGGTTGGTTGGGGGGTTTTTTGGGGATGCCTTATGAAGATTGTACATTTTGAGTAAGCTTATTGGAAACTCTAAAGGAAAATATTTGTATTGATACAAAGTAGAACCTGCCTGGCAGGGAGAAACTGATAGAAAAGCTTATCTGGCTGTCCCATCTTCCAGTGTAGTATTTCAGGAGATGATCAGGGAGCGGTGAGTTTAGACACAGAGTTCCAAGTGCTCTTTGCAAGTGGTGAGCTCTGTTACCTATTGTATCTATTACCTGTGTGTATCTATTCAAGCCCCACTGGAAGTTGGTACCGGTAGTAGGATTAACCTCAAGATCTGAACAGGTTCAAAACAGTCACTAACATGGGCAAACCAGAACTGTCCTGCTGGGTTTTTGCCTATGAGTTCAGAAGAGTTTTTTCAGTAAATTGTATTGTCCTAATTTATTTGAGCAGTGCATGCTCTCAGCTCAGTTTTAGCCAGAGTAGCCACATGGCAGTGGCAGTTGCAGTAGGAGAAGTTTCAGACTAGAGGGGAGGAGGAACTCTTGCCAGAAGTGAACTTCAGAAAGCAAAAAGACCATTTTTTAGTTTTACCAAGAGAATAACCAGTTGTCTCATGTTCTTTTTTTTATTGTTGAGCTATAAAAGAAGTGGATTCTGCTATTGTTGTTTTGAGGCTTGGTGTCTGTGTGATACTTTGGACAAGCACATTCACAGTTTTGCTCCCTTTTGTTGTTCACTGAGTGGTGTTTTGGTATTGGGTGTTAATCTTGAATCAACTTAATAAGATGATTAACTGTGTTAAAGAGGAGGAATTCTGGTACAAGACTTACACGGTGTATGTAGTTACGTTACTCCTCAGTGATGTGAGGAAAATGTGTGATGAGAAATAAGGGAGCAAACTCTTTCTTTAAACAGATCCCCCAGCACAGAGGGGGGGGATCAGGTCTGAGCACGGGATTGGTTGTGAATTAAGTCAGCTGAAGACGTTCTCATTCCTCTGCAGCTCTGTGTGTTTGAGCAAACTGCTGGTGCAGTTTGTTCCTCTGGTGACTCTCAATCTGTCTGAGTCTGCCTGAATTGTTTTAACATGACTTGCAGTTAATTTGCTTCTCATCCACGGAGTTGTCCGTGCTGGGCTGCCAAGCTGCCTGTCTCCTAGCAGACCATGCCTCTGGCAAGCCAGCCCAAGTCACATTCCAAACAGAGCTGCTATTCCCACTTCCAGGGGACTCTTAATAACCTTCCAGTTCTGTGGTGAATAACAAGCACCAGAACAGCGTTTTTAACTGAGGGGGGACATATGTGTTCTTCCAATGATACAAACAGAAGGAGGATGGGAACACACACACACATACACACCAGCAGAACTCGCTGACTCGTAGTAAAATGAAAGTCTGAGGCAGTTTTGTTTTGAAACATGACCGTGCAAAGTGCTGCTCCACAGATGAGTTTGCTGATACGTCAGGGAGGTTTGGTGACTTGAAAAGCTCGCTTACCACAACTCTTACTGCTGGCACCTGAAATGGAGTTGTTTCCTATTTCTGTACACGTTTGCAGTTGTGCAATGTCACTGGAGATCTTTGCAGAGATAGTCACTTGGCTTGGGCGGGTATCAAGGTTCAGTTTGGCTCCAGGGCTGCAGGAATTGGAACGTTCAGACTAAGATGGGACAAAGCACAGCCTGGTTGCCTCTCCTGCTTCAAACCCGGGCAGTTAAAAAGCCTCTCTGTGAACTTACATTGGCTTATCATCCAGCTGACAAAAATGGCATATTATAGGATCTTTTCAGAGTAGAATTGTGCCATTATCTTCTGCTGGGGTAACACAGCACACACATGAAGGATTTTGTCATTAACCAGAAATTGTATTATTACAGTTTACTTGTAATTCTTCATTTTTTGTTGCTGGAATGGGGTTTATTCCTAAGGAGTGTATCTGAAAGAAGGTGTTGAAAGTGAAACAAAGAGATCCACCAGTCCTTTTGGAAGCCACAGGTTAAAAGCAAGGTTTACAGTGTTGTTTCAGGTTTATCAAAATACCAAAAAGCCTCCTAGTCCTTACTGACTGAAATGACTTCTTTCTAATGTTTAGACTGCTCTCAGGTATCCACCTGCTGCTTTTTTTAATACACAGGTAAAAAATGACTCAGATGTTGAGGGGGGAAACCTGCCAACTGAAAGGTTGGTGTGTAGAAGTTACAAAATGCCTGGTTGCTTCAGTCAGAAGGAAATGTCTTTGTCATAGTAATTGTCTTAACAGACTCTAATCATGCATGTAGATGTGATTTCACAGGAGCCTTTCTGATGACAGCACCTTTTAGCAGGTCTCAAAATTTCCCCTTACTTAAAAGATGAATTTAATATTTGTGCTCGTAGCGAGCTGTGATTTTACTGGGGATCCTGTAAATTGGAAGGACCTACAGAAATGTATCGAAGCAAGGTGATATTAAGGTCTGCAAATTAAATACTGGTGGTCTGTTTCCTTTGATAAAAGACAATGCAGGAAACTTGAAATATTAGGTAGAGCTTGATAAACGGTGTCAACCTTCCTGAGAAAGGGATCAGGAGTGGAAGCAGTGAAAGGAGGCCCTTCTACTTCTGCCACTTCCACCAGTGAAAAGCACTTTGTTGAAGGAGATGGGACACTTCAACCATCTTGCAGAAAATAACGTTATGTTGGAAAGTTGTTGCACTTTAGAATTTTGAAATTCCCTCACTTCCCTAGGGGCCTAAAATTTCAATCCAAGAGGTGTTACCCAGATCTACTGTGTAGCGGGCAGGTTGATTGATTTGATTGAAAAAATCTTGATTGGTTTTTTTTTTCTTTTTAACTAGAAATGGTGTTTTAATATGTAGTTTCCCCCCACATCTCAAAAAAAAATAATAAATCCTGAATCCCTATTGCCACAGTTACTGGTTTACTCTGCAGGGCTGAGTATCAGGAGTGGCAAAATATGATGGTATTTTTCTTTCTTGCTCTGAATGTTTGGAGGAAATACCTGTTGGTTTTTGTTTGGAGGCTGAAGTCTGTTTGTGTGTGATGTCAGTAGACAGTTTGCTGTGACTGTGCTCCCTCCTCATCCTCCTCCTTCTGCTACAACAATGAAGAGTATTTTCATTTACTCCAGAAATTACTGTGCCCGTGAAGGGAAGTGGCACACCAAGCTTACTGCTTGTGTTTTAACTGCTTGTATGTCACTCATGCAGTGGCTTTAATTCCAAGGCCAGAAATACTTTGCAGAACTGAGATTTTAGGTGAATGAGGACTTGAGATGATTGTTGAACTCCTGGTGCCACAAAAACTATGAGTAAGCAATGCCAGAAATGTCTGTGCTTACAAGTTCTGAAGATGCTCAAGCTCCAAAGTGATGCTTTTGTTCTTTGGTATCTGTCTGTACAAATCTGCTTTAGGTTTGGGAAATAAGTGTCCTGTGCCCTAAAAGGGCTTTAATAGTAATTTTTTAAAATTATTTATTTTATTTTTGTGTGTGTGTGGGGGGGTTTTTTTGGTTGGTTGTTTTTTTGTTGTTTTTTTTTGTTGTTGTTTGTTTGTTTTGTTTTTGTTTTTTTTTTTTTTAGAATGAGCCATAATGACAATACAGCACATTAAATATTAGGCATGTCTTTGCCAAAAAACCTAGGAAATATATTTCTAGAAGATAGCAGTAAATAGATTATTTAGCAGTCTGAGATGCTGCTGTTTTGGGGGGTTGGGAGGGTTTGGTGTTCTCAGAGTGGCTGTTTTTAAAGACAACCATCAGACTTTGCCTCATTTAAAAACCTGGTGGGAATTGCCTCTTGATAGTTTTGTGGGAATTGTTAAAATCTTCGAGGAGAGCACCTTTTATAGAAGGACTGGAAATGTCAGGGTAGCTCTTGAAGTCAGGGTGGTGTTTCAAAACAAACATCTTTGGCTCTTAAAGATATTTAAAACATTATTTTAACGGTGTAAATTATTTATAGTTACATTTCTCCATAGTGACTGGTAATGTCAGGCTGTGATATTTGTGCTAAGTGGTTGTTTGGAGTAAGCACTATTGATTTTTGTTTCTTTTAATGCATTTAATGTAACCTGTAGTGTGAGAGTTTGTTTTCTTGTCTGTTTGATTTTCCTCCTGGCTCTGGGTTGAACAGTTACTGTTCCAGAGGCACAGTCTCCTCAGTGTGCCCACTCCTCTTTTAGGATTCACATCTGCCCAGGACAGTGTACATTGTAAAGGAATGACACAGAATAACTCTTTTCATTATGTTTTGGAGATACTTTTCCAGTTGTTCTTACTCCACAGAGCTATTGTTGCCTGTCCCCTCCCTGTGGAATATCACATCACAGGGACTGCTGGATAATGTATCCTTGGCCAGCTTCTGGGAGATAAATGGGGAAAAAAAAAAATCTCTTAAATAGCACTGCTGCTTTTTCTTACCAAAACAGCTTATTCCTTATAATACTGAATTTTTGGAGCATGACGTGCTCTCCTTTTGCTTGGCTGTCTCCAGCCAGCTATAGGCACTTGTGAATTGCTGAGGTGCTGCCAGACACAGCTGTCAATGCTTTGGGGGCCTTTTGGGTGCTTTTTGAAATGCTGATATCCAATAGCAGGAAATAAAGGAAGGAGCGTGGACACGGTTTGAATTTCCTGTTGATTTAGAAGCCTTCATTTATAGAATTCCAGACTGGTTTGGGTTGTAAGAGACCTCAAAGTCCATCCCATTCCACCCCCTGCCATGGGCAGGGACACCTTCCACCAGCCCAGGTTGCTCCAAGCCCCGTCCAACCTGGCCTTGGACACTTCCAGGGATCCAGGGGCAGCCACAGCTTCTCTGGGCAACCTGTGCCAGGGCCTGCCCACCCTCACAGGGAGCAATTCCTTCCCAATATCCCACCTAACCCTGCCTGTGTCAGTGAGAAGCCATCGCCCCTTGTCTAATCCCTAAACTTGTTTTTCATTCAGCTTAACGATGATGAGGCACAGGAACTGGGGCAGGCCAGGGCTACTCAACTGAGAACCTGTTTTATGAAATTCTGGTTTTGTGTGACTGGGACATGGTTTAGTTCACACTGAGGCATTTTCCAGAAGTAACTCATTCAAGATTTTGGTCTGTGAATGTACAACCAGGTGTATCTTCACTGAATTTCAGTCTTTCAGAATCCTCTTAAGTGTTGTTGAGTTATTCTTTGTGTCCAAACCGGATTTTCTTGATGAAACAAACCTTTGAAACATTCTTAGTTAATGTTGTGGTTCTGGTTGAGTTTCTATTCTTGTGTACCAAGAATAGTTCTTGTTTATCTGAAGAAAGCCACTTGTTCTGCCTGGCACTCATAAAAGCTCTTGAAGAAATTGGAATACATTGATCAATTGTGGCTAATTATCCGTTAGAGCTTTGAAGTTGTTATTTGCAGGGGTGACACTCGTCACAGAGTAAATCTTCTGACATTATTCTTGATTCAGGAGTGTGACAGTGCTGCTGAGTGCACAAGTTGTGGAATATTCTGCTGTGTCTGTGCAGAATTTTGGATACATTTTCCTTCTCCAGGCATCCATACAGTGCAAGCAAAAGATTATTTCATTTCCTTTTCCTGGAAAAGGTTGGTTTCTAATTAAATGTATTAAGAGTTTGTTCTCTGTGTATCCAGTTGTTTGTAAAGAGCGTTTTCCCCATGAAATTTTGTGTTTCCTTAATTATGGGGAAACATTTGTTCATTTCTTTAATGGTCTCAGAATACTTAAGTTTGTCTTTGACCTCTGTGAAATGCTTGGAAGAGAATTTCAAATCTTATTACAACTGACCATGAAACACCTGTCTTCCTCTTAGTGGGATTTTTTTAAACTTTTATTTTTCGTTTTACCTGATCTTTTGTAATAAAGGACGAAGTAAATTAGTTATTCCTGGGCAGTTGAGCATTTTTTTCCTGAGTTAGCTTACTGCTGAAGAACAGGACAATAATTGCCTCGTGGATTTGTTGTGGCTTTTGGTTATAGAAATCAGCTTAAAGAGGTGGGAGAGTGGAGCACATTCCTCTGAATGCTGGGAGCCAGATCATGATTTAATTCTCAGAGCTGATTGAAATGTTACCTTTTTTTTTTAAGGCGTTCTTGTTGCTGACTTTAAAAGTGAGTAATTTCGAGTGTTTAGTCAAACTGCCAAACCTGCAGGTTGGTTTAGGTGAGCTCTCACCTCAGCTACCGGCACTGCCACCATTCTCGCATCGAAACCGAACTCCCTTTTTTTTATTTTTCTTTTTTTTTTTTATTTTTTTTTTTGGTAACACCGCTGGCTCCCTGCCATCAAATGATTAATCTTTTCCTTGCCTCTCCATCTGTCCCTCTGGCAATATACATTCCAAACGCCGCCGTGGCTTTCTCTTGGAACACGTTACTATAGGATGAAATAGTAATTAGCAGAGACTTACTTTTTTTTCTTTTTGTCAGTAAACAGATGCAAGATGATGCCAGCAGTAGTAAAGAAAGCCTGTCCACCCCACTTCACAAACGAGACTGAATTCCTAATGGACCTGAAAGGTCCATTAGGAATTCAGTCTCGTTTGTGAAGGGGAGGAGAGCCGCGATCAGGGAGGTGGACCTTGCTTCCTGCTGGAGATCGGTGCTTCATTCCAGAGGGAGATAAGAGTCCAAAGAGTGAGCTCCTCGCCGCTCTTTGGTCCCGAGTGGGCGGGCAAAGCGCCGGTGGGAGTGGTGGCAGCAGCGCCAGGAGCAGGGAGGGACTCCGGGTGGTTGATGCCAGCTCGTAGGAACTCGCCTGGGATCCGGCAGGGAAGTGGTGCAGATGGCACAGGTCCCCTGCCTCCTCGAGTTGCCTCTCTGGAAAGCAGGAATCAGCCTTGCTGTCCTCTTGCACTGTCACCAACAGCCTGAATTATCTGTCAGTGTGAATTTCTAACGTTCCCCGTTACCCAGAGCAGATCTACTCTTTTATTCACAGTACTTTGTGTACTTCTTTTGCAACTCCTGAGCACCTCAGACACCCACCTTGCCTGATTTCCTTGTCTTGAGAGAGAGAGAGAGGAAAGCACCAAAGAAGAAAGTTAAAGTTATTTATGCCAAGCAAAGTGACCTGGTGCTTGTTAGCAAAAAAAAAAAAAACATTTCAGTGGTGGGAGGAGAGGAAGAGGGAACAAAATGCTGAGCTCTTTAACCAAGTTACATGTTGAAAGCCCAGATTTGGGCTAGGTGTGGTAATTCGATGACAAACGACTTGAAGGGTTAATCTCATAATGGATATTAAGTGGCTGGTTTTGTTGAGGGGGAAGTAAAGGGTACGTGGCATGTCCAGAAGTTCTGAATCATCCCTGTCCTGTACTTGGATCTGTGGGTCATAGTGGGAAGTGCAGAATTCCCATTCCATGCCAGC
This sequence comes from Empidonax traillii, assembly GCF_003031625.1. Classification (NCBI taxonomy): domain Eukaryota; kingdom Metazoa; phylum Chordata; class Aves; order Passeriformes; family Tyrannidae; genus Empidonax; species Empidonax traillii. The sequence continues at coordinate 1,759,355 of NW_020955304.1, read as the reverse complement.
TTGCTCTATTTTATAGAAGAAAGAGAGAGAGAGAGTAGAAAAGTGTCCCTGACATCTCAGTGATGTAGCTGGGGATTTTGGATGCTGCTGAGTAGCCCGGGGGGTTACTCAGGGCTGGAGTGTTTGTGCACATCTGCTCTGCCAGCCTAAAGGTATTGATTGTGTGCAACCCTGAAGTTGCAGCTCAGGCATTCCGAGAGCAGCAGCAGAGTTTGCAGCGGCTCTGGGAAGGTGGAAGCAGTGAGTGTTTCCTCAGCACTCACATGTTATATCACCCTGGCTTGTTTTGTTCGTTCAACACTGGGAGGAAGTGTTGGAGGAAGCAGGGACAACGTCCCTCCTTGCAGATCCAGGGATTTAGAAGAAAGCAGTCATGAGTGGCAGATGTGTTTTACTAGAGCAATTTACACTGTTGAGCAGCCAAGCTCTCACGTATGTGACTCTTCAACACTGCTGTTAGTTTGTGAAGATCTGGCCTCTTATCAAAAGAGATCAGATCTAGGATGCCTCTGCTCTCTCTTCTTTAATTATGACATGCATGTTCTGTTCTCTGAAATAATTTAAATTATTAATCCGGGGCTTACAGTTAAATTGATTTTTAGCTTTTATGCTGTAGACTAAGCCGACAATAATACGGGGCAGTGGTGGCTCAGTAAAACGCTGGCTTTTTGAGTTCCTCCTTGTCAGATTCAGAGGTGTAGGAACAGTTTGGTGGAGGAATAAAAGGCTCTGACCTTCCTATTTTTCTATTGCCAAAACAGAGCAGAGAGTGGCATAACCAGTAGATTGCCTGTGTGTCCTCACTGCCACTACTGAAGCTGCGGTTGTTCACAGCACCCCTCCTCAGGGGTCTTCTAAACTGTTTCCTGTCGAGCTTTCAGCTGCCTCCTGTGTCCTCAGATAATCTCTGAGGTGCTGACAGGACAGAACTGGCAATGATGGTGTCTGCTGCAGAGCCCTGGGTACTGGGTCTGCTGCTAAATGCAGTGGGTGACAACAGAGGTCTCTGTGCTTTTCTTCATGGAGATGTTAATGGTTCAGGAATGGTATTCCCCAGTTTAGTGCCCTGGCCATGCCCCCTCCCAGCTACTGCCAAAATTAACCCTGTCCTGGCTGGAAGCAGGACATCATCCCCCCCTAGTTCAGTACCATCTGTGTCATGCCCAGATCCTACACCTTCCAGCCACATATAATATGTGTTAATATATATCTGTATATACACAAGCACAGATGTCATTTCCACAGTCAATGGCCATCCCTCCAAGGTGTCTGGTGAGTTCATTTAGTCCAGGACTGTGGGTTCCATCCGTCCTAAATGTCTTCCAGGGCAGGAGGGGTGATGTGTTTGATGTGCTGTCAGCTGGTTCCAGCTGCAGAAGGAGCTCAGGACTGGTGGATGTGGAGCAGTCCATCCTCACTGTCCATGGCAGTGGCACTGTCCTTCAGCAACCAGTATCACACAGTGCAACATCACAGACTGTCCTCACCCAAAATCCCCCTGAGGAAAAAACTGAGTTTCTCTGTCCCTCTGCATTCCCCCCCAAGTGCACCCAGGTCCTTGAGCAAAAATAACCCCACAGATGGATTTGCCCATGGGGCTCTGAGTCACTGGTGCTGTGACTTTGTTCAGGCCACCACAGTCCACTGCCAGCCTCCACTCTGCACTGGGCTTACACACTGGCTATGTGGGGCTATTAAAGAGGGAGTGAGTCTTGCTGAGCACTCCCTGGCTCTCCACTTCATGAATCATCTCCTGGAGTCCTGGCTGGTGATCACTGCTGACATTGAACTGCTGTGGTAGCAATCACTGCTTGTTACCCATCAACCCTCAGCAGTCCCACAGCAGAGGGGTCCTCTGAGAGGCCAGGCAAGCTGTTCAGCTGTCTGATTCCCTCTGCCTCCACAACAGCTATCCCAAAAGCCCAGCAATGCCCTTTTGAGTCATTGAAACACTCTCTCTCGAGGTGATCTGTGCCAAGGATGCCCAGGGCCCCCGGGCCAGTCACAATGGGGGGGTTTTGCTGTTCATTCCTTGTCAGGTTCCCTTCAGCTTCCAGTACAGTCAGCTCGTGGGATCCCTCTGTCACCCCAGAGACAGAGATGGATTCTGCCCCTTCATACCTCGATGGCATCAGGGTACATTGTGTGCTGCTATCAGCTAAAGCCTCACACTCTTGTGGGTCTGATGTGTCATTGGATCCACACAGTCAAATAGCTCTGATTGTCCCTTTGCCCTCCCCAGCTGCAGGCAGGGCCCCTCTAGTTCTGGTCATGGAACTCATTGCCCACATAGAAATATGAACCAGAGGTCCCTTCAATAGACTCAGAAGTACCATCATCCCTCCTGTTCTGTCTTAGGACCTGCCTGCTGGAAACAGGAGCAGCATTTATCCTTGAACAATTCCCTGTGAGGGTTGTTCTTCTGCTCAGCTCACACATCTGTGCTGCATCCCACTTCCTCAGATCCTTTCTGTGGTCATGCAGGTAAAATCACATCACCCCGTGGGGTGTGTGTCCTCTGTCTCAAGCAGGGGGCACGGGGGGCACGTGCTCCCAATAGCAGAGGCTGGTCCATACTGGCAGGACAGGGGGCATTTCCTCTCTGTTGTGCTCCAGACTTTCAAATCTGTCTGGGAAGTGTTTCCACTGCCGAGGTGCAGGTTAGCAGGGAGGAAAAAAGATGATTATATTGCCAGAGTCGAGTGGTCACTGGGAAGCACTGGCTGGAATCAGGACAGTGTCAGAATCTACCTATCCATCTCTCTGCTCAGCAGTCTTGGGAACTTGATTATCTGGGAGACCATTCACAAAAATGGGTCAAACTGACCAGAGGTTTCTGGAGTGATTAAAGAAAAATTGATCTGAGGAAGGGAAGGGAGATGGGGCACTGATTGTCCTGGCACTGGTGTTAAAGCAGAGTTTCCTGAGTTGACTGACAATAGAACTGGTTTGTGATCCTGCAGTGAGTGTCAGCCTGAAGAGGTGACTGGATTGGGGGACTGGGTGGAATTCTGTGCTGCAGTTCCATCGTGTCCTTGATCCCATGGCACTGGAAGAGCAGCCACCTGAGGCTTCACTCAGCCTTGCTCAGTGACGCAGCCCTGTGGGGCAGAGGGGGGTGTGATAGTTTGGTTCAGTTTTTGGCTTCCTTTCTGCACCTCAGCTTTCCTGGCCTTTGCTGCTTCTCCCTGGCTTTGGTGAATGGACTTTGCTCAAGGTCTCAGAATGTTTTTGCTTCCCAAGTTAACTTTTTCTTCTCACCTTTCTGTGTTGTCTTTAGACAAGCAGAAGGGAACTTGTAATCTTTCTAGCAGGAGGAATATATATATATATTATAAAGGATTAAGCTAATGAAAATGAAAGTGATAGAAAATCAGGATACCTCTGATTAGAGACCTTATGATTTTTGTGAACTAATTCCTGTTGATGAAGAGAAGCACACCTTATTTAAATGAAATGAATTTAAATGAATATAGTCTTAACAATTTCAGTGGTATTTGGTCACTTCAGTTTTTTTTTCCCAATTTTTTTCTTTGAAGCTACAGAGCTTCAGTTCTTACTTGTTTATATGTCTTTGCTAAATAAGAAATATTCGTGAGATCACCTTTTTATTCCCAAAATCAGTACTTTAGGATCACTTCAATCCTTGCCTTAATAAGCAAATTAATAAGCTTAAATAGTAAGCTAAATAAATTAGGCTATTAGATTGCAATTAGCCTGTCTTTAGCCATGCCTTTTAGTCCTTTGAACAGTTCTTGAGGCATCCCTGGGTCCTGTAAGTTTTACCTGTCACTCCTGAAGCGCTAATAGAGCGTGTTGGTCGTTGTTGCAGCAGCGTTCACGTCACTCCAGACACGTGATGGTGTTGCTTTCCCCTCGCCCAGTGGAGTTTTCATCGCTCCTGTTGGCACGTTGAGAGCTCAGAGCTGTTCTTCAAGCGTTGTGCCGATTCACGGCTCTCCAAGTCCAGCCAAGCTTGTCTAGCTTGCTTCCTTTCTTTCCAGCCTTGTTTTCTACAGTCAGATACTCAGCAGATACTGAAATGAATGCTAACGATAACTATTTTTAGTTTCCAGGATTGGATCATAATCAGATTACTTCAGCCAGGCTTATTTTCCACTGAGCCTGTGCTGCTTTCAGTGCTTTGGTTCTCTTATCAACCTTTCTGTATCTTTTCTACTCTGAGGCAAGTCCAAATCCCATGGTAGTGTTTTGATTTTAAATACTTGGCCAGAATCTTCCATTTTTGTACAGAGTCAGTGCTTCAAAACTTAATGAAAATCAACATTTAGTTTGGAGAGAAGTTTGTTGGTTTGAGTTTTTGTTTTGTTTTTTTTTTTTTTTTTTGCACGAATCTGGGCTGGACCAGCTAATTAAAGAAATAATACTAATAATCTGTAGCATTAACTTTATGTAGGCAGTGGTGGTGCAAGATACAAAGCCAGGAGTGTGGCAGAGGTGGGTGCTGCTCCTTGGCACTGCAAATGCAGGTGCTTTCTCTCTCTCAGGAAAGCTGAAAGTGAATTCAATCTGTCCTGCCAGACCTCTGATTAAATTTGGAAATGTTGGAGTGAAAGGCGGGTTGGGACAAGAGAAGAGAGCAGAATATCCCAAAGGGAAAGGGATAGGAAGGAGCAGAACTGTGTGCAGTTGTGTGGTTTATGACAGCTGGTTGGAGAGGAAGCTGAAAGAGGGACTGTGAGTGGGAAATGATGTGCTTGTAACAGGCAGTGGGGTTGGCAGCCTGCTGTATTTGTTGCATGTCCTGGGAACCCCAGAGGAATGTGGTAGTGGAGTAACCTGGACTGCTGGAGATGAGGGGACAGTTAATAAAAACTTAATAGGAAAAGACAGGATTTATTTGCAGCCTGAGCACTCGGGGTACCAGAGGTAGCACCTCCTTGATGCTGGGCTGGAGGAAGACGCACTGTAGGATGTCATTGGTGCTGAAGAAGGGAGGAAAAAAACTTGAAAAGCAGAAGAAACAGCAGATGTGGAATTCAGGCTGCTCCTGAGGTATCTTGGAAATTAGATTGGTGAACTTCTTACCTCTGTCATATCACGTGCAAGTTGCAGCCTCGGATGAGGTTCAGATTTGGTCACAGCCTTGCTCTGTGATATCTACGAAACTCCAGGAATTAGAGGAATCAGAATTGCTGTTCTGCTCTGACAAGACCTAAAAAGCAAAACCAGAGAAGTGACTCCAATACCTGCTGCTCAGAACAGGCTGCAGGGCGGTGGCTTGGGTGGTCCAAGTCAGCTGAACGAAGGTTTTTAAGTGTTGGGGGTTGTTTTCAGCTTGGAAGTTTGTACATTCCTTGGCTTGTGAGAGTAGAGTGAAATACCCCATTTCCTATCCATACCGGGTAATAGATTCCGGTATCTTAGAGAGTTGCCATAGTGATAAAAAAGGGAACAGAATCTGCTTGTCTTTCTGGGATAGCAGAATTATTAAATTAAATGCTGCTTTTCCATTAAAAGAGAGTGTCATTATCATATTTCTGAGAAAAAGTGTTTTAGAGCAGAAATAACGTGTTCAAGCTGATGTCCTGCATTAATCACGTTCCTTCTTCAAGCACCTCCAGCCTTGACTTGTGCTTGGGATGCAGCTCTGCATCTCCCTGGGTGCAGCTGCTGGAACAGCTGCCTTAGAAAAAACACCTTGCTTGGGAAAGAGTCTGCTTTTGGTCTGGTGGATAGAAATCACGGAGTTGGGACCACAAAGAGCTGGGCAAGAAGCAAGAGCTGCCCGAAATTGCAACACAGAAACTAAAGTATAAAACGTGAGTTGCAGAGGATGAAGTGGGATGAAAAGGGACGCCCCAGGGGGGAGTGCAGGGAACGCGGCTGCCAAAAATGGTGGCTGCAACAGGTGGATGAACTGAGAGGGAAGAGGAGAAGGTAACAGGGAGGGAATATTCTTAAGCTTCGAACTAAATAGGAGTGAACAGCACCATCAGCGAGGCTTTCAGAGAGGAGCTTTCAGCTGTCCTGGTGGAGACGCACGGGCTGCCTGTGGAAGCTGGAGTAGCCCAGTCAGGCACGGCCCAGCCCATTCATTGCAGGTGCAAAACGAAGCAATTCACACTGGATCCCTTTTTCGCTTTTGTTCCTTTCAGGAAAGCAAATTTAACGAGCTTTAGGCCAAATACAAATCTTTGTGATGGCTCAGAGTTCCCCGCGTAAACGACCGTTCTTACCAGGTTGTTAACTCCACTGTTCTCGCTGGTTTAGCTTCTTGATGACTTGTAATTACCTGGTAATCTCCTCCTATTTTGGGATCGCAGTTCTGTTTCAGAAATATAAAAACAAAGGTCTCTGAGTATCTTCCTCCCCCCACCTGCCCCCTCATTTCACACGGGAAAAAACCTCGGGGGCAGAGGCAGGAGCTGCAGCATTTGAGCCGGGCGAGTCCTCTGCTCCGGAGCTGCAGGTTTCAGTTTGCAGAATGAACAAGCAGGGTAAAACCTTTACTACTTACAGGCTCAGTCCTCTGCTTATATTTACCAGTTATCTTTTGAGATTTCAGTCAGCCGTGGTTTAAAGTTCCACGGAAGTCACTGAGCTCAGCGCTCAGATAATTAACCTGGACTGGCAGTTAATTCCTCTCGCGCTTGGGTGTCTTTCAGCGTGTGATTTCCTAACTCTTCCTTTCCTTCCACCTCCTGTTTGCTGCCTTCCCACCAGGGAGGAGCTGCCAGAGGTTGGCTTTGCTGGAGTCCCTCCCCACCTGGCTGTGTTTGGAGGTGGCTGCTGCTGGAATACATTCCAGGCCGCCCCCCAGGGTACCGGTAACAGCTCTGGAACACCGTGGATCTTGATGCTGTTTGGCAGCAGGTTGTTCTGCCGCTAAAACTCATCGATCCCAGCTTGGTTGGGAGCTCTTATAAACTGATAAGAGTTCATTAGAGCAGGTCTTGCGTTGTATTGTGCACTCCTGGTGTCTGGAAATCACAGTCCTGTTAATCTTAACTCCAGGAAAAACTGAGTTTAACCCCCCCTGAAAGAAGCATCCGTCAGTTTTAATGAACTCAGCTTGTGATGAGTTTTTGTCTCTGTATTTACTTCAGGGATTGCTCATAATAAAGGCCTTTCCACCTTTTCAGATTATTTTTTGTAAATGGACTTCAAACAAAAAAAAAAGTCATTAGCATTTTGTTTCATCGGCAGTAACTTACAAAATGAAGCGTGGGTTAAAGGGCATGTCTGATGTTTTAAAATACTATCAAACTATGCTATTTTACTAAAGTCATGGACTGGTGTAACTTTTTAGCCTTAGGTTCCCTCTCCTTATGGAAGCACAGCTTTGGACACAGAAATACAACGTGGCAGAGAGCGGGATTACCAAAATACAAAGTTTCAACTGGAAGCTGTTCTGCTGTTTCAAAGAACAGCAAGGCACTTCTTAAAATTTCAAACAAGTATCTATGACTTAATGACCACCTAGAGTAGGAAAAGTTATCCTCATCCTCAGTTTGGAAGACTTGAAAGGTTGATTTGTTGTCATACTGAGTTGTGATATGTTTAATAACAAGATCTATTGAAAAGGAAATGTTAAAATAAAATAAAACCACCACCCATGTGGTGGTACCTGTCAGGATTTCAGGTCCTCGGTGCTTTGGGGGGTGTTCTAGACGTTTTAACAAAATAAAAATCAATATTCCCGTTCTTTGTCTTTCGAGACCAAAATATTGGTAATATTTTTTCAAAAAATCTATTTTTTAACAAGATCAAAGAAGACTGGAAGGACCAAATCCTTCCACAGACAGATGAAGTTTGTAGTTGGGAATTAGACACGGGGAAGCTGAATAACAGCCCAGCAGTTACAATTCCTATTTCTGGCCTCTGAAAGGTTTCAATAGTCGGTCCTAATCTTTCTCAGAATCTCACTTTAGTTTCAGAAATTCTCCTGTTAATCTGATAGACCCTCAAAGCATTAATGAACAGCTGTAGTTATCAGTCGATCCTTTCTCATACCTTGTGTGAATTAGTGGGTAATTTTATGAAATGCTTTGCTATTAATTCTTCAGATAAGAGCTGCCAAAACCCCTGGTGTCATAAATAATAATTAAACTAATTTCTTTGAGCATGCAGTCAACAAAACAAACACAGAAATACAGAAAATAAAATTCTAGATACTGGTGCCATGTGATAGTAACCGATACCACTTCTCTTTAAAAGCAGTCTTAGGATTAAACTTCAGATGCTGCTTTTTGGTCTTATGTATGCTATTTGAATTATTCAGCTTCACTCTGGAACACAGCACATACTTGATAACCTCTTACATAGCCAAGTAACAGCTTTTGGGATGTTTTTTTTTTAATGTGTAAAGATAGAACGTGTTGTGCAGTGAAGAAAGGCTCGAATCTGGCAGCAGCCGCTGTGCAGGACGCAGGGCAAGGGAGTGGGGAGGGCAGCTGGGCCCTGTCTGAAACACGAGGGTGCAAAGTACCAGTCCAGTTGTGTTCATTGGACTCTGCCCCGGGGTGATTTACTGCTCCTTCAGTCTGGTTCCTGTAAGCATGAAGAGCACCCACTGAGTAATCCCTTATTATGGGGCTGTTACAGTGATAAGCTGATGTGTGAGGCCCTTTCTTCCAGCTATTCCCCCTGAATCCCTGCTGGTAAGGGAAGAGGAGAGACCAGCACGTGGAAAACCACTGTGGTGTGTAAGGAAAGGCTGGGCAGGTCAAGGGAAGAGGAAGATACAGTTTAATATTTCAGATAAAGACTTTGCTCAGGGGTTGGGTTTATATTTAGGACATTCTGACAGGTGATAATGTCACCTGGAAATCCTCCCAGTGCAGGGCAGGAGGAAGAACAAATGTGATCTGTTGAGCATGTCCTGTGAGGAGCAGCTGGGGGGGCTCAGCCTGGAGAAGAGGAGGCTCAGGGGGGACCTTCTGGCTCTGCAATCCCTGCCAGGAGAGGGGAGTTGGGGGGATGTTGGGCTCTGCTCCCCAGGAAGAAGGCACAGGACAAGAGGAAATGGCCTCAAGCTGTGCCAGGGGAGGTTGGGGTTGGATATTGGGAAGAATTTCTTCACTGAAAGGGTTGTCAGGCACTGGAAGGGGCTACCCAGGGAGGTGATGGAGTCACCATCCCTTGGAGGTGTTCAAGGAACAACTGGTCTGGTTGACAAGGTGGTGATTGGTCATGGGTTGGACCTGATGATTCTGTAGTTCGTTTATAACCTGAACGGTTCTGTAACTGAAGTTTCCTCTTTATTTTGAGGTGAGCAAGAAGGCTCCTAGCCTTAGTCATCCTCTTTGGAAGAAGTAAATTCCTGCTAAAACATCTTCAGGACCTTTTGTCTAATGTGATATTAAGTAGCTCCAGTAACAGAGATTTCACCGCTGGGGAGAGAATCCTGCAGGCCAAGGGGCTCTTTGGATGAGTAGGGATTGTTTATTCAGGGGTAGTCGTGTTTCTACCGAGGAGTTTTGGGGTGTCATTTGTCAAGGATGTCAGCCTTGGATAGATGTCCTTTTGCCAGGCGCTCCTCAAGCACCAAAACATGAGCTGATAACCATTTGCTCTATTCCTCTCTACATTCCCCTCCCTTCTCATCTGGGCTATGTACAAACCATGCTTTGTGCACAGAATGCACAAAGTAATCACAGGAGTTGAGGTTTGTTGGGCCTTCAAAAGCTTCTGTAGCGTTGGAAAATGTAGTTTCTGCCAATGTAGACCAGGAAGGATAATCCTGTGCTTGCCTTTGGTTTTGTAAGTTGAATTGCAGGACTTCAGCCCCACACAGATGTATATATTTGTAAAGCATCTTTTTGAAATATATTTTAAATTGATTAAAATTGTGAAATTGTGAATTTCCTATTGAGAATTTAGTACTGAGCAACTTAAACTAGAATTTGGTCTCTGTGAATGCAAAGATGGATATTTCATGTATGTGGATTTTTTTTGTTGGGTTTTTTTAATGTCCCTTTGGAATCTCAGCAATTCTAACCATTCCATTCATTCTTTTCCAGATGGGAATGACAGGTAACACTAGTCCCTTTGGGCAGCCTTTCAGTCAAACTGGAGGGCAGCAGATGGGAGCTACAGGAGTGAATCCTCAGTTACCGACCAAGCCAGGCATGGCCAATAGTCTGTCTCCCTTTCCTGCTGACATCAAGAGTACTCCCGTCACCAGTGTGCCAAACATGGTGAGTTGGACCTGCTGCTCCCAGCATTTCTTACCTCTTCGTGGTGCTTTCTGAGTTCTTGGGTGATCCAGCTTCTGCAGCATTATCAGGTTACCTCCCATTTAAGCATCAGCGTTGCCCCGGGGTTCCTTTGTGTACATTGTGATGCAGGAGTTAAACTTCCTGAACAATCCCACTGTTCTGTTCCAAGAACTGCCGCTGCATCCTTTGGTTTTGTCTGGTACATTTAGTTTCCAACCAGATAAAAACGTCCTCTCTAAAGTTCTGTTTGTCGCTTAGAATGTGTTGGATGCATCATCACCTTCCTGAGGCTAAATGGAACCTCACAATCCTGAAAGTCTATTGTAGCAAACACCTCAGGTGCTTCTCACTTTATATGATGCACAACTTGCAGCTCCCAAGCCTATGGGAACAGTTCTTGTTAGGATACCTTACAAGTTTGTAGTATTCTGTTTACTCAAGTTTTCTTGATCAAGGGAAATGAAATATTCCCATTTGTTGCGTATTAATCAAACTGCTTGTGTTGTTTCTATGGAAACCCCAGCATGCTGCATTTTATATCCTTATACATGATAGCAGTTACTATAGAAACTTGTTAAACCTTCCATAAGATGCAAATTGCCTATTTTTTTTTAATTTAAATCCAAAAACACAACTATTTTTTGGCACAACCAATGCTCGTCCTTCCATCAGCGAGTTTGCTACCTGCCTGTCGCCAGTAGGCTCTGTATGACAGGCAACAGGATGTAATAAACTTCCTCTTTTTCTCCTGATTTTAGAGGATCACTCCTCATTTTTCTGTAGTCACACTGTGAAGTCGTTGTTTAATATCATCTGTCATTTACTCTTCATGATTATGGAAAGGAGCTGGTGACTCCTATTTAAAACCATGTTCAGAATGCCACTTGCACTCGTGCAGGATATTTGTAAAAGACAATTTGCTGCACGACTGCTCTAAATTTGTTTTTAAAAATTTTGGATCAGGTGTGAAGCAGATGGATTATTTTTCCAGATTCTGCAGGGAACCTGCAGGTCTCCCCGAAGTGCCGTATTCCTCTCAGGGACTGGGTGATCTTGAAGCCCAATTTTGTGCTCATTTAAGTACAAGGTTTTGGGAAGCCTAAATTTCAATATACTCACTTATTAGTATAAGATGCAGTGGCAGATATTCAGGTGGAGTAAAAAGGGCATTTGCCATCATTTGTTTGTTTCATGGTGGGAGAGAAATAAAAAACTATTTCCTTCCTCCCATCTTGTCCAAGAGACAGAGGAAAATAAGGGAAACTTTCCCAGCACTACAAATTGCAGTTTCTTTCAGATGTCAAAAACACCAGCTGAGAGAACAGTCAGAACCATCTTTCTTTGTTTCTCAGGTGTCAAAAGCCTCATGTGTGCAATATGTGGAGAGTAATGGCCATTTCAGCCAGAAGGCATTGGCACCGTCGAGCCAAAAGGTCTCAGCTCGTGGCTCACGTGTGGCTTAGAGGGGTGACGGCCCTGGCAGGGGTGGAACTTGAAAAAACTGAAGTTTCCATCCAAACATTTTTTATTGTAAAGCCAAGAATTCAAAAGGAAATGTCACACTTGTTAAAATTTAACCTTTCTTTGGCAGCGGTGGGTAAAGCCGTGTAATTATTTGGTAATAGCACATCCACGGCCATATGCTGTTCCTTCCACGGGGACTTTGCTTTCCTCAGTGAACAATATGAGCAGAGCCCTTGGAAAGAGCACACAGTCAACATTTAGTTCTATTTTTGCTGCTCGGTGTGTGTGGCTGTGGGCATTGTTGGGGGGATGTTGGAACTTATTTCACTGAAATCTTCTCCAAATGGCCTTTCCTGTGGCAGCCAGCACAGGAGCAGGCCTAACATTTAGGATGAGTTAATTTTCCCAGCTCCTCTCTGAGATAAAGATGTGTTGCCCTGGTTTTAAACACAGTAAGAGTGGAAGAATCTGCTGACTCAGAGCCTGAGGTCTGTAGGTTCTGAGTTGCTAAACCTTATTTCAAATGTTAAGATATTTTCTAAGGGTAAAATAACATTCATAGCCTTCAGTGAGTTATAGGAGCACACATCAGAGTGACATCTGTCTCTCACATTGGGCAACTAAAACGTGACCCAAGTGGCACTTGTGAAAAGCAGCAGCTTGTGACAGGGGCAGGTCCCAGAGCGGAGCTGCAGTGGTGGAGCAATCCTGCCAAGCTTCCTTGGTGCAATCCCTTTGCCATTTCTGTGTCCTGGGATGTTTCAGGACCCTGGAGATGATGGTTTGTTTAATGTATTTGGCCTTGTGCATGGTCTGCTGGAGACAGTGCCTGTCCTGGACCCTGAGGGGAGCAGGACTGTTAACATCTCTCAAAAATGAACCCATGGAGGATCAGCTCAGGCTCCATCTACTACAGCAAGTGAAAGACCAACTACATATTTTAAAAATAAAAACCTCCAGGGTCTTTTGTGGGCTGATTGAAACCACATATCTTGCTAAACCAGCCCTCTGTACTATTCTTATTATAAAAGGGCCCCAAAAGGACTATTCCAAGTGAGAGACAAGCCCATGTGAATGCAAACACTGGTGATATGTGGCATATCTGAGGCAGGAAACCAGATTGCAACATGGCACTGAACACTGTGGTTACCACGAAGAGAATTTAAACAAGAAAAGAGGAAATAGAAAGGTGCAGCCATTATCTGAAAACCCCTAAATCCTGAAAAGCGAGATATTTTTTGAAATGCTCCTTTCAGTCTTTAGCCTTTTACACCTTCACGTGGGCTGCAAAAGTAAAAGATGAGTTTCTTAACTCGCTTTATTCTAATTGTTGTGTGACACCCCTGTCCCCACCACTAACCAGGAGCTTTGCCGCTGCCAGGCATAACCCTGGAAGCCAGGACAAATGTGCTGCAGCTGTGCAGTTGGGTTTTTCTGATCCAAATCCAGGCTACCACTCTCCTGAGAGCAGCACTCTCTTCCCTTCCCAATAAAGTGGGTCTCACAAGTGTTAGTTCTTTGCAGCCTGTGTTCCAAGCATGACCTTACACTACACCCTGAGAAGCACATTTGGATTAATCTCTTTAATTAGAAAAGAAGAACAAACCTTATGGTATTAAAATGATTAAAAGGTCAGCATTAAGGTATTAATTTTCAGCGCCAGCAGGATGGATTGATTTTTTCTGTTTGTTTTGTTTTAATGGTGGATCCGAAGAGCATATTAGCTCTTAATTTGTGTGACTGCTACAGAATCAGTTCTCTTTACAGAATGGGCAGCTTGAAATCTTGAGGGAAAGGCTTCTTTCCGAAGGAGAAACGTTGCTTCTGGTGTTGTTGGAAGTTTTGGTGCCACGTTATTGAGATTGGGTGTCGCTGAAATGGCTCGATGCGGGGCTGGCAGCTCTCTGCTGCCCTGAGATCATGCAGGATCCCTGGGCTGTGCAAGTGAGCCACGCTCTGCTCTTGGGCACTCGGCACAGTGTGCAGCCTGTTCAGGAGCCAGCAGGCTCCTGGTTTTGGAATGTGCAGGCTCCAGAATGAGCTGTCAGCGGAAGGAACCCTGTTAGACTTTTCCATCGCGCTCACTGAAGCTTTGTGCTCCCTGTTCCAGGGGTGGTGATGGATGGTTCCTTCATGGACATACCAGTAAATCTAGTGTTTCTACATGAGTTAGGAACACAGTGGTTGAAGTTTGGCTTCCAGACACCAGCTTGGTTTCACAGTTATCCCTATGACCAGCAGATGGAGTTGAGAGAATGTTACTTTTTGGAAGCGAAGGAAATCGTTTCTCCTTGGTTCTTGACTTAGAATTGGAGCAGCACATCTTCTCCTGGGGTTTTTTTCCCCTATCTCTTACTAAACTACCTCAGGAGCTTTGTGTTGAGTTCTTTGTTTCCTTTTATGTCCTTTAGGCTTTTTGTAATAACAGATTTTGATCAAAAGAGAGGAAAAGTGACTGGGGGTGAGGATGTCTCAGGTGTGCTTTGCTATGGACCTCCAAGAGAGAGGAAGAAAGCTCTTAAACTGGGAGGCCAGGTTTAATTAGAACAAGTAGAACTGAGGCTACTTAAAATAGACCAGTGGTGTTTTATTCTAGAGACCAGAAATAAAAGGCTTTATGAAAAGTCACTTAACTCTTGTGCCCTTCCAGGGAGGAAGGCCTGCGTTCTTAACCTCTCTGTCATTTTTGCTCTCTTGCAGCACAGTCACTCTTCTCTTTCAGTGTGGGAAAGGTCTGTGGCTCTTGCCCCAGAGTCATGCTGTGTGTCTGCTTGCTGTTCTCCCCAGCAGTCTCCCAGTCTCTGGTGGGCTTGCTGTTAGCTGTGCTCACCTTCCCTGTGCCTGCCCTGACCTCCTCTCTGAAAGTTTTTCCTTCACAGGCATGTTCACTCCTTCTCTTCCTCCAGAAAATCCCTCCTGATTTACAGCAGTGAACAGCTGGGAAAAGCTCTTGTTGCTTAAAGGAGGGGATCTTAATAGCCTGGAAACAAATCCAGCAGATAGTGCTTGGTGCCAGAGAAACAGCCCTGTTGGGGGAGCAGAGAAGGCAGCTCCTTTCTGCCTTCATGCAGGAGTTCATCCTGGGAGCGTGGTTTGCTTTGAATGGTGGAACATTTTAGTTTTTGCACCATCCATAAATGCAGTGCCAGCCTGGCAAAAGCTGACCAAGAGGATTCACTCTTTCCACAGCACTCTTGTCCGTGTTCTGCTCTCCCATCCCCCATATGCAAATACACGTGGTGGAGGATATCCATTGCTGCTTCTTTCTCTCTTCCAGGAGTTGAAGTACTGCCTAGTCAGCATGGCTTTCCCTCCCTTACAAACTTCTCATTTACCTCTTGTCCCTTCTTTTATTTGGGGTTTTTAATGTTCACCATTCCTTAGTCTGTTTTATCCCACAGTAAAATATTAAGATTTATGTAGGATGTATACACCCCTCAGTATTTTGTTCAGGTAATTTCCTGTGTGTGAGAGCTGAACTCTGTCTAAAGATTGCTGTATTTTGTCCCTGTTTGCTACTTTGAAACACTCCTTCAGTGTGTGTTTCTTGGCATTTGCTGGTCCTTCAAATCAGGAAGTCGAGGGGATGAAACTCCACAAGTGTATCCTTAAGAAAGATGCTGATCCAGCCTTGATTCCCTGGAGGTGTTCAAGGAATGGCTGGTCTGGTCTGGTTGACAAGGTGGTGATCAGTCACAGGCTGGAGTTGATCTTGGAGGTCTTTTCTGACCTAAATGATTCTGGGATTCTAGGATCATGCTGGCTTTGTATTCAGGAGGTGAGTATCTCCTGCCTCCTCCTTTGCTGGAGCACTGCCAGGGCTCAGGTTGGTGCTATTAACAGGCTGATATAATTTCTTGACACTTGAGTTGTTCTCCCTCCAGAGACCATGACCACCTTCCAAGGCCATATCCAGTTCAGGAAACCTTTTCTCGTTTCCTCTGAAGTTTTCTGCCCATGATCCAGACTCAGATTCTGATTCCTCCAGCTCCTTGGGTGAGGAAATGCAGCACTGCAGGGTTTTTGGGCACAAATGCCCAACACTTGCGCTTGTAGTACCTGTGCCCATCTCACCCTGGTTTGTGCGTGTGTGAGCACAAACCTCCAGCCTCTGGGGCCAAAGCACACCTTGGCATTCCTGCTGTCAGAAGGATTCTTCCTTTTTGGGTAGGATCAGGCTGTTCAGAGTTACTGGTGGAACCAGAGAAACCACCATCCATGCACATGGGGAAGTGAAAGCTGGTTCTGTGCCGCTTTCCCAGGGAGCTCTGGTGGCCACTGGAGAAAGCCTGGATTCATCCAGCGACTGCAATGGGGAATGCCTCCTTCTTGATGCCATCTGACAGCTGCTGCTTGAGCTCTCCTTCAGTTTTGGGACAGAATTCCTGGGTTTTCAGAGCTGGTTCGACAGTTATTAGAGCATTCCTGCAATTCCTGCGTGCGGGAAGGACTTCCTTGAATCTTAATGAAAATGTGTTTGGGTACATGACTGGAGGTGATCACACTGTGAACAGTAATTTTGTTGCTGATTAGAAATGTTCTTTGAGATTTACAGTTCATGTGTGTATCCACTTTATGCCCACTATCCCTTCTCTGGAGGGGACCCTCAGGATCACACTTTGAGCCTGTGGTTGAAGGGGAACTGAAGAGGTTTGGGTGTGTTTCACCTCACAAGCCTGAAGGTGGGATTTGTGGCAGTGGAATTTTAATTACCTCACTAAGATCCACTGTTGATTACAAACCTGATTCTATGAAAAGAAATAAAAAGCCTTTTTTTAAACACATGATTTGTCCTAATACAGCGATTCCAGAAAGTCATGTTCTCCTACCAGGGAGAAGGGAAAAAAAAAAAACCATGGAAGTAGAAAGAAATTACAGAAGAGGAAATGTGTTTTAAAACCACAGTGCTGTATGGAAGCTGGGCTGATGAAGAGTTCTGTATCATATTATTTACCTGCTCTGAGATTGCTACCGCTGCTGGAATTGGTGCCTACTTTTATAAGAAGAGGTACACACTGTTCCATCTTGACAGTGTGGAGTGGTTTTGAATACAAACACATCAAAACACAGAGAATTGGTCAGCTCAGTAAAGTGAAATACCAGGGAACTTCGTGTCCATCCAAGTTCTTAAAGATGTTTGTGCATCCGTAATGCCCAGATGTGCAGGAAGTTTTTGCCCTTCAGGATAGGGACAGGGAGAACCATCTTCCTATGGGAATACAGAGTGTCCATCATTTTAAAGGGTTATAATAACTCTGTTAACCTATAGCAATGTGTGTTACTCTGTTTCTAGAAAATTGGTTCATGAACTCCCATCTCTGTCAGAGGTTTTAGCAGACTGACAACCCCTGATCCATTTGTTCTGTTGATGGTGGAGCTCAGCAAGGCGCAAGAGAAACAAAACTATCTTTTTTTATCTCATGTATCTGACCGTTGAAAGCTTTATTTTAACTGTGGCACCAGAAGTGTCTGAACTTGTTGCCTCAGCAAGAAAACTGTTGTCGTTCAGGTGCAGCAAAAAGAAGCCTCCTGCTCGTTCTGGGGTGGAGTGACTCCCGTCCCTTTGGGGTGACTGGGGTGCACTGGCAGCTCTTCAGTAATCAGCTGGTCCTACAGAGCACTGTTCTTGAGGGGCAGACTGGCAGGGAAGAGATCAACCCCTTCAAACACTCAGCAGTCCTGGGAAGGGAGATAGGCAATATTCTGAGGTGGGGGTTGTGCCTCCCTGCAGACACTCTGCTCTCATCTGGGCTCAGGCTGCTTGTTCTTCAATCCACTGATACTCTGCAATTCTGCTTTTTCATTACTCACTCTTCAAGAAGCCCTTTTGGGTCAGGGCATCTGTGCTGATACAGCTGGAGCTGTGTCTGTTAACTGGTAGGGTAGGAACAAAAGGAGAACTTGGCTTGGGAAACAATTCTTTGACTGGGATGAAAACACCCCTTCCAACAAGATTTTCTTTGGCATGGCCTCTGTATTTTTTTGCAGATTGACTGAACTAATTGTTTCCTATTTGTGACCCAGGAATTGTTTCAGCAAAACCTGTCTGCTCTGTGGATATGTTCACAGGAGAAATGGAGGACTGAACTGCAGCTGTGTGCACTGGAAGCAGAAGTGGCTGGGTTTCCTTCATTCACCCTTTTTCCTTTTTATTGCTCTTTTTCTTGTCCTGGCAAGGCCAAGACAAACAGATTCAGCAATTCCTCTTTGTTTAGGGCTTGCTATAATCATTATCAAGTGGCAGAGTCCCCCTCCTCCTCCATCAAACACCAGCCATGGTGTTTCCTACTTGATCTTTTGTGCTTCATTCTCCAGAAGAAAAGCCAAGCTCTTCAAAAGCTGATGTGCAGGGACAAAGCTTGTTGCTGGAGCAGCGACAACTTGTGCCAGGGAAGCTTTTGTTCACCAAAAAACCCCAAGATTGCTGTTGTTAGGCTGTGGAATTTTCTGGGGAGTTCCTTCTCAAAGGTCAGAAGTAGAATGGGCTACAAATGGTGCATTCTGTCACTTTAATGTGATTTTCTTTAAATGTAGTACACAGGCTTTGGGCAGTAGTGGTCAGCACTGAACTATTTCCTCTGTTACCTCCCCAGTATAATCCTATTCTTCCTGTATTCTATTTATAAGTGCCTTTAATGGCTGATTTTCCTTAGGTAGCTTTTCTGTGTTAACCTATTTTCACAGGGCATAATCAAAGTGATTCTTGGGACAGTTTTATGTTTGTCCATGAGATTAATTCAGGCTGCAAATCACAGGCATTTAAGTGCTTTTGAAGTCCCATATCTACCCCTGCTAGGGGAGAACATTGCAGGCTGTGGATGTGCTTAATTTTGAAAATCAGGTTTCTACATTGGTGTCCAGGAAGGTAAAAAAAGGTGCTCAATCTGTGCTGGAGAAATGACACGTTAAGGAGGTTAAAGTTAAGGAGGCTGCTTCTCTTCTGCACAGTTACAAACTGTGCCTTAGACTGGAGATCTCTGTGTGTTTGCAGCTGTCAGGCAGAGCTCGGGCCTTGGTACAGAAGTGTGTCCAGAAAGAATGGATGCTGGAAGTAAAACCATGGGATTTTACAAGCTGATATATCCCAGCATCACCCTGTAGTTAAGTCTGATTCACTTCAGCAGCCGTAATGCAACCCAGATTTAGATGGCCCTTTCCAGGAGGAAGCCATATACTGCTCAGCCAGGGAATTTTCTCTTTGAAGGGAATATCAGCACTCACTTGTGAGACAAAAGACTAATTTATGCTTGGAAAATCAGCTCTACATTTTGTTGTAATATATAGAGACAGTCATAGAATTCTGACTGTTTTCTCCTGTTGGGCTCCTCTTTCTGTTAGGGATGAGAAACAAAGATTTAAGTGTATGAAACCTGTAATATGAAAATATAATACTTAACAGGCTTGAATTCACAGAATCGTAGAATGGTTTGGGTTGCAAGGACCTTAAAGATAAGGTCCAATAAACAGAAGGTTTTGGGTGGCTTGTGTTTTAAACTCTTGTTTGTAAATGTTTTAACACAGGAA
Organism: Empidonax traillii; assembly: GCF_003031625.1. NCBI lineage: Eukaryota > Metazoa > Chordata > Aves > Passeriformes > Tyrannidae > Empidonax > Empidonax traillii. The sequence goes on along the minus strand of NW_020955304.1, from coordinate 1,740,183 downwards.
CTTCTCAATATTTTGTTCCAAGATTTAGAATAGAAAAGTTTGGGAATGCTCAGGGAGTGCTGTAATAATCCTTGTAGCCTGGTGAACAGTCTTGTGGTACTCTCAGAAACACAGAATATGTTGAGTTGGAAAGGATCCACAAGGGTCATCAAATCCAACTTCTGGACCTGCACAAGACCATCCCCAAGAGTCCCACCCTGTCCCTGAGAGCACTGTGCAAACATCCTTTGTGCTCTGGCAGCCTTGGGGCTGTGCCCACTGCCCTGGGGAGCCTGTTCAGGGCCAACCACCCTCTGGGGGAAGAACCTTTCCCTGAGATTTAACATAACCCTCCCCTGAGACCACTACAGTAGCCCGGGGTGCTTTCCCTGGTCCCCACAGATCAGTGTCAGTGCCTGCCCCTCTCTCCCCCCGTCAGGAGGGAGGTGTAGACCGCAATAATCCCGCACCGTACACGTCAGGCTCGCGCCTCGCTGAGGTGACGCTGACCCCTCTGCTCTCTCAGTCCCAGATGCAAACCCAGGTGCAGCAGGTGGGGATCGTCCCGACGCAGGCCATGGCCACCGGGCCCACGGCGGACCCGGAGAAGCGCAAACTGATCCAGCAGCAGCTGGTCTTGCTGCTCCACGCCCACAAGTGTCAGCGGCGCGAGCAGGCCAACGGCGAGGTGCGGGCCTGCGCCCTCCCGCACTGCCGCACCATGAAGAACGTCCTCAACCACATGACGCACTGCCAGGCCGGCAAGGCCTGCCAAGGTGAGGCCACCCCAGCTCTGTGAGGTTTCTTGGGGGGGGGGTTGCACCACAGACTGGTGCTGGAATTAAAACAGCTGTTCCCTGGTTTCCACTTCTCAGTTTAAAAAAAAAAAAAAAAAAAACCAATGCGATATTTGCCTTTTACGAGAAGGATAGTGCCAGGGTAGACTTGCAAGCATCTTTTTCATCCCATCTGTTGTATAAAGAGGGTGTGCTGTTCACCACATCTTCGTCTTAGATTTTAGTACCAGTTTATGTCATTGTTTTCTTGACTCACCCCAAAAAACTTTAGTTGTGTTTAGCTGTGTCTAGTTATATGCACAGTGTTGCTTGTGAAGGAGAAAGAATAGAATTGCTCTTAAAAATGAGATTGAGTTAATTGAAGACCAGCTAACCTGGTTAACAGTGACCTTAACTCCGTTTCCTTTCCTTGCTGCAGTTGCTCATTGTGCATCTTCGAGACAAATCATCTCCCACTGGAAGAATTGTACCCGGCACGACTGTCCTGTGTGCCTTCCTCTGAAAAACGCCAGTGACAAAAGAAACCAACAACGTGAGTAGTTCTCTTACTGCTGTCACCACTGAATGATGCTATTAAAGCTCATCAACTGTGCGGTGTAGGAATGAACAAAATTAGTAGCTGGTTTATTTGCAGAGGGATAAATTTCCTAGTGAATTCTCCTTTCTGATTATTGAAGGCAATTTACTACTGAAATACCCAATAATTGGGAAAGTCTGAGCTTGAGCACCCATCTCTTTTTAAAGGATGTGGCAACTTGTAACTGGTGCTTCGTTGTGGGGCAGGTCCATAGATTCCAGTTATGAGGCATAAAGTTTTGGATATAGGTACAGTTTGGGGAAGGAGATAAAGTACTTGATTGTTTTTCTTGCTGCTAGGAACGAATTAACGTGCTGGTGATTCAAAACAATCAAAAATGTTTGAAAAAACAACTTGCATACAAGAAGATGTGGTCTGGATGTCTTAATCACAAAGTGTATTTATTGCTGGTGTAGATTAGCTAAAGCCCTGCCAATCATGGTGCCCATGCCTGGTTTTTATAATAGCTGAGCTGTTACTGATGCTTGGGGCAAGTCCATTTCTAATGTATTTTTATTTTCCTCTTGCTCTGAAACAGAAAATACTGAACTTATGTTGGTAGGTTTGCCTCTCATCAAATCCTTTGAAAAGGTGCCAGGGTGGAACATTTTACAGCACTGACACTGCAGTTCTAGGAGTCTTCAGTAATGTTATGCCTGAGTATATTTAAATGAGGGTTAACGAGTGGAAAATGGCTGGAGAAGTTGCAAAGCTTGTACACTGGAATTGGCTTGGAAGCATTCTGCTCATTTCCAGTTAAGCTGAGTCTGCAGTGAGGAGCACCAGTAAACCTTGGAGGACGGAGAGCTGGTCCTAAATTAGGTGGGATTAAGAGGATAAAGTAGCTGGAAAAGCTGTCAAAATTATCCATTGAGCATTGCTCTCTTTATAGTCTCAGGAGGGGTGTTTCCCCTCCAAAACAGAAAAAATAACACCTGTAGAGGTACTTGGAGGTCAGGATTTTGTTTGTGTTTTACCAGACCTCTTGGTAAATAAGTCTTGTGTGTTGAAAATAGTAATTTGTGGCAAGTGCTTAGTTGTTTGGTCCTCAAAAAATGTGTTGAAAGCTTTGCTTTTTAATTTGTGCATAACATCGTTATTAGACAGTTGTTATCAAAGGGCTAACAACACCTAGCACAACAGAATTGTATTTTTCAATGCAAGCTGCTGTAGAAAAGTAGTTTGTGCAGTATTTTTGTTGCTCATACAGCTTATCAAAAGAGAACAAAAACTTAAACACAGGCAGTCCTCAAAAATAATTTTGTGATGGGATGTTGTTTGGCTGCGACAGAATTATAATGGGTAAGTGTAGAATTTGGCTCTTTTGTTGCATATGGAGGGAGATAAATATGAAATCTCCTTCTAATCAATTAATCAATAACACAGTGGTACAGGGTTCTTTGTCCTGGATTATGTCTCTGAGTCATACACCTAGCAGCTCCAGGTGAAAGAGGAACACTCAGATACTTTAGATCTGTTATAAAGGGTACCCCTTTTTGGGAAATCAGAAAGGTCTATGAAATGATTCACAATAATATGTGCAAATGGTAAAAATGCTGTGCCTGCTCAGCTGAAAACTAACCTCAGGTGTGTTAGTTTAGGACTGGAAGAAAATGTTGGCTGTGTTAGGAATAAATAATCACAGAATCTACTAAATTGGAGGGAACAGGGGGTCTCCATTTGGCAGAATGTGAAAAGAACATTTAGAAAGGGAAAAAGAAATGAGAAGTGTAGAGACCCTGGTTCCCTTGTCAGGCTGCCTTTCTTCCAGAGGGTCTGGAACTCTCCTTCCTGTGCCCATCCCTGCTTTGCCCTGTTATTTCAGTCCTGGGGTGTCTGTGCTGGGTTTTCAAGCAGCTCCTTCAAAGACTGCCCATATTTTAGAAAGTTCTGCAGTTGAGCCCTGCTGAACCACTGCAGTGGGTGCCTCACTTCCACCTGCAGCCATTCCTGTGCCTTTGTAGCTCTCTGTTCCCGCTCCGTGGGGATCTGTGTGCTGCAGAAAGCCCTGGGGTTTGGGTCATTGCCATGGAGCTGTTTCTCTACAGGTCTTTCAGTGTTTCGATTTTTTTTGCAAAGAACATCTCTGCCAGGTTTCTTCTGTATAGCTTTTTTTTTTTTTTTAAAAGCATTGTATTTTATTACAATGGTTGATAGTGACCTGACTTGTAAATAGGACATACTGGGACAAATTTAAAATTCTTTCTGTTCCACGTGGTTCTTGTGTGTCCCATGTACCTCTGAGGGGCCTGGGGAATGGGAAAACAGGTGTTATTTTGCACATGCTGAAACGTGAAGCTTTTCTTTTGAATGAGCAGGTGACTCCTGTGTTTTGAACTAATAACTTGAAATGTTTTGGGGCTGGGGGGTTGTTTCTGCTGGGAAGTAGCTGCTCCCTGCTGAGCCCACAGTTTGAATTATAGACTCTTGCAGATAGCTGTTGATATGTTTCCTAGTTTTGTAGCTGTGTCATAACAGTTTTGGGGTGGTTTTTTTTGAAGATTCATCTTGTCATGCACGTGCTTGAACTCTCCCTAGTTCTTCCATTCCTGACCTGGGCTGGTGTGTTGTGCCACAGCTCCTGGGCTTTCTTCCTCTGCCAGCTGTACAGGTGGTGATCTGTGTGCTGTGCTCATGTCCTGGGCCATCCCTGGGCAGTGCTTTGTGGGCTTCATTCCAGGATCAGGGGGCACTGGAAATGATGCCCTGCTCAGCTGAGTGACACTGCAAGGTGGAGTTGGGATAATGGGACTGGTTTCCTCGGTGGTTTTTCTTTGTAGGAATTTTTTTTTTAATGAAATGCAGCAAGGAGAAAGCTTGATTCGGAAAAATTAAATTTGAAACCGCTGATTTTCAGCTGAAAATGTGATCTTAAAGAAGACTGAGCCAGAAATTCTGGAGCATGTGGACTTGGGGATGAAGAGTGGGAACCTGATGAGGGAGATGGAAATAGGGACCAGGAGCTAAGTGTACAGGCAGAAAATGGAAGAAGGCCTGGATGTGGAGAGTTTGGGAACCAACCCTTTGCAGAGAAGGAAGGAGTGGATTGGTGCACAGGGAGCTGCATCCAGAAGGAGGAGCCTCAACTTCTTCGGTAGAGCCTGTTTCCTGTGAAAACTGGAAATGCAATCCAGCTTGCTCAAGTCTTACTGTCACTAACTCTGGCATCTACAAACAAAACGTGTTTCTTGTTTGTTCAGTTGCTGGAAATCACATATGTGATGGTGACCTATCAGTTATGCCATGGAGCCATTTTGGGTGGTTAGCCCATGGGTTAAGGAGTTCCATTCACAGATTATTATGGTGCTGCACTATGAAGCTTTGGGTTTAATGCTTAACTTAAATAAGCATTAACACAGCACTGGGGGTCAAGTTTAATATTGACACTTCCTACCTTCAAGTTCCTCGTAAAATCTTTACCCCATGGTTTGATTCAAGATAGAACCTTGAATTAAATGGTGGTGTCCACTTTGTGTACCTGCCTGATTCTGGGTGCAGGACAGGCTTGTGCTGAGGTGAGTCCAAGCCACCAGCAGAATTTTTGCTCCAGCCACTTGGAGCTGGAATGGATGTAACGAGAGGAGGGAGGAGCTGTGGGACAGAACAAATCTCAATTTTACAGAATTCAGAAGCAAAATCACAAATTTAAACCACACTTTTCAAAACTGAAGTAACATCTTCACTGGACTGGTCAGGTTAGAGAAGTGCTGAGCATTTATGCTTAAAATAGAATTAGGAGTCTGGGTTTAAAATAAATTTTAATTAGCTGGAGGGATTCCCCTCTAAAAGATGTGAGTGCTTCACACTTGCAGCTTCTGTCATGAGCTCATCAATGCCTGAAGCATTGATGTTAATAGAAATAAATTGCAGTAGACGTTGTTTCGTGTGGCAGTGGCCTAATGTGATAACTCCTGTTTGTTCCAGGGCTATATTTATTTGAATTTACTGTATTTCCTGCAGCATCTGCCTCAGAAGGGACAGCATTTGACTTGGTCTGTCCAAAATGGAAATGTAATACTCTCAGCCTCCATCTTCTTGTTTGACAGATTGAAAGAATGTCATGCCTTCCTGTAAAATCAGTGAACAAACAGACAAAAAACCCTCCTCAAAATCAGATTCCTACTGTTGGGAAATGCTCAGCATAGTGTCCTATTAACTGAGTAGTGAAGGGTAGAAAAGCTGAGGCCAAATAGTCTAAAGCTGTTCTAACACAAGGGCTGAACTCGTGCTGTGGTTGTTCTACCACCTCCACATTTACAACCAACACCGAAAGCACTGGGGCTGTTTGGTTGTAACTTTTCCAGAGGAATACCATCCTCTAACAGGCTGGAATTCTTATTAGCTCCTGAATCGATCCATGCTGTCCCAGCAGCCTCTGAAGCCTTTTGAATTTCAGGGTGCCACAAGTTTCGTGGTATTTTACCTTCCTGAAGACTTCCTATTCCTTGGCTTGCTCTTGTGTAAGGCATTTTCTCTTAGATGGTGTCATTCCAGAGTGCTGTGTGCAAGTCCAACAAGGAATTCATATAACTACTCTTTATTATGTCTTTTTTTTTTTTTTAATTAAGCTGATAGGATCTTAATCAGCTTCTGATTTTGTTTTTAAAGTCTCTCGGAAATGATCGTTGAGTTCAAAAGTTAGTGTGAATGTGCCCACAGAGTGTAAGTGTGTGTAAGCCTAATTTCTGTGTTAAAAATACTGTGGATTGTCCTTTGGGGAAAAAAAGGATGTTTTCTGTGGGGCTGCTTATTCTGGAGAGGGAGATCTCTGACTATAGTTATTTGTAGTTCCTTGGCAAATGGGATCAAATCGAATTCTCGTCTGGAGAGAGAAAAGTCTGGACTCTGTAATGTGTGTGTTTTCTCTTGGGTGGAAGCTGAAAGCCTGTGTATCTCTTTCAGTGATTCTCAGTTCCCATAGTGAGTAAGGATTTAAAAAAGCCTGGATAATGTTGCTAATGTCTCAGAAGGCTTGTTTTCCTGAGTTTTTTATCTAACCACGTGGCCCTCCTAATATTTCAATAAAACAGTTATTGTTGCCTGTATTAAAAGCCATTAGTGTTGCTATGTTTAGCTCACAAATTTGTGATGCACATTATGTGTTTAATTACTTGAGGGGGAAAATGTGAAGGATGAGTTACTTCTACCAGAGTCTCAGTTATCAAAATGCAGTGTCTCTGTACTGAAGGGTACAATATTCCAATGGGTCAGTCACAGTGGAACATGTTATTACTTAGAATGGCAGCTAAAATGAGGTCCAGAAAGCAGAATTTTATTCTCTTCTGGTTTGAGTAAACAATTCTTTCCCCTGTTGTTTCCATTACCTGTGTACAGTGGAAATGACTCTTCCATACGTGTGTGTGGTGAGAGAGGCTGGTTGGTTGTGGTGGTCACATAGGTCAGCACAAACTGACACCCATCAGGGTTTTTCCTGTGTCTGAATAACTGGGGTTTAGGGTAGTTTGGCCTTCAGAGGATTCACGCAGTGACTGCTCGCCATGAAAATTTCTACCAACAGATCTTCAGCATTACCTTTGTGTCCAAGGACACAGTATTTCTGCTGAACTCAGGATCTCTGTTCTGGAGCCAAATATTTTGACCTAAAATGGGATTGATGGGAAAGAGGGAAGTAGAGGAATTATTTTTTTTTTTCCCCTTAGCCTACTGTCCCAAGCATGAAAATCCTATTTAGCCTCATATAGGAGCCTTATCTTTATATCTGTTACAGTAATTATGGACTTATCTGCCTGAAGTACACAGCCCTCCTCTTTAGACTGCATGGATTAATAGTTAGGGTGGTTTCTGTCCTGTAGAATCCATGGCTGAGTTTCCCCACTTGGGATCTCAGGTGTCATTCTGTCCTCTGGCAGGAAAAAAAAATATAACATAGAAGTATATGCATGTCTGGTGATTCTTGGCATGATTAGTTTTATTATTTATCCTCATCGGTTTTCAATATTCTCTTATCTTTTTTTTTTTTTTTTTTTATATAGCGCTTTTAGGGTCTCCAGCTGGTGGAATCCAGAATTCCATCGGTTCTGTTGGCACAGGCCAGCAGAACACTCCGGCACTCAGTAACCCCAATCCGATCGACCCCAGCTCCATGCAACGAGCCTACGCTGCCCTGGGGCTGCCCTATGGAAACCAACCCCAAACACAGCTGCAGCCCCAGGTACAAGGCCAGCAGCCAGCACAGCCCCAGGCTCACCAGCAAATGAGGACCATTAATGCACTGGGTAAGTGGAGAAAACATCAAGAAACTAAAGGGTTTAAATAATTCCTGTTGAGTTTTTAGGGTAGTCTGGTATTGTGCTTGGTCGGAGCAGTGACACTATTTGTATTCCCTACTAATCATTTATGTTTGAATGGTAGAAAGTTTTGAGTATGTTGCTCTTGCCAAATAGCAGGAGTTTTGGTTTCTTCTAAAATATAGCTCAGAGCTTGGTGTTGCCTGAGGTGATGAGACACAATTGCTGAAGAATTTTGCTTTAACAGTTGTCACCTCTTCTAACAGACAACTCTGTCTCAAATGCTCCTCTCTTTCTGCAGCTTGTTAGTATTCTTTTCTTTTTAGCTTATTGATCTAATAGTAAGAGTTTATGAATTTAAAATTTTAATATTTTTATAGTTAAGACTGAAAGTAACTTTATTGCATAAATAGCTATGTGTGTGCACCACAGCAGATATTATAGAAATACTTTTCTGATACACTGATACACTTCTTCCATTAACCACTTGGGCCAGTAAAGTATAGTTTTGTCATATTATTGTCAAAATTGTGAACTCTCTACCAATGATGTTTAATTTTGTCCCAAAGGAGCCAACCAGATGAACCTTCCTGCAGGAGGAATAACAACAGACCAGCAACCCGGTCTCATTTCTGAAACTGCTCTTCCAACATCCCTTGGGACAAATAAGTAATGCACACATTTTCATCTTGCTCAATTAAACATTTATTTACATGCTTATAAATAAGGAACTACTTTAAGAACTGTTTGTGTTGGCATGGAAATGGTCAGTGACATCTACAGCTATGCTCAATTCTAGAGCTGCCACTTTGTGCCTCCTGAGAGCCCCACAATAATTAGTCGTTTTTAAATGAATTTCCAAAGGCAGGACATTTTGTGGTTTTAAGTGTACAAAGACCTTTAACAGTTGTGATTTCTTATCATTCACCCTGTGCCTTGCAAACTCCTGACCTTTGCTGCTTTTTGCTGCCGTTTGTCGATACCAAAATTTCACTTAAAGAATGTTTGATACAGCAGCTAAAAAAATGATGAAAGCAATGACTCAAAAATAACTTCAGGCATCAAACCTACGACAAAACTCTGCATTCTTGTAACAGCCCCTCTTGCTTTTGGTGTTGTTTTAGCCCACTAATGAATGATGGCACAAATTCTGGCAATGTTGGAAACCTCAGCTCAATGCCCACGGCTGCACCTCCTTCGAGTACCGGGGTAAGGAAAGCATGGCATGAACATGTCACTCAGGACCTGCGCAATCATTTAGTGCATAAACTGTGAGTATTCACCAAGGCTGCCCTTCTTTCCTGAATGTTTTTAAAGAGTTTCAACGCAGTAGTTCTATTATTAAGCTGGGGGGGGGGGAAGTTATCAGTAATGGTCTTCTGGTGCTGGGCCACTGAGGATGAGCTGTTACCTTTAATCCTCCTCTTCAGTTCTTCCTCCTCGTTAAGGAGCGGGCATGAAATTAGTTTATAGTGCAAGTAAATTTGCTCTGCTCTACTGAACAGGTATTTTAAACTCCTGACTGTTAAACCTCACTTTGTTTTCATCATTGCTTTAATCTGGTGAGAAATAATAAAGTATTGGGGTTTTTGTTTTGTTTTTTAGCAAGTTTGATATGTTTTTACATACCTGGTGTATAAGGGAATGTCCAGGGTGATTGTAATAAAGCTGTATGGATTTTTGATTTTTTTTTTTCCTGAAGGATTTTTCTTTTCTTCTTCCTCCTTCCTTGCAGTGTCCAAGCCATCTTCCCCACTCCTGATCCAGCAGCACTGAAGGATCGACGCATGGAGAACCTGGTGGCTTATGCCAGGAAAGTGGAAGGAGATATGTATGAGTCTGCTAATAGTAGGGTATGTTGCCCGAGTCCATTCAGTAGCTGTTCAAAAACTGTGTAGTGAAAACCACCAAGAATCATTTCACTGCTCCCTCGATAAGGAAAGTCATGTTTTCTGCCTGTGACAGTGTTTGTAAAGTCCCAAGACAGATGATTAATGTCACTCCGAGCTAATTCAGCTCCCTCAGCTCCATGAAAACTAGACAGCATCATATCCCAGCCCGACCTGCATTCCTCCTGAGCGTGATTGACAAAGCTTGGAGCACAACTTGCAGTTCTTGGTGTTTCCCTTACTGGCTTCCTCCCTTTCTGGAAGTCTGTGTAAACAGGAGTTTTAAAACTTCCTTCACATTTCTTTACTGTTGGAGGTTTTCTGTAGGGCCCAGTGCTGTTCCACAGCTTACCTTTACCTGCACTGCTGGAATTAGTTCTCCTCCACTCAGCAGGACCAAAAGTGGTTTGGCAAAGACATAGGAAATCAGTTTGCCTGCCTTTGTCCTTGTGCATGGAAACAAGACAGAATTCCTGTTCTCGTTCATGATTTTCACTCTGCGAAGAGGTGCCAGTTCCGACCTCTCCTGCTCAGAGGGAGCAAACCCCTGCTGATTGACAGGCTGAGGAGATGACACTGTGGTGATTCTACCCTAAAGGAACCACTCCCTCAAAGTTTTCATTTAGAAACCGATGTCAGCAGTGCCAGTAATAACAGCCAGTGAGATGTTAGCAGATTAGAACCTTGAGATCCCTCCTTAAGTAAGGGAGGAGTATCTGAAGAGAGTGGTTAGTGGCGTTTCAGGTGACAATTATTCAGCAAGGCACTTCCTCTGCCTCTTTCAATCCATTTCCCAGGAAAGCTGAAGGTGGAAGGCAGGTTTTCTTTCCTAGAGATAAATATGCTGGCCGTACTTGTAGTGCTGCTGCTGTGGCAGTGTTGGGCAGTGAGCACGTTGTATCCTCCTTGTAGCTGCTAAGAGGTTGTTTACAAGGAAGACTTGAGTGTGATCACCCTTGGTCACCCTGGCAGCTTCAGAGACCGATTTTAGGGAGAAGGAGGATTCATGGACATACATGGGAGTCAAAATACCTTCTCAGTAAGGATGAGCATAGTAAACTCCTGGTTATAAAATTAAATGTCTTCTGACAGACGAACACCCAGAAGTGTCTTCTCTTCACCCCTCCAAACAGCTGTCAGAGCCTCATTGCCAGAAGCTGCTGTTACTGGAATTCATCTGATGTTTTTGGCTCCAAGCAGCAAACTTGGAAGAAGGGAGTAATTCAGAATTTACTGATGATGCCATGAAGAATTACATCCTTTTTGAGGAGCTTCCCTTCTACTTTAACATTGCAAACCATATTAGTAAGAGGCATCATTGCAAGCAGTTTGACATTGTTCTAGTAGTGTGTGCTCCTTGTGAACACAGCCTTTTTGGGAATCTTTGCAGGGGGAAAGTAGCACAATCATAAATTTACAAGTAGGAAGTTAGAGGTGAAGTGACTTGAGTAGGAGGAAAGGACTGTAGAGCTTTTGTACTGGACAGCAGAAAGTGTCTGCACTGACTTCTGAGACATTTGTAGGAAGGAAATTACCTAAACCTCAAGCTTTATATTGCATCACTGGACTTCCTTAAGGAGGCTGCTGAGGAATACCCATCTCCTGTTAAGTTTTCTGAAGTGAACTCGATCCTGCCGTAACAACAAATCGTGGTTGTGATGAAAATTCAGTAAAGACATAATGACTGTGGGACAAACATCCCTCAACCTGTACTCTGTATAACAGTGGGTTTTGAGAGCGTAGCTGACCCCACAAAAGAAGTGTAGTCTTGAGGGCTTGTGGGGTTTTTTTGCCTTTTAACAGGTGCATAATCTCATGCACTTGGCAATTACTGACAAGCAAAATCGTCTACCTGGTGTGCACTGTGACTGTCGTATTGGATCTGTTGTTGTTGTTGTGGGTTGAGCAAAATGGATTTTTCATCTTTTGCAGATGTAGTGTTTAGTTGTCTGTGCCTGTGGACTGTTTTTTCAGTAAATTTCCTCCATTCCTTTGAGGTTTTTCTGGTTTTGTTTATCCTTTGCCGTGATTGCTGATAGCCAGACTCTTCAGGAAAAGAGCAGTTCTTTTATGTAAAAATTGATCTGTTCTTAACATCTGTCTCCTGAAGTTTATTCAGTGTAACTGTGCGCTGGGAATATCTTTTTCTTTTGTCTGTGGATTAGTAAAAATGTTTATTATGAAAATAACATTTAGAAATCATTAACATTTAAAAACTAAACCCCAGCTTCCTGGCTTTTGTTGAAGCAAGAGAGAACCTCCAACCTTCTCCTTTGCTAATCTACTCAGAGTAGGTCTGAGGGACAGCCATAAAGCAAGTGCGTTTTCTGGTATCTTCATTTTTCCTTTTCTGCATTAAAGCAGGGATAATTCTGAGAAGAAATATTTCTTTTTCAAACAGATATTGAAACCAAAAAACCCGATGATGGTATTCAGGTAGTAAACGAGACTAAATGAGCTCTGCTGCCGCTTCTTTACACTTGATGCTGAGTATTTTTTTTTTTTTTTTCCCCTTGTAGGATGAATACTATCATTTATTAGCAGAGAAAATCTATAAGATACAAAAGGAGCTGGAAGAGAAGCGGAGATCTCGTCTCCACAAACAAGGGATGTTGGGGAACCAACCAGCCTTACAGACCCCAGGGCCCCAGCCCCCCGGGATCCCCCAGGTGGCTGCTGCCATGGGCCAGGCACAGCCCGTCAGGCCACCCAGTAAGTAGTGCTGGAGGTGCCTCTGCACTCCACGGGCTCTCCAGGTTGTATTTTAAACTGATTTCACTGACCTTTCTTCTGCTGTGTTGCAGATGGGCCGATGTCCATGCCAACCGTGCCTATAAGTCGTATGCAGGTTTCTCAAGGTACTTCTGTTTTCCTCTCTAATTGCAAATTGTGGGTTTAAAATAATTTTATTGGGAGGGGGGAGCTGATCTTACATCAGGGTTTTTTTGGAGTTGGGATGGGGGAACTACTGGGTCTTCCTTTTTGCAGCATCATTCTTGTTGCTGTGTGGCAGGAACTGTCTCAAATTGCAATCTTAAGAACCAACAGTATGTACCCAGCACCTTCCTAGCAATTGGGAATTGATTCAGTCCTTCCAAAGAGGACAGTTCAAGCAAGAATACTGTGGAGAATCTAATTTAAAAGGCTGTAAAGGGGGAAGGATGTTGGCATCTCTTCATCAGTTAATTAGTAAAAAATATACCTGTAGCTGGAAACATAGCAAATTAATCCTAGAATGTTTGTAACTAGTGATATCCTTTCTTGGTTTCTGATGCAAAGTGCATTAAAAAAGTTGTTCATAGCACTTACCATCACTGATTGAAGCTGCTGTGAGCTCATGGGTGGGGTTTTTCTGAAAAATATAAACCCATGAGGTGCTCCGGCTTCCTTCAAAAACATGTCCCCAGTTATTTTATTTCAAGGTTCAGAGTTAGTACTTGCTCGAAACTTGTGTTGAAATGTCCTTGGGAAGTTAAATCCTTTTAAAACTCATTTGAATAGGAGAACAAGTTGATAGCAAATATAGCTCCATAATTACACCTTTAGACAAGTTTGGGGTTTTTTGAGTGGTTAAATGTTTTGTATAGAAAGTGCAACCCCCTTTTAAGAATTTTGCTGGCTTTTGTCCTGATTTGAGGCTTGGAGTTGCCTTCCTATATACAAGATGTATTTTTATCATATTTCCTTCAACCATTTCAGTGAGCCCTAAATAAGGCATTGCTGTTTCAAAGCAAATGCCTGATTTTTAAGAAACCATCCCAAGGTATTATTTATAAATAGCACCGTGTCTCTGCAGATCATCCACACCCTTCATCTTTTTCACTTAATGTTTTTCCTGAGACATCCTAACTGGTATTCTTGTAAATACTTCTTACATCCTGGTTTGTCTGTGAAGTCGCATGATTTGAATGAAGTCGAGAGATAAAGTGCGGGGCAGTCAAATTTCAGCCACCATAACTGTTAAATTTTATAGTAGAATAAACATAATAACGAATTCTATGACCTGTTCCTAATGACTTGTTTTGGGGGTGCATTTGCAGGAATGAATCAGTTTAACCCCATGTCCATAGGGAATGTACAGATGCCACAAGCCCCCCTGGGACCGCGGGCGGCGTCTCCGATGAACCACCCGGTGCAGATGAACAACATGGGCGCCGTCCCCGCGGTTCGTACCCCTCCTTCTGCTCACAGCTGATCCCCCTCCACCCCCCAACAGCCACTGCTCCTCTGAAAAGGCCATGTCACAGAGCAGTGCTGGAAATTGTAGGATAATTTCCTGTTTTCGTTATTTACCTGTTGTGAAAAAACCCACCAGCCCTTTCGAGACGTTCGTGCCAGAGGTGCAGTAATTCCCAGCTGTCTGGGGAAGAGCATCATTCCTCCAGAAACTGGCTTTGCAGTATATACACCTCCTTTATTCCTCGTTGAAAACATCTTTTATTCTTTAGAAAAACAAAAATATTTTCAGTTTCACTGGATTGTTCTCTGTTATCTCAGAGAACAAACACTCTCAGTAGAGTTTGGAATATTACCTGTTTAAAAATAACTCCCTCGTGAATGCTGGGGAACAAATGCTGAAGTTCTGTGTGCATATCCCCACTTCCATTTGGTTTACTGAAGCCAGTTTTCCTTTTATTTTTTTGTCCTATCTTTTGGTTGATTACATTGAGGGTATTTTCCTTTGTCTTGCTCCATAATGCTCAGTGGTAATGAGTTCATTTGGGTATTAATTTTCAGATGGCAATGTCTCCTTCCCGAATGCCTCAGCCACAGAACATGATGGGAGCTCATTCCAACAACATGATGGGTCAGGCTCCCACCCAGAATCAATTCCTGCCCCAGAATCAGTTCCCTGCATCCACTGGGACAATGAATGTGAACAATGTGGGCATGGGTCAGTCAACAGCTCAGGCTGGGGTGGCACAGGTAAGATGGATTTTCTATTTAGGACTTATTTACTCTTTAATTATTTTACTCTAATTTATTTAATACGTTTGCTTATTTGTATTTCTGTATCCACTGTTCAGCACAGTCACCCCAACTTTGGGGGATCCTGGGTTACATCTGCCTTTTTCAGAGGCTCTTGCATAACCCATCGACATCTGTTAACGGGGGCTGTGATTCCTGTAACGCCCTGTAATTCCTGATTTAAATTCCTTAAAAATGCATGCTGATGAGATTTTTAGGGGGAATATCAGAAATTAATTTATGGGATGTTTAGGAACATATGTTTCCTCTCTGTGTGGACCCAAGTAGCTAACTTTAAATCCAGATTTATAATAAAGTGGTTAGGGAAGATCTTCTGAAGTTTGTTTTAACCTTTCTGCTTCTGAAGAGAAAATGGTTGGGTTTTTTTCCTGTGACATTTTTCTGTTGCTTTAGTGGTCAGTGTTAGTAGCAGCTGTATTTATGATGTCAAAGTGTGTGCTCTTCCACAGGGAAAGGCTTGTTGTTTAACTCAGAGTCCAAGTCATTCAGGAAGGTTGAGACCTCCAGAGTTCTCTAGTCCAGCCCTGTCCTCAAATGAGACATGACTTAGGTCAGGTTATGACAGGCTCTGAGGAGTCAAGTTTGGAATATCTTCAGGATGAGCATCTACAGTTTCTTGAGTCCTGGCTCAGTCGTTTGGCTGCCTTTGTGGTGAACATTTTCTTCCTAATGCACTCAGTTCAATCAAACTGACTGTGTACAGGCAATAGAGGAGTATGTTTTAAATCTGAAACCTCATCTGCAGGAAATTGTTAACTGATTTGGATTCCTGAGAGTAACAGTTACATCTGAGGATAGCATATTCTTATTTTATCACCAGTTATCTGATGCAATCTTCAGTAAAATGTACAGTTTAAGGGTTTAAGTACATCCAGAGTACGTTATTGTACTGCTGCTCTGAAAAACAAATCCACAGTTTTCTGAAGCATCTGGAGCAGTCTAATTCAAAACAAAACAAAACAAAAAACTCCTCCTCTTAAGTCTTGCTCTGTGCAACGGGGCAGCATTTAATGTGTTGACCTGCCCTCTAAAGCAGAGCTGCTCCAGAGTCCTGGCCTAAAATGGGTATTTGCTTGAAACCATTTTGTGTCGAAGCCTGACCTTTGCCCAGCTAATGGCACGATTTAGAGGCTCTGTGCCTGTGGGTTTCTGTGTTACTGGGATGGTGGAGATTCCCTCTGTATGCCAGAATTAATGCAGGGCAAGCATGGCACATCTGGGGCTGGGAGAAAGGTCTTTGAGAGCTGATGAGAGCGATGACAAAAATCAGAGCACAGTCGCTTGCAACAGCAGCGTTTGTTTGTGGCTGATTTTGTGGATAGTGTTCTGTCAGAGAAGGCTTCAGTGCTGGGGTTTAAAGGATAATGTGATTCCCAGGGTTTTGGGAGTCACAGATGTGTAAGAGGCTCTCTCTTCCCAGCAGGGGCAGGTTCCCAGTGCTGCTCTTCCCAACTCCATGAACATGCTGGGGCCGCAGGGCGGGCAGTTGCCGTGTCCCCCGGTGACGCAGCCGCCTCTGCACCAGACCACGCCTCCCGTGTCCTCTGCTGCTGGGATGCCGCCCATGCAGCACCCCACGCCGACGGGAATGACTCCTCCCCAGCCAGCAGCGCCCACCCAGCCATCCACGCCGGTCTCGTCCTCGGGACAAACTCCGACCCCGACGCCGGGTTCTGTCCCCACCGCCACGCAGGCCCAAAGCACCCCCACGGGGCAGACTGCAGCCCAGGCCCAGGTGACACCGCAGCCCCAGACCCCAGTCCAGCCCCAGTCTGTGCCAACCCCGCAGCCAGCCCAGCAGCAGCCAACATCTGTGCAGGCACAGCCACCTGGCACTCCAGTAAGTACCGGCCAGTCCCATTTTCCTTGTGTAGTGACATTCCATGAGTCTCCCTGTGTGCAGCACCGTAGAGCCCGTAGTTGTCAATAGCGGCTTCTGCTTTAGACCAGAGGGTTCATCAGAATGTGTGAAATGTGTGTGTTCAGATGTTCTCAGCATTGTCTGAAGGAGGGGGGGGATTGAATGACTGAGCTGCTCAAAGTAAAATTGGCAGCAGTGTGCAGAAAGATGAGGTGTAACGGGCCTAATATTACATTTGGCCACGATCAGAATCTTTTCTGAGCCTGAGATCTGCATAATTTTTTTTAAGATACAGTCAGGCAAATGCACGTTTCAAGGAATGTACAGGGTTTTCCTGGGCAGGTGTTTTCTCTGTAAGAGAAGCCACTTTGGGGCAGAATTCTTCCTCGGCTTCTCCTCTGTAAAGCAGAGTTATTAAATGTGTGATATCAAAACTTGGCTACAGTGACCTGTATCCATGTTCTGCACTGTTTTAGAATATCATCTCATGTCTCTTTTGTGCTGTTCATTTTTAGTAAAGGAAAATATTTCTATATATGCAGTGTCTTTCTTTTGTACTGTTTTTACAACAGCTATCCCAGGCAGCAGCTAGTATTGATAACAGGGTCCCCACCCCTGCCTCAGTTGCTAGTGCTGATACGAATTCCCAGCAACTAGGACCAGATGCACCAATGCTAGAAAGCAAATCAGAAGTTAAAACTGAAGAAACTGAGCCAGAGACTAGTGAGACACAAGTGGAAGCTAAGACTGAGGTAAATGAGATTCTCTACAGCTTAACTGAAAGCAGTGATAGATATAAAAGCACTTAATGATGTGTCTGAATCGGTGAGCTAAGGGGCGAGAGGAGGGTCGTTACTGAAAAGTAACTGTCCTGAGGAAAGCCATGGATGGAAAGTGCTTCAGCAATCTCAGACTAATATTTTGGTGGCTGAAGTTTGGGCTGTAGGTGTAACGGTGCGTCTCATTGCGTCCTTTCTTAAGGTGGAGGAGGATTTACAAGGATCTTCACAAGTAAAAGAAGAAGCAGATGGAACAGAACTGAAACAGGAGCCGATGGAAATAGAAGAAAAGAAGCCTGAAATGAAAGTAGAGGTTAAAGAAGAGGAGGAGAGCAGCACTAATGGAACCACTTCCCAATCCACATCACCGTCTCAGCCCCGCAAGAAAAGTACGTGTATAAAAACTGAGTTTCCTTGTGTACTTTGGTTTCACTTGCATTTGTTTTCCAGCTCCTGCTGGAAGATCTGTTTTGCACTTGTGTTCCAGCACGTGGAACTCTGGGAGATCAATACTCTGTAACTTAATTTTGAAAGGAGGGTTCTTTTAACGTTACGTGAATCGCGGGTGAGGAAAGCACTGTGCTCTCGATGCCAGGGCAGTGAGGCAGGGATTGCTGGAGGAACTGAACACATAAATCCCTCCCTGTACATCTTGGTGCTCTTTCAAGGGAGTTCAGTGTAGATAAGTGATTTCAGTAACCAAGAATATCCACTGCTTTTATTTCCCTGTTAGAGGCTGCACACACCACCTTCATACCGAGTTTTGTCAGTCACTTCTCTGAGAATTAAGCACCTGAACTCCTCTTCTGAACCTGGATTCCTCCTAGGCTGGACTGATGCAATAGGCCTAAACTTTATTTTAAAGTTCTGTGTTTTCAGGACTTTAAAGTTTTCAGTGCAATATTCATATGGAAGCTTTCTCCTTGGAAATAGCTCAGCAGTCTCTTAGGGTACATAGATTGAGGTGTAGCTGTACTCAAGGAAACTTTATGGCATTACAGATTATATAAATAATTGAGTGCCTTAGGTTAGTAAGAAATAAATGAATAAGATTATTAAAACAGAAATAAAAGACTACACTTGCAGTGCAGGCTTTGTGGGAGGCTGCAAGATGTAATATTTTGGACTCAAAACCCTTCGCGCTTCCAAGACCCCTCTGTCTTTTGGCATCTGCTTTTTTGAGATGGTGTCTTTGGTGGGTAGTTTTTAGTTTTTTGACCAAAGGTAAGCTTTCAACAAAAAATCTAGATCTCCTGGGTGTGCTTGGGGTTGCATTTGATTACTAAACATAATCTTGCTGTAATAAAGCACCGTAGAACACATTTTGCTGTAGATTGATATTTTCAGTTTGCAGCAGAGTGGGCCAGCAAACGAGAGCTCACTGCAGAACCAACTGGCAGAGCCTGTTCTGACCAAAATGTAACACAGGGAGTGGAAAACTTATTAGCATTTATGAACCAGTGCTATTCCCAGTGGAAGGAATCTCTGCTTCCTGTTAGGAATGCACCTGCAGTAAATGGAGGCGAGCGGCTCAAGGAAGGTTCTTGCAGAATCAGTCGGTGGAAGCTGCTCTGGGTTACTACCTATTGCAGTCCCTCCTTTAGTAACACAGCTTTCCCTTGGAAGTGTTGTCACTCAGTAACTGTGGAGTGTAATAATGCCTGTGCAGCGTGGGCAGGCACAGCCAGAGTTGAAACGGTGACATTTCCTCACCCAGGAGTTTGTTCGACTCTTACCCAGCGTTGGTATCCAAATGCTGAATGAAGCACGAGGTGTTGGAGGGTAAATACAGCAAAGCGTGCTGAGGGGTTATGAGGTGTTTTAGAACTCCTGGAGAGGCTGACCAGGAGAGGAGTTTTCACGGGTTACAAAACTCCTGGGGGCTTGTTCCTTCCACTCCTGAGGTGCATCCCACAGCACCTGGGGTGCAGCAGAAGTTGCATGGAATGTGTGTTATAACTCAGCAAGTCCTAGCCTTGCTTGGCTTTATTTCTGCAAATCTGAATGTAAGCAAGAAAGGTGGTTCCTTTGCCTCTTCCCTTGCAGGCTCAAAAAGCTCGGCATAATATTCATTTGGGCAGCTCCTCTCTCCTTGTAGGTGACTCCTTTAGTTTGCCCTTGGAGATGAGTTTTACTGCTTTCTTCCCTTCTTTGTAAGGGAATAATCCTGCAAGACCTGCAAGGGCTTGGGTTTGGGGGTCATTCAGGTGTCTTGTCCTGAGAATTTTGAAGATGGCTAATCTTCCTTTAGGATTTTTCCCCTCAGTAGTCATAAGCAGTCTTGCCTCTGTTTAAAACAAGTTAAAAATTCAAGAAAAGTAAAAAAGGTAACATTGTACTTTCCTTTGGCAGATAATACGTCATCATGAGTCAGGCAAAGATCCCATTTTCTTTTTACCACCCACGTACCCAAGACAAAACGGGATAACTGGGTGCCAGCTCCTTACAAAGGTCTTCTATCCAATGGAGGAGAACCAAGAGCATTTATTTCATTTTGGAAAGAGGAGAGAGGGCAGATCAAAACTTCCTTGTAAAATCAGCGTATAGGGATATCCTATGATCAAATATGCTGTTATTAGTCATATTCCTTAGAGGCAGAGCAGCTAAACGTAAAGGCAGCTCTTTACATTTTTAGGTAAAGTAATAAATTGAAATGATATAACCGGATTTTGGGTTTGATTTTCTTCAAACTTCAAAATGAAAGTAGGCTATAAACTTTATCAGCCAAAATAATTAGGCTTTAAGGAACTTGGCAAAAGTCGTGCTGTGTCTCGGTAGTTTGGGTTTAAATTAAGATTGGATTTATTTTGAAAGGTGCTGTAGCTTCAAGGTGTGTTATTATAAGAGAAAGTTCTAACAGCAATGTCAAGCAGGTAGCCAGAAGGGTCTTTTTGACATTTAAATTTCATTAAATGAAATAACGCAGATTGTGATGTTATGAACTACCTGAACCAGAGCAGTTAGAGATTAATGTTCCTCATTAACATTCCTCAGAATTTAATGTTTCCTTCTGTTCTCGAGAATCCCAGAGTATAATTTAATAGTTGTTTATAAAATGTTGAGAGTCTATGGGGGGGTTCCTTGCCTAAGAAAGTGCCTGTGTAGATGGTATTGATAATCATGGAAAAGAGTTACCATTTTATTGGGACTGAGATTGTGGAACAACTGAAATGATCATACAACCAGTGTAGTCATGTCAGCTTCAATTTCTTGTCGTGCTTTATTTTCGTGTGTACTTTTTAAAATCATAGATTATGAACTAGATGTCCCCAAAAGCAATTTATATCTTACCAAAATACCATTTGAGTGAGAAAAGCAATGATTGTGACTCAAAGGGGTCACTGAGCCCTGTGGATTCAAGTGCTTTTGACAGGACTAACTGCTCCATTTTATTGGTGTTGTTCCCATTTCATCCAGGTAGATAAATATTAGATGCCATCCTGCTTTCCTTAGTTGTCTTTTCTTTCTCAATAATAGGCATTCTTCCCTATGTAAAGTCACTGTTCCTAAGGAAATAAATGTAATTACACTGCTGAGATGTTCAAAGAGCTCTCCAAGTTATCATTATTTTTCAGAAAATGTATTGCCTTTTTTTTTTCTGTCCTTGTCATCCACTACTGAAAGAATCGTGGCTGTTGCCATGTCACTGTTGCCAAGTGGTGCCATAGAAATCTGGAAGTATTAACACTTTCAAAATCAATTAACGATCCATCAGACCAGGCCTGTTTGCACACTGTGGCCAGAAAAATTCCTGTGCCAGCTCTCAGGACATCTGGTCACTCTCTGTAGAGCTGGCTCTTCATCCCTGTCCACTGCAGTGGGTTTTGCTGGAAGAATCTTGGCTTGGAAACAGCGAACAAGGTTAGAAGGGAGGGAGAGAAAAATATGCTCTGTCTCTTCTCTGAAGAGAAAAGGTTCATCCATGTTGAAACAATTGATTTAATTTGATTCTGTGTAAGTTTAGAGGGGGGGTTTTATGCTTTAGAGTATGTATCATTATGGGCTAGAGTTGTTCCCATCCCTTTATTCTGGGATTAACACCTGCTGTGATGGGAGGCAATAGAAAAGCTGTGTGGTTGCCTCTTGATTTGTAAGTGAGGTTTTGCCTCTGATCAGGAAATCCCTCTTCAGAGTTCTGTGTTATCATAGTTCCTTATTTTTCTTAGGGGAGTCAAGAGGTTAGGAGGTGTGGGAAGCAATTTTCTAACCTTTCTGCCTCTCCCTCGCAGTTTTCAAGCCCGAGGAGCTGCGCCAGGCTCTCATGCCCACCCTTGAAGCGTTGTACCGGCAGGACCCAGAGTCTCTGCCTTTCAGACAGCCTGTGGATCCCCAGCTCTTAGGGATTCCGGTGAGTTGGCATTAAGAAAACCAAATCCTCTCCTGCTTTGTCTTTGCCCATTTCAACATTCATTCCCCACATTTGGCACTCCCTGAACGGTCAACATCCTAAAACTAAAGCGGTTTTTTCCGTGTCTCCGAAGGACTATTTCGACATCGTGAAGAACCCCATGGATCTCTCCACCATCAAGCGTAAGCTGGACACGGGGCAGTACCAGGAGCCGTGGCAGTACGTGGACGACGTGTGGCTGATGTTCAACAACGCCTGGCTGTACAATCGCAAGACTTCCCGGGTCTACAAGTTTTGCACTAAACTGGCGGAGGTGTTTGAGCAAGAGATCGACCCCGTCATGCAATCGCTCGGCTACTGCTGTGGGCGCAAGGTGTGTGAGTTCTCCGGGGTGCAGTTGTGTTCTTCCCAAGAGCTCAGCTTGACTGATCGGACAAAACTTTGCGTTTTCACACTCTTTTTTTTTTTTAAAATGGAAGTTGCTAGAAGTTTGGCTTTATCCACAAGCATGTGGAGAGCTAAAGGAGGTCAATAGCATCCTTCTCTCTGCTCTTGGGTGGTTGTTATTGTTGTATTTTGCACCCTCAGAGGACAACTGTCTTGGTCATAAGCAACATTAAAACACTCCCCTTCTTTCTCAGTCCCCTGCAGTAAATCAGCAGGTTGGAGGGTCAGCTTTTAGAGTTAATGATTGTCATCAAGTCGAGAGGGCTGTGCTAATATATTTACAATAGCTCAGAAAAGCGTGAAAAACCTGACAATCTGATACCCGTAAGCATCAGGTTTGCACAATAGATCCTTGCCGAACAAAGGGGCCCTTTGTAAAGCTGCTTTTCTCCCTTGTTTTGCAGTACGAGTTCTCTCCACAGACCTTGTGCTGCTATGGGAAGCAGTTGTGCACCATTCCCCGGGACGCTGCCTACTACAGTTACCAGAATAGGTAAGCCCTTGAATTCAGGGTTGTTTTTTTTTTCCTTATTCAGGAAGTGAGATCTCCTTTGACTTCCCTGCACACGTAGAGGAGGAGGTTTATTAATTTTTGCTTTTCTTTGTCAGCTAAGTCAGGGAAAATTTATTTTCTTTACCCCTTTCCATGCTGTCCTTTTGCAGGTGACACTTGACTTTCCTGCAGTTTGATACACATTGTGCTTTGGTGCTTGCTGTTAGTTAGGCTGCCCCAGGCACTGCCCAAGTGCAGGGCAAGTTGTCCATGTTTTCCATAAAAAAAGGAGCAGGGCTTTTCTGGAAGGAAAGGGACTGAACTGCAAAAAGGCACTGGGAAATCCTGTTACCTTGTTCTGGGAGAATTGTGAAAATATGCAGGTTTGTTTTCAAATTAGGGCCAGACTTTGCCAAGTAAAGGGTACAGTGATTGATTGCAAGACTTACATTCTCCCTTCCTAGCCAGTGCTTAATTCTATTTAAATTAGATTATAATAGCATTAAAAACTACCCAGAGACTCCATGAGAAGCTGTGAAAATTATAGTTTCTCTTAATCTTTAATTAATACTAAGGCTTTGTGTTTGATTATTAAACAATCATTAGATTATAATACTAATGTTCTATTTAATGCTGAAATCTCCAGTGTTAAAATAACAAAACAAACTCAAAACTTGGTTTTTGTTTTGGGTTCTGAGATGATGTGTGTTGTCCCTCACCAAAAAAGAAAAAAAAAAAGCAGAATATAAATGGGCTAAGACACAAGCTTTGTTTTAAACAAGGAAAAGGAAGTTATGAATTGCTTTCCAGAGGCTTGGCAGCCTCTGAGCCTTGCCAGCTGTGAAGTGCACGGGGCAGTTGTCTGAGTGAAGTTAAAAGAACCAACTCAGACACTGAGCACTTGCATTTCAACTTTCAGGGCCATCCCTACTCACCAAACAGGCTCTGAGCTGGTTTAAGGCTGTTGGGCACCAGCACAATGAAATGTGGCAGATGAAAATATCTGTCCCACCTCCTGTGATGAGGCAGAAAGTATCGACAGGGAGGAGTAAATTGATGACCTCTCATTAAAAGGTTTTAAACAGCCACTGTGGACTCTGAAAAAAGTCAGGCTGAAGAGAAACAAAGCAATTAAAGTGCATTTTAAAAGACCCCCACTTCAGTACTGGAATGGGGGAAAAAACAACCCCTCACTGTAGGTAGAATTTGAGTTAATTTTCATGTTATGCATCCAGGTAGTTCTGCATTTGAAAGTAACAGTAACTTCAAAAATTAATTGAAGAAGGGCTCGTTTTTCTTTCAGTTGTCCTTCCCTCTTTAAATCCCTGTTAAATCATTAGGGTTGTTCCATGGAAGGCAATGTTTGTCACCAGCAAGAAGCCCAGGGTCGGTGGGGCAGTGGGTTCCTCTGCACTGGCTGTTGCAATGTTTCAGTTTTCTGCCCATTATAAATGTTTTGAAATTGTAGATTTCTGTTCATCCACGTGTCTTGAGAAAGCGTTGGGGATTTGGGGTGGGTTTGGGTTCAGGGGGAATGTGAGGCTTTGTGTTTCAGGCCAACTAAATTGAGTGATAAATGGGGCTTTTAAAGAAAGCATTTCCAAAGATTTATCACCGTATTTTTAGGTGTGCATTTGGACTGTCAGATCATAGAAAACCTTTGTTCATCAGCTGTATTGCTATAAAACAATCATGTTTTCTGTGACAGTGATCTTTAAATCTTAGGTGTTTCGAAAGACTTAGAAAATAAGTGAAAAAACAAATTCTGTGCTTCCAGCAGATCTTTAATTGGTCAAATGCTTTTGAATTTCCCGTGTACAGAACAGGCAAAATTGAATGCACCTAAAGCCCAGCATATCACATAACTAAATTACAGCTAAGAATATTTAGGCACCATTGAATGAAATGAGCTCTGGCACTACAGTTCAATGATTAAAAGTTAATTATTTGGTATGGAACTGTTTAGATTCGCTAATAAGGCAGAAATTTAGGTTAAAGTGTTGAGTAAACGTGCTTCATATGTGAATATCCAGTTGAGAAAACGGATGGGTGTTTCATACAGTTATTAATTTGGAATTTCCTTTGAGTACACTCAATTACAGTTGGGAATTCTCCTGTTAATGCAGAGATTGAGCATTTCTTGGACTTTGGTATTGAACCATAATGTTGCTCTTTGATAAACGGGAGTCAGTCACCTGAACAGTCTGCATTTGAAAAGCTTTTCATGTTTGATGTGTTGCAATAAGGACATTCTTTGGGGTTTCTATGGCTGTTGTAACTAGAATATTGTATGTTTTCTCTGGGTTTTGGTGAATATCTGTGGGGGCAAGCAAAAGGCAGGTCTTTGTTTCTGAAGGTCCATATCCATAATCAATTATAGCTATTGCTTCACCATGGTTATTTTATGGACAAATGTTCATGATCTTTAGGTGATTCATTTTCACTGTACTTCAGTTTTTATTTCCTCATTTTAATATCATGGATTAAGGCTTGGGGTGCTTTGAAAGCCCATAAATTATTCTGAAAATGGATCAGAATTAATATTTTCTGAGATGCTTTAACTGTAGCAAAGTATGAATAGGAGCCTTGACCATGAATTTTCCTGGCTACAAGCTCCTGTGTTTGGGTCCTGCTGAGTTTCAGTCCTCCCCAGTCTGACTCTTAAAATGATGAGTAACCATGTTAGTAAGGAAAATAATTAGTGGGGGGTTTTAATTAAAGGAAAATTTAAAGAAGCACTTTCTAGGGGAAAAAAAGGGGACATGGAGAATGTGTAAAAGGATATAAAATTCTGAATCTCTTATATTTGAGTTGTAAAAAAAAGAAAAAGCGTACATGTTTTAGTATCAGTTTAGGAGTTTAGAGTGAGGGGCAAGGGAGGTCAGTGGAAAGGAGATGTGCAGTGTCAGTCCCCACTCCTGAAACTCTCCCGTGGTGTTCCTCTTTAATAACCACCTTATGTTTATCATTCCAAATGATTACAAATTATTGGAATACATTTGCTTTCTTCCTGGCCTCGCTGTGCCGCATTCCCAGTCCCAAAATCGAGCTTTTCCTCGGGTGGGCGATGTGTTTCATCCCAGTGGGGCTCACCCAGGAGGAGTTGGGTGTAGTTTAACTGGTGGTGGGCTGGGAATCCACCCTTGGGACAGGGAGAGGTTGCAACCAAAGAGCAGCTGCCCTGCCCTGTGTGGAGCTGGCACTGTGGGTTCTGTTAACCAGGATAAACCAGCCCTTCTCCCCAGAATCACCCCCTCGCTACGGGCTCTGCTGCAGTTCAGTGGCTCTGGGCTGGCACAGCAGCTCCTTTCCCAGAGCCAGCTGGCAGAGCTTGGAATAGTTTTCTGGCTCTGGAAATCGTGCCGTGCTAACTCTGAGCCGGCTCCAGCCCGGGGAGGGCACGGAGAGCTCTGCAGGACCCGCGTGTGCCCCGGGAGGAAATTCTGATCCACTCGTTCCAATGAGTGCCTGGAAATGCCTGTTGTTGTCTCCAGGAAAGCGGGGTCAGTAGTTTAGGTGTGTGAGGGTGTGCTGGAAGGGGCAGAGCTGCCACTCTGATCAGTCTCCATCCCCTCAGTTGTTGGTTCATTGTGACATTGAGTCTCGTGCGGTGCCTTTTATGCTCCCCATCCCACAGTTGGTGTTCGAGTACTAAATCTGCGTCGTACTGTGCTGCCATCGCTGCTTAAACTCTCTCACTCTCGACCCTCCATAAAGCTCCTTTATTTTGATGATCCTTCGTGGCCTTCCCGCATTTTACAGCTGTGGCCTCTCTGTTGCCTTTGTTCATGTGTGAATTCATATCCTTTCCAAACATTTAGCCTCCTTTTTTTTTTAATTATTTTTATTTTATTTTATTTTTGTATGAGCCTGACAACTTTGGTTCCAGTTCATCTGAAACAAACAAACAAAACCACCAAAACAAACACCCCCCCCCGAAAATCCATGTAACCTTGATTTTATTTTTATTTTTTTTCAAATGCAGATTGTATTTTCGTAGAGTTGTATTCCAGTTTACTCAGCTTGGTTTGGTAAACTGCAGAATTGGTTTTGCTGAGTATGACTTGGATTGGCTCTTGGTCTGGTGACCAAAAATTGTACCTGCCTCATATTCAATTTTTAAAGCTTAATTAATTCCACATCCTTAATGTACCTGATAAATATATTGTATGTATGTACAATATTTCATGTTGTTCACATATATACATATATTGTATTTATATAGATAAATGGCTGGAAACTCTGACCCATAATTGCATTTCTGTTAAATGTTTGTCTAGAGTATGGATTTGGTTTCATTTATATTAAAGAATATTAACTGAGCAATTGGTCACATTTAATCTTATACTCGAATTTGGAATTTAATATTTTTATAACATTTAATCTTGCAGTCAAATTTTCAATTCAATATTTTTATAGATTTTTTTTTTTTACAATACCAAGCGCTTCTGCTTTGGCAGTTCTGACTCACAATCAGTAAATGCTTTCAACGTGTTTCTTAATTATTTAAATCCACAATAAACGTGTTCCTAAAGCTTTTTGACAGGCTGTTTTTCACCCAAAGCAAACTCGATCAAGCCTGGAATCAAAGAGCTTGGGTGTTTTTTTTTTTCCCTGAGCAATGCAAATCAAATCCAAATTCTGAAATTTGAAGCCTATACAAAGGTAGCTCTTGGTGGCTACTCCATTAATCCTCCCCCAAATTTTGAATTTGACGCCCGACGACGACTTGTTAGCGATGTGTGAAATGAGACCGAATGCTAATCTGTGCTTTGCCTTGGCTTTCTGCTCTGTGTTGTCTTGGTGTTTGCGTCTTACCTCTTACGTCTGTGCTGTTTGTTCCCTCCCCTGTTCTCTAATCCTGCCCTCCCCTCCCTCTGTTCCTCCTCATTGTCCACACTGACCCATCAATCAACCAACAACGTCCCCCCTTCCGTCGTGGTCGTGCTGATCTGCCCTGCCCTGGTTGGTGGCTCCGTGCTTGGGTGGCTGTGTTTGTGCTGGACCAGCTCACCCAAATATGGCCTTCTTGCTGACAGGTATCACTTCTGTGAGAAGTGTTTCACTGAAATCCAGGGGGAGAATGTCACCCTGGGTGATGACCCTTCCCAGCCTCAAACGTAAGTCCTTTCCTTTCCTCTGCATGCTGCCTGGCGGGATGGGAGGGGCGGGGTTTGTCCTGGGCTGGGAGTAAAACCCAAACCCCTTTGGTGGTGTTTTTGGGGGGAAATGCCTTATTCCTTCCTAGCAGGAGATTTTACAGTGCCAGGAGGAACAGCTGTCACTGTGTTGGGGCTGCAGGTCTGCCCAGCAGTGCCCAGCTGAGCTGCCCATGCCAGGGGGTGGCAGACCCTGGATAATGTGCTTGGAGGGGGGCAAGGGGGACTGTGTCAATAAAGGTCACTAAGCCATCACCTCCTAATGAAAGACTTTATCTATTTCTGATGTCTCACCTTTGTGAAGTGCAGCCTATATATATTTATAATACCAATGGCTTGCCTTTAACCTGGCCAGAAAAATCAGATTTGAGGAATATAAGCTACTGTTTAACTGACAATAGCTTCCCTTGTCTTTTTTTTTTTTTTTGAATTTAAATGTATCTGGATGCTTGGGTGTCTCTTATTTTGCTTTTAATTTATGCAGAAAGTAAAATGAGAAAATATTTTCTGTAGCTTAAGCTAAAATGAACTGAATTGCTTGCTCTGACTAGAAAATATATACTGAGGTGCTTTCTTCAGACTTGAGGTCTGCTGCAATTCAGCTAAAAAGTTATATTGTCTCAGCCTGTGATATAAAAGTGCTGCTGAGTTTTCATGTGAACTCTCTGTCTCTAGAACCATCTCCAAGGATCAGTTTGAAAAGAAGAAGAACGACACCCTAGATCCGGAGCCGTAAGTACCTGATTGTTGGTTTTCCTGAGATAATCCCATCACTTCCACTTGTCCTTTAGCCAGAAAAGGGGCAGGGAGTAAAGAACTCTTCCTTTTCCCCCATCTCTGCCCAAACAGGCCGCAGAATCTTTCCCTAAAATTTATGGCACCACATGCAAAGCTGATGTCTGACTTTGATACCCAAAAGGAAACGTGAGCCTGTTCCTCAGGCAGTTCCTCATTTTATGTGTGATTCCAAGATCCAGCCAGGCTCTGCACAGGGCTGGGAATGGCCCTCTCTCACACTGAGCCTTTCTCACCCAGCCCTGCATTCCTGGGGCACTTCTGCATTTTCCTCTTCTGGTTCTAAACTCCATTTTTCTCTTCACTGAGTGCTCAGCCCACCAAAAGGACCATCCTGCTCCTCACATCCTCCTCCTGCTACCCTTGGGAGGCTGAAAGAAAGCCCAGCTGAGCTTCCCTGCAGGAGCATTTGCTGCTTTTCCTGCAGTCCTTAACTGGCTGCAAAGAGATTTTATCTTGCTGTTACTATTTTCCCTGGCAGTTTGATACTCAATACATTTCGATTCCTAATCTTATCTTTGCAAATATGAAATAGAGCTCCTCCCCAGGCCTGTATAAAGGTGGACTGGGACAGACCCCAGTGCATTTGGCTTCATCACTAATCCTACAGCCTGGTCTGGGAAAACCTCTAACAGTTTTCCCATCCAAAAAAAAAAAAAAGGATTTTGACATACTATTGTGACCAGAAAAAAAACAAGAAGACTACAGCAGAGCAAAGACAAGTTAATACATGTGTTCTTGGCAGGGTGATTCATGACTGACTAGTTTTTACGTTTACAGTAAGTTGAGCAACCATTTAGTCAGTCTTGTGGTTGTTGCAGCAATTGGGAGTTAAATCTGTGGAGGTATTGTTGAGCAGGATTCTGGGAAGGTGGGAAGACTCAGGACTCTGCTTAGAAAAGGATAGAAAAGATCCAGAAAAAGTTTTGCATGACAGCCCATTTCAGATTTTTAAACTAGAACACCTTGTTATAAATATATATATATTATATATAAATATATTATATATATATATATGGATTGATGGACGTGGATCTGAATCTATTCTCAGTATTTTTTAAACTGGCACATGAATTGGGCCTGTTGAAGTCGATTCATATCTTACCAGAGGATTGGCAAGTCCTTCTTTCTTGCTGAATTCTGGAAAATTACTGTCCCTAACACTAGAAGTGATTATCTGCTGTTTTTTCTCCTCAGGTTTGTTGACTGCAAAGAATGTGGTCGGAAGATGCACCAGATTTGTGTGTTACATTATGATATTATTTGGCCTTCAGGGTAAGAGATGTTTGTTAGTTTTTTTACCCCCCATATTATAACATTGATGTAGTTTATATAATAAAGACTTTCTGCCTTTGTCCTCTAATATGTGGCCACTACCTTTGCCTTCTAAGAACTGAGTGTGAAAGGACAAAGTGTTTCTTAATAAAACACTTTTTTTGGTGTTTGGGGTCTTATTTCAGTCTGCTCAGATAAAAATGTGCATGAAACCAGCTTTTCATCCACTCGGCTTTCTGTGGTTTCTTTCTAACTCCTAAACAAGGTTGGAGGTGAATTTGTGTGCCCAGAACACAAATGCAGGTGTAACCACTTGGCAGAATTAAACCAGCTCCCAAAGGCCTTAAGTCCCTCAAAAATGAAGTGATAGAAACTGTTCAAATCCAGAGAAAAATATATCGTACATTGAAATTAGGGGTTAAACGTTTGGTTTAAGCTCACCAGTAATAGGCTTATGCTACATTTTTTGCCTTCTCTTTTTTTGTCTCAATAGGTTTGTCTGTGATAATTGCCTGAAGAAAACCGGTAGAACACGCAAAGAAAACAAATTCAGTGC
This sequence comes from Empidonax traillii, assembly GCF_003031625.1. Classification (NCBI taxonomy): domain Eukaryota; kingdom Metazoa; phylum Chordata; class Aves; order Passeriformes; family Tyrannidae; genus Empidonax; species Empidonax traillii. The sequence goes on along the minus strand of NW_020955304.1, from coordinate 1,709,991 downwards.
TAAAAGTGAGTTTGATGTTTCTGTGTTTATCTCCAGCACTCATCTTCCCCCTGCCACCCCTAATGGCTTTTTGATTGAGACTTCGGGGCGTGGTGTTGCCTGAGGCTGTCAGAATTTTAATCAGCATTTTAAAGCCCCGCTCTCTCTGTGTTTGTGGTCAGCCTTGGGGTGTTTGGCATCTTTGTCCTTATTTTTCTAGGGTTAAAAAGCAGAAAGAGGGGCAAAGAGAACAGGAAAAGCACGGGGCTGTGTGCACTTCATGGCTATATTTAGCCGTGTTTCCATGTAGTGCTGAAACTGTAGTAAATGACTGTCACCTCTGTGCCCTTCCAATATAATGTAGTAACATGTTGTGCTGCAGTTCAGGTGCTGCTGCCAAGCACAAAAGTGTTTGAAGAGCTTTTCTTGCCTCCAGAGCGGGCGGTGGGACAAGGACTGTTCACTGGAATGAGTAACCATTGTGAGTCTGGATTCCCTTGGCAGTAACCACTGCCATAGTCTGGTTGAAATGGGCACTAAAGAGAGGGCCAGGAGATGGCCAGGTCAAGTTGTATCAGTGCCTTCAGTGATCCTTACACAGGGCTCCCTGCAAGCATTTCACATCAGGGAACATAATTCAGTAATTTCCACTCACACACATCCAGAGGGAGGGCAGGAAGAGAAGGGGCTGGTGTTGGAAATGCAGTGTCAGTGCACAGAGCAGAAAAACAAAGTGACTGGAGAAACCAAGAGGGTGATTCAGCCACTTGGACAACTGGAACTTGCAGGTGCATTTGATTCCTGCCTTGTTCTTTGGTCCTTGGACGTTCTGGGCATTCCTGTGTCCCACTCTGCCTGCACAAGCCTGGATCTTCCACACTGTGACAAAGACAAGGTTTTGCATTAAATGTGACTTCTTGGTAACTTGGTGTGTGGTTGATTGCATAACAGGAGCTGTAAAGGGGGATGATGTGGAGATGAGAAAGCTGTGTGAGGCATTATTAGGTTACAGTAATCAAAGCGGTCTCTGGAGGAACCTGACGCATGCAAGACAGCATTGTTAGAGAGATCTAAATTAGGCTCATTAAAGACAGATTAAAGTTGTAAGAGAACATTAATAAAATGATGAAATCAAAAATGTAGGTTTAGATAACCACTTTAAATGGATGTCTCTTCTGTTATATCCTGACTTCAGAGCATATATTGATGTAAATTGTCTGAAATGAGTGTGTGACTGGTATCTGTAAGGTATCTGCAGTTTATAGTTTGTGTAAACCAGCCACTTAGTTCAAGGTAACAATTCTGCTCTGGACAGGGAAATAATGATGCTTTTTCCCTTCCCTCCTTTACCTTTCCCTGCTGTTTGACTGTCTTGTCTTTTTCCCATGATTTGAGTCCTGCTGTAATCCAGCAGTGGGGGATCACCTGTCTCTGACAATGCTCTGGTGGAGATGTAAGAACAGGGAAGGAAAAGGGAAGCCTGCTCTTGTCCAAATCTTGTCTTACTGCTGACCTGAAAACAAACCTGAGCAGTGAAAGATTTGAAACGTTGACATGTTCCCTCTCCCCATAAAAACTTTAATTACTTATAAAGTATTACAATCAAGTAATACAGTCGAGATTTAATTGCCATCAGTATTTCTACACTCTTTCAAGCACAACTGCTGATAAATAACCAAGACAGCACGTCCCTCAGGTGTTCTGGAACATTCGTATTCCTAATGTATATTCGGTAAAATTGGCTAATTAACTGATACCCTGCCAAATACAACAAGTGTGCAGCTGTGAGACCCCAAACTTTTCAAGTATTTATTTTCCTAAGAAAATCTGCAAATATCACTTCCCCAGTGCAGAGAGGTTCAAAGCCAAAAGATATCCTGACAGATCAGTCACCCACAGCAGTTTCCTGACAGGGAGTCACAGTGTGAGCCAGGAGTCTGACTCTCTTCCTATGTGTCCCATTACTCATCCCCTCACAAATGTCTGGCCATTGCTGCTGCCACAAACCTCCTGTGTGGCAAATTTTAGATCCTTTCCTTACAGCACCTGTGATCTTAATGTTGCCTGTTTCTTTTATCTTCTAATCTGGTCTTGTTGTGTGTGTTGGTTTTCGAGCCCTAGTGCTCTGCAGCGTAAGGAGGGAAGCAGATATCCTGGTTGCTTAGCATGGGGAAGATGATGAGATGAAAACACAAGACAGTGGAGTTAACTCTAGTGGCTTTCTAACTCATCAGCTGAAATGGAGCCCTTTCTCCTTTTTCTGTTCATAGAGAAAATCAGCAAAACAAAAAAAAAAATGTCCTCATAAGGAACTGCTGATTTCCTTTAAAATCCCCTTCATATTTTACATGGAAAACCCAGTATAGTGTATTGGGCTGGGAAACACTGGGAAAGGCCAAGGTGCTGGAATTTCAAGAGGGCATGGTGTATTTTTATTTTAACCTGCCTTTGAATTTAGTTATTGGCTCCCAATGAAATGATATTTAGACTGTGCTGTGCTGGTTATAACCACGGAATCTCACTAGACAAGGGGGACAGGCTGAATACACGAATCAAGATTGCTGCTTTTGGGAATTTCTATCCACTGATTGTGATTAAGCTGCCAGAGGGCAGGGTTAGATGGGATTTTGGGAAGGAATTCCTATCTGTGAGGGTGGGCAGGCCCTGGCACAGGTTGCCCAGAGAAGCTGTGGCTGCCCCTGGATCCCTGGAAGTGTCCAAGGCCAGGTTGGACGGGGCTTGGAGCAACCTGGGCTGGTGGAAGGTGTCCCTGCCCAGGGGGATGGAATTAAATGAGTTTTAAGGCCCCTTACAGCCAAAACCATTCTTTGATTTTATATAAAAATTTTAAATATATAAATGCCTTAGAAAGTGAGATCATCCTTTGAGTATATGTGGGGGTTTTCCCCAGTATTGGAGCTTAAGGAATTTTAATGTAGATATTCCATTGCAGCTCTGTGGATGTCAGGAGGAAGAATCAAGAGCCTTGTGTCAGGAGCCAAATAACAACTGAAAAATGAAGCAATGGAGAGCAGAAAATTAATTGTATTCTAGTAAAATGAACTTCTGTAGATTACACCATCGCTTTGGAAAAGATAGCAGATTGACCATAAAATGAAATAGGAATACTGGGTAGTAAAATAAGTACAGCAGGATAAGAGAAGTAGTCATAAATCTTCAAGTCAAAACAATGAGCTCCTTCTGTTTTTTTAATTTAACCCAAAATCTTCATTGTGATTTCTGTAATTTGTTGTGGATTTATTTGAAAACCATCACATCCTGTAAGACCACAAACCCTGCTCGCCCCACAAAAGCCAATTGTGAATGTAAAGACCGAGAGAGGGGACCTGGACAATCTGTGGACTTGAACTTTCCAAGACCTCTATCCCTGTGCAGGAACTATTTAACCTTGACGTGCAGATTACTGTAACTGCAGCCTGAAAGCTCTCTCGAAAAGAAAAGCAAAAGCAATGAAATCTCCGTCAAAGTCAAAAGGCTTTTCATTTCTGGTGATTTGCTTTGCTTTGCTTGAAAAGGTGTGGCACGGAGCCAGATCTATAAAGTGATGTAATCTCTGTCAAGCAGCCAGAGAGTGGGTTTGGCAGGAGAAAACATTCGCAGTGTTCATAAAATAAGCCTGCAAATTGAAAAACGCTACGTAAAGCCGCCTTTGTCGGTTCACTTACGGGGTAATTTTCCCACTGTAGTGGTTTTAAGCTTCCACCATAGGGTGTGAACACCTTAAGGCCTGGGGGAAAGCATGGATGGGTTTGCTTTTTTTTTTTCTTTTTTGATTTTCGGCTGCATAAATAAAACCCATCAGATTTTCATATGCAGGTAAAACAAAGGGGAGAAAAAAAAAACCACTTCCATCAGGAGGAACAAGCTGAAAGAGTTTTAAAAAAGCACAGGAACACCCCGAACCTAAATGATTTCTCCAGAATTAAGTTTCCATTGTCATATTCTCCCGCTTCACTTCCAGGGCTGCAGACAACACGTTTAGGAAACCATTTGGAAGACAGAGTGAACAAATTCCTGCGGCGACAGAATCACCCTGAAGCTGGAGAGGTCTTTGTCAGAGTAGTAGCAAGTTCAGATAAGACAGTAGAAGTCAAACCAGGAATGAAATCCAGGTTGGTTCTGTTCATTCTAATAAAGGCAATTTTTTTTTTTTAATGATTTTATTTTGAAGTCTCCCTGTGTAGATATTGCAAAACTGGCAATTTGCACCTTAAGCCCTTTACACGTTTTTGGAACTTTGGCATGAGTAAGATTTAGAAAGGTATAAAAAAGCAGAGGAGGTGACAGTTTTTGACTGTTTAGGGGGCAGTGGGGGCATCCTGGGTTTGGTTATAATACTGTGACTTTGTGTTGCTAAATCTTAAGAGTCTGACCCCATTTTTTTTGGTGTTTCAGAATTCATAGTTTAGTTTGGAGCAGTTGCTGAGATTCTGTTCCTTACTGTTTTGTTGTGTTTTTATAAACACTTCAGCTTTCAGGAGGGATTTTTAATTTACTTCATTATAAATGAAAAGCTTAAAAGGTTTATTCTACAGAGCATTTTGGCTGTAATTCATAAAGAGAGTGTTTATGTGACATCACCTCGTCATAATGCATCAGGTTTTCTGCTCTGCAACCTATTTAAAGGCTTGTGGTCTCTGAGGATATTCCTGTTCTCAGTGCTGGCCTGTTCAGTCCTGTGTTCTATGTGGAAACAGTCTCTCCACGAATTTACAGTGACAGGACTCCCTGTTTTACCACAGCTCTGCTCTGCCCCCCTTCAACTTCTGTGTAAATGTTCCTCATGGGTTAAAAATAAGGCTGGAAAACATTTCCTCATTCTGGTCGGACGCTGCTTTAATAGTTGGCTTTTTGCTGTTCTCTTTTTATCCTTCCTCCCCCCCCTCCCCTGCAGATTTGTGGATTCTGGTGAGATGTCAGAGTCCTTCCCTTACCGAACCAAAGCTCTGTTTGCGTTCGAGGAGATCGACGGGGTGGACGTTTGTTTCTTCGGGATGCACGTGCAGGAGTACGGCTCGGATTGCCCCCCTCCCAACACCAGGTACCCCCTCAGCTCTGCACACGGGCATCTTGCCAAAGCTGGGCAGTTTGTCTCAGTTCTGATGACTCTGAGAGCTCTGAGAGCTGTTTACACCATGCTAAGGCGGTTAAATGTGCGTTCAAACATCATCGTGGTTAATTTTTCTTTCTGTGTACGTGCCTGGTGTAAAAGTGAGCTCTGAGTGGCCAGAGCAGCCCCCGTGACTCGCTGTGTTCTCGTTGTGCAGGCGTGTGTACATATCCTACCTAGACAGCATCCACTTCTTCCGCCCCCGCTGCCTCCGGACCGCAGTTTATCACGAAATCCTCATTGGATATTTGGAATACGTGAAGAAACTTGGGTAAGTCACATCTTTGGAAAGAAAGGAACCTGATGTTTCTTTAATCCAGCTGCCATGCAGCTTTTTGTTTGGGATAGTCTCTATTTCCCTCTGTCCAAGGAGAGCACACACCTCTTCTGCACTACACAGAGAAATTGGGATTTTTGTCATTAAAGTGGTGGTTTGTTGTCAGGACTCTTTAAACTGACAGCACATCATTCACTGGGTCAGAGGTTCACTTGATATTTAAGCTTCGTTGTCAAATCCCAGACCTTATCCCTTGTCTAAATAGAAGTTATTGCCCTGCCAACTTTGCTACAAAATAAAAAGAAAAAATATTTTAAAAAGATGAAGCCAGAGCTCTGAATGTATACTTTGTATATTTTGTGATGGCAGTCACAGATTTTGTTTGTTGTGTGTCCCACCAGGTATGTGACAGGGCACATCTGGGCCTGTCCCCCCAGTGAAGGAGATGATTATATCTTCCACTGCCACCCACCTGACCAGAAAATACCCAAACCCAAACGTTTGCAAGAGTGGTATAAGAAGATGCTGGACAAGGCATTTGCTGAGAGAATCATTCATGACTACAAGGTTTGCTACTGTTTAATTTCTGATTTAATTTTTATGGGCTTTTCAGACTGGGATGATGACCTGCAAGGGGTTTATTCTCAGCCAGTGTCTTCACTGTCTTAGATTTTCTTGAGGTTCTGCCTTTCAGGCTGAAAATTCCTTAGGTTTGGTGCCTGAACAAAGAGAAATCTGCAAGGACCTGCCTTTGTGTACTTGTCTTTCACTGCAGTTCTTAGGCAAGGAAATATGGAGCTTGTTAAGAAACTGTTTGCTTTGGTAGCTCTTTAGGAGCAGGTGGAACTCTGGGCCCCACTAGTGTGAAATTAAAAAAAAAAAACCAACTCCTTATAAAAAGGATGATTTTCTTAATTAGAGAACATCACACATGTACCCAAGGAAATATGTTGAAGGTGGCAGAGGGAGCATTTGCCACTCCTTACACGCTAAAATTCACAAGAATTCCTTCATGGCAGTGACAGTGCCGGCAAAAAATTGATGTTTTGATGGCAAGTGACAGCTACTAAATGTGTGGAGGGGAACAGCCTCTAACAAGCCTTGCCATGGGATTCAGTGTAGCAAAGAGCTGCAAAATCTGTGCCTCCTAATGAAAAAGTGGGCTTCAAACCAAGGAGGGCTCTGTTGGGTTTTCCAGGGGTATCTTGGTGTCTCCCATTGTGTCAGGAACACGAACTGGTGGCACGATGGGGGTTCAGGAGAGGCTCAGCAGGGTAAGATAAAACAGGGGGTGGGGCTGTTATCAGCATTGCCAGGCTGCTTTTGCTGCACCCAGACAAGGAGACCTGGCAGGAGCAGGCCAAGGGTTTTGGGGCCGTGTCTCTGGTTCTCCTCCCTCCCCTAAGTGACCTTGGTTTATTTATTCCTGGAATTGTGGGATGTGCTCAACAGGACATCTTCAAACAAGCAACTGAGGACAGGCTGACCAGTGCCAAGGAGCTGCCTTACTTTGAGGGGGATTTCTGGCCCAACGTGCTGGAAGAAAGCATTAAGGAGTTGGAGCAGGAGGAGGAGGAGAGGAAGAAGGAAGAAAGCACTGCAGCAAGTGAGACAACAGAGGTGGGTTAACTTCATGTGCTGTGTTTGCTTCTGGCTCGCAAAGCTGGCAATCAATGTTTTAACAAACGAGAGAGTTCACATCCAGTAAACTAGAAAAGGTCGTTCACATCAGCCGTGAAATCAGGGGACCCTTTACTGCATTTCTGGGGTTTTTCATGGTTAACAAATACACTGGTGGCTTGGTTTGGTTGGGTTTTTTTTTAACAGACTCAGAAGTCAGTTGTGTCAGTTCAGCATCTCCATTCTCGGGGAAATGAGTTAAGCTGCTTTTGCTCACAGAGCTTTGGCTGAGCTGGTTCACACCTTTGCAAAGCACCTTCAGTATCTGCATTTGGAGAGGTGCTGGATTTTTCAAAGCTGAATGAAATGTGGCTGTTATTTAAGCACAAGTACTTGTAGTCATTTGCAACAGCAAGGGGCAGATATTTAAAAGTATTTAGTGCAAACTTTGTGTTGGTGGGAAACGTTGATCCTGATGGTGCTGTTCCTTCACCACCATTCTCCCTCTGCACATAAAAAAACCAAACAAAACCCCAACAACCAAGTTTTTCAGGGTGCTGGCCAGAATTTCATCATTCATTTGTGCTTCTGTCTCTGTTTTATCTGTAACCAAATGGTCCTAGCACTTTCATACTGACCCTTCGACTTGTGATTCACAGCAGGGTGTTGTGAAAATAAATATAGTAGGAAAATCTGAAGTCTGATAAGACTGAGGTGGAGCCAAAAGCTTTACCTGGGGGAAACCTGCCTTCAGCTTAGATGCCATGACTGTTTGCTTACAGTGAGTGTTACATGGGCTTGATGTGGAGGGATGGACCTTCAGCCATCGATTTTATTGTGTCAGGAAGTTCCTCCTGTTAAACTTCAGCAGCTCCTTCAAAGCTAATACGGTTGGTTGCTGTGTTTTTATGGAACCAAAAGGTTAACAGCTTTCACTTTGTTCCCTCTGAATGTGACTTGGAATATTGACATATTTCACCAAACAGAGCAGTATAAAAAGAAGTGAAGGACAAGGCTTGGGGTTGAGCTGCAGCCCTCTCCTGCTAACAGTATCATCTCCAGTAAATCAGAGGGTGCCCTCCCAGTGAAAGCATTTATTCTGCATCTAAGAGGGGGAAAAAAGGTGTTTAAAAAGCCCAGAACGACTAATTCTGAACAAGTCGTGGCCTGAAGTGCAGCCTTGACTGTGAACATCCTTGTGCTCCCACTTGATGCCACTGACGCTGTTTTGGGGCAGCAGGGGGACAGAATCTGCATCCAGGTCACTGAGATGTCATCCAAGAACACAACGAGGAATGCAACAGGGTGGTCTTTGCCACTTGGCTCGGGAAATGGAGTAGTTTTAAAAGTGTGAGAACTTCTCCAGTGCAGAGACCTAAACCTGGGTCACTTCGTGGAGGAACCTGCCAAGCAATGGGGGTCTCGGAGGGTGGAACCACGAGATGGGATTGAAATGGCACAGAATCTGCCTGTCTTTTCTGGAATGCTTCATCCTAAACTTTGTGTGTGTGGAGAGAAAGCTTCTTAAAAGTCAACTTGTGCTGCAGGTGTCAGATAAAGAGAGTCTAAAGAAGTGGGAAATAGTCAGAATTCCTGGAAAATTCTGAAGAGGCAAAACTCGCATATCTGCAGGTGACCTGGCTGAATATCAAAATAAAGTGGTACAAACACCATCTTACAGCTTCTTAAAACAGTTTGGAATGCTTTGTACAGTTGACAACTTAGACTTGTCCTGTTAGATAAGTTTCAATCTGTCCTTCCTCTTGGTGTTGAAATTTTAAAGTGCCTGTTGGTGCTGCAGGATGTGCAGGCAAAGGAGGACAGACCCCAATTCCATCAGGGTGGTGGAAAATTAGGGGGAAGTGAAGGTGGGAACATACAATACCTCACTTCTGAATCCCTTCAGATCACTTAGAGCTCACTCTGGTTTCCCATAAAATAGTCTCATTTTAATTTCCAAACAGATTTGGTCAAAAAGTCCATAAAATTAGTTCCAGAGCAGCCAGGAGTGGACAGGGAATTCCTGTCCAGGCCTAATTAATGGAATGGAAGGATGGCAGCATTCTATAAATAGAATTGCTCTCTGCAATTGGAATATTTTTGTTTTCCCTGAATAAATATGCCTGTGGATAAACCCTGTGTTTGCTTGTACGTGCTGTTCATGGAACTTTCTTCCATATGTGTGTGTATATATATACATGTATTTATATATATCAGAGTATTTCAGTAGCTTATTTTTAATTTCATGGTGAGCAACGTTCTCGCACTTGGAGAGGGGGTTTGACTGAGTGAGCTCAGGGCTTGGGGCTTGATTTTTCAAGGACATGAGAACTCCTAAAAGTTATTTCTGTTTTCCCAGGTCATCTAAATAACATCATCTGCTATTTTTTACTCTCTTTACTTACAGCTAGTATTCAGTGTATGGCCACTGTGGTCTGGGTTATAACTTGGGCACAAGTGAAGGTTTTGGTGGTTATTTTTTTTTTGGAGTTGCACGTGCAGCTGGAAGTCTGCAGGATGGAGAATAACGTGTTTGGTTGGTTTCAGTTCAAATCCTGCGTGTTCTTCTCTGTGTCCTCACCCTAAATTTGTTCAGTAAAAACAAACAAACCTTAAATCAGGGCTCGATCAAGTGTGTGAAGCCCCAAATGCACAGCAAAGCAAGGTACTGCAATCCTGGAATTGTTTGGAAATCCATTTTATTTGCAGCTGATTTTATCATCAGATGTCAATGAGATCTTACAAAGCAATAAAGTGTTTGAGAGGGGAAAAAAAGTCAGTGTAAGATGGGAATTATTTAATGTATATATGTACTTTAAAAGTCTGTTTTTAATCAGTGTTTGGATTTGTTTGCCTGCCAGTTTGGCTTTTGATTTTTCCTGGAAGATAGGATATATTTAACACAGCAGGGCTGATTTGCAGGCATTGGAACAAAGTTCTATTCCTGACAGCAGAAGTGTGTCAGTGTGAGCTCAGTGAATGGGAGAGAGCTCTGTAAAGTGTAACATCTTTCCCGTGCCTGTATTGCAGGGGAGCCAGGGAGACAGCAAGAACGCCAAGAAAAAGAACAACAAAAAAACCAACAAGAATAAGAGCAGCATCAGCAGAGCCAACAAGAAGAAGCCCAGCATGCCCAACGTGTCCAACGACCTGTCTCAGAAGCTCTATGCCACCATGGAGAAGCATAAAGAGGTACTGTCAAAGTGTGCAGTGCAAAGAGGAGGGTTCAGTCGCGGGCAGTGCAGGCGGGATGATACTCGGACCTCAACACTCGGGAGGAGCAGAGCTCGTGGTGGGGTTAGAAATGTTTCTGTTGCATAACAACATGCTGGCAGAGATCAGCTTCTACCCAGTTAATGAGATAAGGTTTGTAGCCCTCTGTTACTGCAGAGAGCACGAGCCTCCTCCTGCCAGATCACCTGCCCTGGCTGACGCCTCTCCCTCTCCCGCAGGTGTTCTTTGTGATCCATTTACATGCCGGGCCCGTCATTAACACCCTGCACCCCATCGTGGACCCGGACCCGCTGCTGAGCTGCGATCTGATGGATGGGCGAGACGCCTTCCTCACCCTGGCCAGGGATAAGCACTGGGAGTTCTCCTCTCTGCGCCGCTCCAAGTGGTCCACGCTGTGCATGCTGGTGGAGCTGCACACCCAGGGGCAGGATCGCTTCGTCTACACGTGCAACGAGTGCAAGCACCACGTGGAGACGAGGTGGCACTGCACTGTCTGCGAGGTACGTGGGGGGCACCTCACAACTCGGCTCCCTCTTGCCCTGCAGATGAGCTTCAGGGGGGGTTTTTTGGATATTGCCCAAAAGTTCCTCCAAATTGAGCCTGTCCTGATAAATGGGTGCTAAGCCTTAAGGGAAGGTGATTATCAGGTGGGTGGGAGAGGTGGGTACCTCTTCTTCTAGAGGTGACTTTGGGTTCTCAACATGGAAAACTCTGGAGTGGCTCCTGCTACATCATTTATTCCTCTGTGGCTCCTCTGCAGAGACAAGTTTTTAACTGAGTTTTAAAGAATCATGAATCTTAAAATGGTTTGGGTTGGAAGGGACCTCAAAGATCGTCTCCTTCCACCCCCTGCCAGGGGCAGGGACACCTCCCCCTGGACCAGGCTGCCCAAACTTTGAGACTGGGTGGTGGGGTGGGACTGCGTCAGACTGGTCAGAATGTGCAGGGCACTGACTCATCCACGTTTTGTGGATGTCCACCAGAGCAGGTGACTTATCTTCCTGCGGGGTCACACTCCTGCTTTAGACATGAGGCTGCCACAGCTCCCAGTCATTGTCCCTTTGGTCCAACACTCCCTGCCCTTCACATCAGACCAAATAATTGCTACTAACGTGGCTCAGTGCTTTTAATGACCAGCCCTTTTACAGCACAGATCACTTCTGCTGGGCTGTGTTAGAGAGCAGTTATCCATGGGGCTGTACCAGTGGCTTCACGGGGGCTTCTGTTGACCTCTGGCTGCAGCTGAACAAAAGAAATTTAAATAAGTGCAGCCTGGTTTTTACACCAAAAGTTACTGCCAGGTTTGTGGTGGAAGAGTCTTAATTAATCCCTCTGAGAAAAGCATCGAGCTGGGATTCTGGAGGCAAGGCTGCAGGAGATGGATCCCCCACAGAGGGGGAATCAGGTGGTGGAAGGAGGGTATGACCTTTAGGCTGCCTCGGGTACCCCTGTGGAAGGGAGTGCCCTTCCTGCAGCGAAAAAGGGACAGGGCAGTGAAAATCTGGGGGGTAAGGAGGTTTTCAGGTAAGTGTCTGTCTTAGCATGAAACTTGCACTTGATTTGAGGGTTGTTTTAGGGATTTAAAAACACACATATTTCAGGGCAGTAATTATTAGTCAGTAATTACACTAAGAATAGCTCAATGGAGAGCTAACCCTACCTTTCAGGCTGGGACCTCAGGTTTATCTTACTAGTTGGAGGTTTCAGTACCCTAATAGGTATCACAGAAAAATACCGGACAAACCAGTTCCTGTCACTAAAAGAGAAAAAAAATAAATAAAAAACGATTCCTGCAAGACATTTTCATGTAATAAAGTGACACAATAACAGCCCCTGATGGCAACGTTACCCGCTGTGGTCCAGAGCTGTGATTGCAGGCTGGCTTTGCTGAAGCTGCTGCCCTCCCTGCCCCAAAGCCCTGCTCCCACTGCCTGTACAGCTGCTTCCCTGCCCGGCCTGAATGGAAACGGGTGTAAATTGAGGTGGCAGCTGTTGGGAGCGCGTGGCTTTGTCCTGCTTGTGCTCTGTGTGGTTGTACCCACGGACACCCAGAGCGTTCCTGTACGGGGGGCTGGTGCTGCTCTCCCAGCACCGCTCTGCTCCCCTGTCGGCGTGGCTCGTGCCCCCTCAGCAGCTGAGCTCTGGGTGTTCTTCCCTTGCAGGACTACGACCTCTGCATCAACTGCTACAACACTAAGAGCCATGACCACAAGATGGTGAAGTGGGGCCTGGGTCTGGACGACGAGAGCAACAGCCAAGGAGAGCAGCAGTCCAAGAGCCCCCAGGAGTCGCGACGGCTGAGCATCCAGCGCTGCATCCAGTCCCTCGTCCACGCCTGCCAGTGCCGCAACGCAAACTGCTCCCTGCCATCCTGCCAGAAGATGAAACGGGTTGTCCAGCACACCAAGGGCTGCAAGCGCAAGACCAACGGTGGCTGTCCGGTGTGCAAACAGCTCATCGCTCTTTGCTGCTACCATGCCAAACACTGCCAAGAGAACAAATGCCCCGTGCCATTCTGTCTCAATATCAAACACAAGCTCCGACAGCAGCAGATCCAGCATCGCCTGCAGCAGGCTCAGCTCATTCGCAGAAGGATGGCGACCATGAACACCCGAAACGTGCCTCAGCAAAGTTTGCCTTCTCCTACCTCAGCAACGCCTGGTACCCCCACACAGCAGCCAAGTACACCGCAGACACCGCAGCCTGCCCCCCAGCCCCAGCCCTCCCCTGTAAGTATGTCACCGGCCGGCTTTCCCAGTGTGTCCAGAACTCAGCCCCCCACCACTGTCTCGACCGGAAAACCCGCAAACCCGGTGTCCGCGCCTCCGCCTCCGGCTCAGCCCCCACCGGCCGCCGTGGAAGCGGCTCGGCAGATCGAGAGAGAGGCTGCCCAGCAGCAGCAGCAGCTCTACAGGGTCAACAACATGAACAATGGTTTGCCTCCCGGCCGCCCGGGGCTCGTGAACCCCGCGGTGGGTTCGGTGAACCAGATGCCGCAAGTCAACATGAATGTACCGCGCCCCAACCCCGTGAGCGGCCCCGTCATGTCCAACATGCAGCCCGGGCAGTGGCCGTCGCCGCCGATGCCGCAGCAGCAGCCGATGCAGCCGGGGATGGCCAGGCCGGTGATGCCGATGGCGACGCCGCAGGCCGTGGCCGGGCCCAGGATGCCAGGCGTGCAGCAGCCGCCGCGCAGCATCACCCCCAACGCACTTCAGGACTTGCTGAGGACCTTGAAATCACCGAGTTCTCCGCAGCAGCAACAGCAGGTTCTTAATATCCTTAAATCCAACCCTCAGCTTATGGCAGCTTTTATAAAGCAAAGAACGGCCAAATACGTGGCGAACCAGCCCGGGATGCAGCCGCAGGCAGGGATCCAGCCCCAGCCCGGGATGCAGCAGCCGCAGACCGGGATGCAGCAGCCCGGCATGCACGCGCAGGCGGGACTGCAGAACATGAACGCCATGCAAGCAGGAGTGCAGAGACCCAGCGTCCCGCCCCAGCAGCAAGGGATCGGAGCGATGAACCCCCAGGGACAGGCGATCAACATCATGAACCCCGGCCACAACCCGAGCATGGCCAACATGAGCCCGCAGTACCGAGAGATCCTGAGGCGGCAGCTACTGCAGCAGCAACAGCAGCAGCAGCAGCAGCAACAGGGAGGGGCCGGCATGGCAGGAGGGATGGCAGCGCACAACCAGTTCCAGCAGCCCCAAGGGCCGGGAGGTTACCCCCAAGCCATGCAGCAGCAGCGGATGCAGCAGCACCTGTCCATACAGGGCAGTTCCATGGGACAGATGGCTCAGATGGGACAGCTGAACCAGATGGGCCAGCCCGGCCTGGGGGCGGACGGCGCTCCCAACATCCAGCAGGCCCTGCAGCAGCGCATCCTGCAGCAGCAGCAGATGAAGCAGCAGATAGGGTCCCCCGGGCAGCCCAACCCCATGAGCCCACAGCAGCACATGCTCTCAGGACAAGCGCAGGCGTCTCATCTCCCCGGCCAGCAGATCGCCACCTCCCTCAGCAACCAGGTGCGGTCCCCGGCACCCGTTCAGTCTCCCCGTCCCCAGTCCCAGCCACCACATTCCAGCCCGTCACCCCGGATACAGCCCCAACCGTCACCGCACCACGTCTCTCCCCAGACTGGTTCCCCCCACCCAGGACTCGCAGTCACTATGGCTAGTTCCATGGATCAGGGACACTTGGGCAACCCAGAACAGAGTGCAATGCTTCCCCAACTAAACACCCCCAACCGGAGCGCGTTGTCTAACGAATTGTCTCTGGTTGGTGACACCACCGGGGACACATTAGAGAAATTTGTGGAGGGTTTGTAGCATTATGGGAGCATCACTTTTGTTTCTTCTTTCCTTTCGTGTTCTTGGATATTTTGTACTGAAAAATTCAGACATCTGGGTTGTTTTGAATCCTAGATGGAACTGCTGCTTCCTACAGATGGAAGAATTAATTGCTGTTTAAAAATAAAAAGAAAAAAAAAACAATACAAAGAATATATTTTTTTGTTAAAGCCAGGCGGTTAAAATATCTGGTCTCTTTTGTGGGTTTTTTTGGTTTTTATTTTTTTGTTGCTGTTGACTCATACCTTTTTTTTAACGGGGAAAACAAGTTCATTATATTCATATTTTTTATTTGTATTTTCAAGACTTTAAACATTTGCGTTTAAAAGAAGAAAAAAAAAAATAATATTCAGAAACTGTTTCCTGAAATAATGCAACATTATAGCGTATCCCGGTAACTTTGACACATGGCGGGAAGATTTTTGTTTTCTATAGTGAACTCTGCAGGCGTTTGAAGTATTACCCCTGGGAAGATAGGAATTGACTCTTGCACACATTGGCCAACGCCAAAATCCTTGTCTTGCAGATGTAGAAATTGTTGCTTTGTTTCTCTGATAAAACTGGTCTTAGATGAAAATAGGGATGATCACTCTTAGGCCGTGCTGATCTGGATAGAGAAGAAACATTCTTTTCTTTCTTTCTTCTGTGTGAAACTTGAAACGAGGAAAGCAATTCTAGTGTAAATCATGCAAGCGCTATAATTACTATAAATAAGAAAATCCAAGAAGATTCAATCACTGTATAGAATGGTAAAAAAGAAAAAAAAAAAACTCATTTCTTACTTATAATATCATATTGTTAAAATAAACTGTGTGCAACAGACAAAAAGGGTGGTCCTTCTTGAATCCATGTACATGGTATTAACACTTAGTGTTTGGGTTTTTTGTTATGAAAATGCTGTTTTCAACATTGTATTTGGACTATGCATGTCTTTTTTCCATTGTATATAAAGTATTGCTTAAAATTGATATAAATTACTGAAGTTTTTAACATGTATTCTGTTCTTTAAAAATCCATGTAAGAATGTTTAAGGTTTTTATTTATTTATATATATTTTTTTTTTTGATCATGTTCTTTGTAAGACATAGCTATGACGATTCACTCATGACCCGGAGCAGCCAGAGGCAGCGGTAGGAGTGGCACGATCCATGGATGTTGTAGGTAGCAATGTCTGTTTTACAACACCTTTAGCGATTGTTTCCTTTTCGGGGAGGGAGAGGAGAGGGGAATGGTTCCCAGCCATCGACTCTTTGCAGGTGTTCATCCATAAGGGTTAACTGGAATAAATTATTAATAGCCGTTGCTTTTTAAAAACTGCATTAATTTAGAGAAGGATCACCAATGAAAGGAAAATAGAGAGTATTGAGTTAATTCTAGGCTAATTTATTTAGTCTACAGTAAAATATGAACCTATTGACTTTAACACTATTTTTCTGCTGTTAACTCTGAGTCTAGATTTGAGGGTTTTCTGTGGAATAAAAAATAACAAATCATGTACATGTTCCCTTTAATATCCTGTCACATGCCCTCACGCCCCTGGGATACTCACCCCTCCTCCCCTCAGTGAATTGCTCTCTTGGAGTTAAAAAGTCCAGGGCAGCTTTCCCAGCGTAGGTGTGAGCTCGAACCGCACCGAGCCGCAACCGCCATCCCTCAGACCTCAAGGCTCCTCCATTCCATGCGCCTGGCATGGGGTTTGCAGCGATTCCAGCAGGGAATCCCGCCCGGCAGCAGCGGGAGCACCGGGCACTCGTGGCTTTTCACATCCAGTTAGTGCTTCCTCCAGCCTTAATGTTTTTCTCGGAGCGCTGTTGGGGGAGGATGGGGGGGAGAAGAGCAAGGATTTATCTCAACTTTTATTCCCCGTACTGTGAAAAACAGCGCCCGGCGGCGCCTTTTTAACTGGAGAGGGTCTCTGCTTCAACTTCTCTTGCAAACTTTTAACTCTTGTACCTTTTTCACCACCATCGGATTCATCTGCCCACGCAATTGTCTTCAGCAATTCAAGATGTCAAAATTTGGGGCTGGGCTGAGGTCAGTGAACACTAACCCAAAGCTTGTCCAAAAGAAATTGCTGTTTAAAAAAAAAACAAAAAGAAAAAAACAGGAAAAAAAAAAAAAAGATGGAAAGCCCTGATGCTGTGTCTCATGCTGTGTACTTAAAAAAGAGGAAAAATACTATATTTGTGATCAAAAAGAGGAAACTTGAAATGTGCTGGTGTTTCTAATAAAAGCTGGTAAAACTGCTTGGATTGAAGGATGGTTCCACTTGGCTGGTGCCCGCGAGGATCAGCGGAGCCTGACGCCCGAGGTTAAGATAACTGCACTCAATCCCGCTAATTCCTCTAAGTAGCCTCCATTTTAAAGGCATCGGCACCGCTTCCGGATTTGGATAAGCCGAGCCCTGGTTGCTGTGGCTCAGGCTGCAGCTCGCTCGGGTGCCCCTTCCTGGGCAAGAGTGGAAAAAAACAACCGATGGGCAGCAAGCACCGGAATGTTTTTCAGTACAACCCGAAGTGTGGTGAGATCACAGAGCCAAGGGATCGGTGTGGATCCAGTAACTGGAGCTCTCTGGAGCAGGTGTGCGAGGGAAGAGCAGGGAGAGAAGGGAGGTGCCGAGCTGAAATCAAACCTGAGCAGGGGCTGGGCTGGGGGTGCAGCCTCGGGGAGGTTTCACTCCAGTCTCCTGTGAGTGTTTTAGGAAATTCAGCATGGCTGAAGACTGGATGGGCATGGATTTTTCCAGTCCTTGCCTGTGTTTGATGGCACTAAGGAACAGCATCCTAGAAACATGGGAATTTATAAGGCAGGCATGCACTGGAGCTCAGTGCAGGATCTTCACCACCGCAGAGGGTGGGTAAGCCCTTCCCCCCCGAATTCTGGAGGGGAAGGAGGTGCTTAAATCCGAACACTGAGCTGCAAGGACGACTCTCTGCTCCTTTCCTGGGCTGCCCACCACGCTCCATTGTGCTGCTGGCTCGGCTGCCTCCCACCACCGCAGGCTGGGAGTGTTCCCTCCTGCTGCAGGCACAGCCGGGCTGCCCCCAGCACCGTGTGAGCACAGCCTGCTCTGGGCTCCACCCGGGACACAGAGCTGCCCCCAGCACCGTGTGAGCACAGCCTGCTCTGGGCTCTCCCCGGGACACAGAGCTGCCCCCAGCACCGTGTGAGCACAGCCTGCTCTGGGCTGTTCCCGGGACACAGAGCTGCCCCCAGCACCGTGTGAGCACAGCCTGCTCTGGGCTCCCCCCGGGCGTTAAAGCAGCGGGGAGGAACAGGAGCCAAACAGGCTGGGACAGTCCCAGTGCAGGGAAGATGAAGCAGCCGCTGCGGAGCTGGGGGAGCACCGCAGAGCACACAGGTGTGGGGTGATCTCTCCTTCCCTGTGCTTCTCCACAGCCAGGAATTTAAAATGTGGAGCAGGAGGCTGCCAGGGCAGTGGTTGAAGCCAGCTGGTGCCAACCCCTGGATAATTGAAACGAGCCTGGATAGAGGGAAGGATCTCTCCCAGATCCCCTGCAATCCCTCCAGGAGAACACTTCATGGCCAATGGTCAAAGCACACACCCAGGGTGAGGCAGGGGGAAGATCCAGGTGTTTCACAGCAGGTACGAGAGCTCCGTTAAGGTCTCAGGAATGCTGTGGGATCAGCTGTGAGCACAGCAGGAGGAGGGAAGTATTTGAAACGGGCTCAGAAGTCATTTTGGCTTTGGCTGCAGCACAGGGAAGCTCGATGAAGGACTGGAGTTGGTTCCAGGTGGAAATGCAGCTGCTGGAATGGCGCAGCAGTGGTGCAAAGGCTCATGCTGGGTCTGTTGCACCTAATCAGTAAGATCCAGTGTCACACAAACCCCGCTCTGTGCAAGCGTTTCTTGGATGTGAACCTCCACGTGTAGTCCCGGGGATGATTGCAGCCATGAGTGAATTGCACACGGAGCTTTCCAGGGAGCTCCCCCGGGCCCGGCATTACAAAGCTGGCTCTGTGCGGTGGGCACGGTTCCCTGCTGAGGGCTCCTCGGTCTGGAAGTGGTTAGTGCTCCCTGAAAGGAGCCCTGCTCCATCCTTTGTTTGGCCGTGGTGTTCAGCGTGGCCGGGCTCTGCCCTCACGCACGTTCCAAATTTGTCTCTCGCTGGAACAGTTCATTTCCGCTCTCACCTGCACCCCTTCCAAAGCCTTTCTCTAGTTCCTCGGCCCTTTAGATCTCGCTGATCTACGCCCCAGGAGCCCCGGGAGATGAGGAATTTCAGAGAAGCGGAAAAATGAGGTGTTAAAAGCACTTTACCCACAGAGTGGAGCAGGGGAGCCCGGCCTAGGTGCGGCTCTCAGGGGCCTCCTGAGGGCTGCTCCCTGCCCGGCACAGCCCTTCCTCGACCCTCAGCTCCCTCCGTGGGGAAAGCGGGAGAGCCGCTGAACCAGCTCCGACTGCCGAGCTCCTGTCACAGCCTGGGACGGGCTCCCTGGGTCACCAGCGGTGACAGACCCGCAGGGCCGTCTGTGCGCTTTGTAACCTGCGGCTGGCTCCCTGTTCCTGACGAGTCCTGAGAAACATGGACGTTTTTACCATCAAAAGGCTTGGAAGTGGCGTCCTGGGCTTGGCATCCAACCTCCTGGCGGAGCCCTGGAAACCCGCCGTGAGGGAATCCGGGCAGGGCCGGGAAGGGACTCAGCCTGAGGGCCGGGAAGGGCAGCCGAGGCCGTGAGGGGACAGAGCCCGAGGCCGTGAGGGGGGAACCCAACCTGGGGCCCTGGGGCAAGGCGGTGAGGGGACTCAGGCGGCAGTGTGAGGATGCCCGGCCCGGGGTCCGTGAGGGGACCCTACATCAGCCCTGCAGGGCTGAGCGCGCGCAGGCTGAGGGGCAGGGTGACGTCACCACGCGCCGCCCGCGCGCGGGGGATCCCTCACGCCCCGACCCCCCGTGACGTCATCGCGGGGCGCCGCGCTCGGGCAGCAGGGCCATGGCGGCGGCGGTGGCGGCGGTGAGGGGGGCGCGGGGGGCGCGGCGGCTCCTCCCGGCCCTGCGGCCCCTCGGGGCCCTGCCCGGGCCGCGCCCGCCCGCAGGTGAGCGGGGGGGCGGGCGGCGTGAGGGAGCGGCCGGTCCTCCTCGGCTCGGCCCGGCCGGCGCGCTCCTTCACCTGCGCGGAGCCGCGCTCGGCCCGCGGTGTCCTTCGGCAGGGGCGCAGGGCCCGAGTGTCACCCACAGCGCCCCGTCCCTCTCGGCTGGTCCCGCCGTGGCCGCTCGGCAGGAACCGACCTGAGAACGCCCAGCGCTCCTTCCTGCGGGAGGGCGAGTTCCTCTGGGATTGTAAAGGGAAGGGAGCACAGCGCGGGTGTTTCTGGTGTCTCGTGTCGGGCAGGGAGCACGGTCAGGGTGTCCAGGTTCATGTCCTGGCTCAGACAGGGCGCGTAGCATATCCCAGTTCACCTTCTGGCTCGCACAGCATGTGCCAGCTCAGGTCATGCGGCATGTGCCGGCTCATGGCCTGGTTCACGCAGGGTGTGCAGCACATGTCCCAGTTCGTCTGCTGGCTCATACAGGGGGTGTGGGATGTCCGGGTTTATCTGCTGGCTCCTGTAGGCTGTGTAGCACGTTCAGATCGTGTGTGGTGTCCCGGTCCATGTCCCAGCTCATACAGCACATTCAGATCATGCAGCATGTCCCAGTCCTGCCCTGGCTCATGCAGGGTGTCCAGCACGTCCGTGGGGACGTGGGGGAGGGCAGAAGGCAGCAGTGCTCTGTTCTCTGGCCATTCAGTACCAGGGGACTTTACATATGGGCCTGAAGGGTTTGCATGTCCCAGGGCTGCTCTCAAGGTTTCACCTCAGGCAGCTGAGAGGAGTGGGTGCTAAGAAAATCCAAACTCTGAGGCCTTGATTATGGGATGTGCTCTCTTATCAAGGCCATAATGCACAGCCTGGAGTTGTCATTAACCGAGGCACAGTGAGGAGCTTCCCGTGTGTCTCCTGTGAGCAGCCCATGCTGTGCTCTGTGTTTCCTTCTCTGTTGTCTGGCCCCTGGTCCACACACTGGTAGGTTATCACTGTGGTCTGTGGTTTCCCTGTGGGTTATGAAGAGAGAATGTGACAGAGGAAATTGTGTGACAAGTAGGGTCACTGTCAGGGTCGGACTGTCAGATTAATTGTGCCACTTCGGTGTTTCTGGGCAATCCAGCTCTTCCTCCTCGGAAATCCCCAGTGGTTTGTTGGTATCTGTGTCTGGGAGCGGAGCCACGAGCCTCTGGTGGGTTAGATGTGCTCCAGCAGAGCCAGAGTTTATTCCTTAACCTGTCGTTCAAGTCCTTCGGGGGAAAAAACAGTGAGCAGAAGCTGTGGGGTGGGAATGAAGAGGGAGGAGCAGGAGGTGGTGTCCTTTCAGTTGGATACAGGCTGCAGGGACAGCCCTCCCCTCCCTTTGGCCGTGCAGAGCAGGCAGTGTCTGCTCTCTCAGTGCTGAGGGCTGAAGCTGCTGCAGAGGTTTTTGGGAGATGTGTTGGTGGGAGCGGGTCAGTCAGGGAATCTCTCGTCCCCAGGTTCACGTGGATCTGGTGCCCAGCTAGGGAGCCTCTTTGTCTGATGAGATCTGAGCTGGGAGGGTTTATTCTCTGCACGAGCCTCCCTGGGCTCAGGGCTGCCCTGCATGGAGCTGTTATGGTAATTTCTGCTGACCCAAATTCTCCTCTTTTGTTTTGAGGCACAGACTGCTTTGTGCTGGATTTCCCACCCTAAATCTCTAACTGGCGCTGGGCTCGGCTCCCTGCAGTCCTTTTCCAGGACGAGGCTGTGTTTCCTGGGGGGCTGCTTGGCTTTGGGAGTCGCTGAGGCATCCTGGTGTCTGGATCGAGAGGAGCCCGTGGGGATGAGGGTCCTTGTCTTTGCCTTGTTCCCTTTGTGGAGGTGGCTCTGTGGCCACAGGCACAGGATCCCTTGGGATCACGGACAACTGGAAGTTGGGGGGTAGTGTGGGTTTCTCCACCTCTTTTGGTGCAGGTGGGGCAGTGATGGGCATAGAAATGTACAGGGGCTGTGATAAAACTCCACATTTGATTAACTCATTATCAAAATATATAATACCTGATTTGCCCCAGCACATCACAGCACTCATCTGGGGCAAGAGCTTCATCTCTTGGTCCTCGGAATTTGGGCTCCCTCCAAGTGTCACATAACCTGTTAACTCTGCAGGTACTTTCTCCACAGCTCTTGTGTGCTGATAATTGTTGTTTTATACCCAGAACAGCCACAAGCTTTTCCTGTTCCCTTCCTCCAGGCGAGGACTTGCTGAGAGGCAAATGGTCTGAAGATGCTGCAGCTCGTCTTTAATGAGCCGTGTCTCTCCCTGGCACTGTTAATTAAGGATGATAAGACCAAACATTACACAAATCCAAAAGTAACTTCCAAACTGATGGGCGGTGATCTGTCATTCTGCTTTAGAGGTAGGGAGGCAAAACCCATGAATACGTGGAAAATGATAAATAGCTAGAAATAAAATTATAAACAGCTGTAGTTTCTAGAGTCAGCTGGTGTTTATGAGCTGTTGTGGTGGCTGTGGGGCTTTGTTGCCTGGACATCTGATGATAGAAGTGTCTTTAAGGTTAGCAGGGAGCTGCTGCTGGTGTGTGTCCTTTCTGGATCCTGGAGTCAGGGAGGGAGCAAAATTCCCTCTTTTATTTCTGCTGGTTGGGAAATGTGTGTGTGTACCTATGTGCAACTGCAGTATCCTACAGCACCCAGCATAACACGAGCATGAGATGAGTAAGCCCTGGGTAAATATATATAAATATATATAAAAAATAAAGGGGGGGGCTGCAGGCCTTTCCCTTCTGAAGCTCGATGGGCTGGACAGGGAGTGCTCCCCTGCTCTCCACTGTGACCATCCAGGCTGTTTGCCTTGCTGCTTTCCCAGAGGATCCCAGCAAAGGCAGCTGAATGGAAGCTCCAGAACGTGTCCTGTGATAATGCGGCAGAGCTGTTTGTGACGCAGAGAGCACAGTTATGTGTGTGGGAGGTGTTCAGATGCATTAAGAACTATTTGTGGGCTCTTTTCTTTAAGGGCAGAATGACTGGGGAGTAATTCAAGCTTCTGGCTGCAGAAGTGGATCTTGATTCAAGCTTTCTGTGAGGAGGAGGAGAAGGAAGAATGAGGACTGACAGCATCCTCAATCAGCTCTTAGGGAAGAGGCAGAGCCAGGAGTGCTGTTAAAGCTCAGGGGTTTGTGTTCTCCTGATCTGGAGCGATTCAGAGCCCAACCCGAGGGTCTGGAGCAGCAAGACCTGTTCTCAGTGACCACACCAGCTGTAGGACCTGCTGAGGGGGGGCAGGAGGTTTGCAGAGCACTTGTGAAGGGAAGTTGAGCCTTCCCAAGGTGAGCTTGAGGCTGACAAGGGGTGTTGGTGCAAGGGCTGCGAAGGTGAGTTCATTTGAGGGCTGTGGCAAGGTGGAGGAAGGTTCAGAAGGCAGCCAAGCTCTCCCAGCGTGTCAGCTGGCCTGGGGGCAGAGGATGGCCAAAGAAGCTGTTTCCAGAGGGATCACAGGTGCACTTTAGGACTCTCACTGTGCTAATGGTTTCTGGTTTAGTGTTTTTCACTTCTGCTGCTTGTCCAGCAGGTTCTCCCTGCCCTGCCCAGGCTGTGCTTCCCAGAACAGCTCTGTTTGTAGTCGTGGTAGGGCTGGAGGAGGCCAAGTCACTGCCTGCCCCAGGTCAGATCCAACCCTCCAGGATCCTGCTCTGGCACAGGCCATTCTCCCAACAGTGCA
Organism: Empidonax traillii; assembly: GCF_003031625.1. Taxonomy (NCBI): domain Eukaryota; kingdom Metazoa; phylum Chordata; class Aves; order Passeriformes; family Tyrannidae; genus Empidonax; species Empidonax traillii. The sequence continues at coordinate 1,686,645 of NW_020955304.1, read as the reverse complement.
GAGATCACACCAAGGAAAGGGCTCTGGGCAGAGCTCTGCAGGGCTGAAAATGATCTTTTTGTGGCCAGGTTTGGCTTTGATCATCCCCTAACAAAAAGAAGACTTGTTGGGTTCACCTGGGCACAATGGAAGGAGGAGAATTTGGAATCCCTGACCTTAACAGGGCTGATGACATTTCCCAACTGGTCTCGTTTTCCCCACTGATTTTGTTGACTGGTGGTTTTGATGCTACGTGTGCTGCTCCCCTTGGAGGCAGCCTTGTTGGGAGATGTAATCCCTGTGCTTGGACAGTCAAGGACCAAATATTTATTGCCAATTTACATTTTCACAGACAGTGATAGGGGAGTTGTCTTCAGCTTGGCCGGGTAACAGCAATGGAAGCTGCAGACTGCCTCTTCCTCACTGCTTCCCAATTCATTGGGAAGGCTGCTAATTGTTGTCTTCTGGACAGAATTTTAATTCAGAAGAGTAAAGGCAATGCCAAAGGGGAATAGTGGGGTTTGGATTGTGAGGGAACTTCAGTCTTGCTTGCATGTTGTAACTCCCACAGGATTGCTTAGGTGGGACCTTTAAGGACTGCCCCTGTTGCTGCTGGACTTGTGGTGTGTAGCGAAATATCTTCACTTGTGTCTTTAGGAAAAGGAGCAGCGTGTTTGCAAAGACAAGTACTCCATCGATGGAGCCTCCAGTACAACATTCCTGCCAGCAGCATTCCTGCTGTCCGGACATACAGCACACAGACAGCAGAGAGCAAAGAGGAGGAGCCCCTGCACACCATCATCAGCAACACGGAGAACGTGAAAGGTGGGCACGGACACACGAGTGCTGTGGGGACACACGAGCGCTGTGGGGACACTCCTGGGGTGTGCCTGGGACAAGGTGTGGGTGCAGGTGGCCCCTCCTCTGGAGGAGGTGCAGGGTTTGGTCATCACATCCTTTGAATCTGAACTGCACCATCAGCTCCCAGAACTGGGATGTGGAGGTCAGAGTGGCCTTTCCTGAGAAACAAGGCCATCAGGGCTGCATCCATGGGCTTAGCCAGGCTGTTGATGGTCATGTGTGTGTGTGGAGGCTCCACAGGCACTAGAATTGGCTAAAAAGAGATTTTATTTTTTTTTTTGGTCCCAGAAGCAAGCTGTGGCTGCCCAGGTCATTGCTGTGGATCCTGGAGGTGTAATGAGAATTCTGGCAGCAGCCCTTTAGTTAGAATGAATTGCTTTGCACATCTCCAGGGAGAGGTGCTCTAAAGCAGTCACTTGAGTTATTCCAACACAGATATAATGTCTAAACTCTGTGCTTCCATAGTTTATCTGGGAGGTACTTTTGAGGCTGCAAGGCTTTGAAGCCCCCAGTGGGGTTGATGTGCTGCTCCAGCTGCTGCCCACACTGGGATTCACTCCATCCCTGGGGAGTGTAGGTTCCCCAGCAAGGCACAGCAGAGGTGACACAGGACCTGTGGCTTTGCCTGTGTTGCCTCAGGCTTCTCTAATGCCTCCTGCAGGAAGGATGCTATTTTTAAGAGGCCAAGGTCTCTCAGCTGAGATTTTTGTAGTGTTACTCTCTCTGAGGGAATTTCTCTTCCTGGGCACAGCTCCCCCCTGCAGAGGTGGCTGTAGGTATGTGCTCCTACCCTGAGGTGCAGAAGCCAAGTGTCTCTTGGCAAAGCTGCCCCCTAAGGGGGTGTAAACAGCACCTTTGTTGTCACCCTGTTGGAGGCCACAGCTGCCTGTGTCCCATCCTGCTCCAGGCTGTCACTCCTGGGAAGCTGAAGCACATGGTTTGCCTTCCTTCCCGAGAGGACCCTGGTGAAGTGCCTTAAAGGTGTGTCTGTGACTCTCACAGAGTCATGGAATGGTTTGGGTTGGAAGGGACATTAAAGCCCATCCCATTCCACCCCCTGCCATGGACAGGGACACCTTCCACCAGCCCAGGTTGCTCCAAGCCCCATCCAACCTGGCCTTGGACACTTCCAGGGCTGGGGCAGCCACAGCTTCTCTGGGCAACCTGTGCCAGGGCCTCACCACCCTCACAGGGAAGAATTCCTTCCCCAATATCCCATCTAACCCTGCCCTCTGGCAGTGGGAAGCCATTCCCCTTGTCCTGTCACTCAATGCCCTTGTCCCCAGTCCCTCTCCAGCTCTCTTGGAGCCCCTTCAGGCACTGGCAGGGGCTCTCAAGTCTCCCTGAGCCTTCTCATCTCCAGGCTGAACAACCCCAACTCTAATGTTTTATTTCAGGTGCAGCCTCTAAACATGAGTTTCAGGCTGAAACAAAGAAACTGCTGGACATTGTTGCCCGTTCCCTGTACTCGGAGAAGGAGGTAAGACATCCACTGCTGGCTGGGAAGTTTTCTGTTGTCAAAGCTCTGTCTCTGTCAGGGGTTACATCTCAAACAGCTGAGTTGGGAGAGTGAACTGCTAAGTTCCAGCAAGTCCTGTGCTGTTCATGTGAGGCTCCCTTGAATGATGTTTCCTTAAGAGACCTTGAAAATGTGTTTTAAAAACAATTTTTAGGTACAGCCAGAGGGCTCTGTGAGTCCCTGAGCCTCTGCACTTTCATACCGAGTTCAGGCATTGGTTCTCCTGGCAGATAATGGGGAAGCACAGAGCTGGGAATTACTCTGTGGGCAGCCAGTGAGCTCCTGGGTCTGTGGGAGTGCCGTGCAGGGGACAGGGCAGGCTGCAGTGTGAGGGTGTGTCTCGTCCCCAGGTGTTTATCCGGGAGCTGATCTCCAACGGCAGCGATGCGCTGGAGAAGCTGCGCCACCGGCTGATGACAGAGGGGAAGGCCTTGCCAGAGATGGAGATCCATCTGCAGACAGACAGTGGAAAGGGAACCATCACTATCCAGGTGTGTCCCTTTGGTAACAGGGGAGTGTTATTCCTGGCCTTTGTCCCGTGGAGGATCAGTGGAAGCTCAGCAGCAGCACAGTTCCACTGAAGTGTGGTGTCCTCAGCTGGGCTCTGGTTCACAAGGCTGTAACCTGAGGATTTGGTGAAAAACCACCAATTTATCTGCTCCTCACTTGTCCCCATAGGAAAATTTACTGCTCCTTCTTTCCCTCTTGGGAACTATCAGTAGCTTTTCTCCCACCCTTGCACTTCCCAGGTTGTGTGTGTGTTTCTCACTAGTGGGTAAGTTGTGAGTCTGGTTTCATCCTGATGTTTGGGGAGGATTTTCCACACCTCCTTAAGTCCAAGGTGTTACCTGATACCTTGCAGACCCTCCCTCTCACTGGGTCGTGGGGAGGTGCAGGGGTGGTGAGAAGAACCTCCCGCTGCTGACTGGCTCTATCTCCTCCTGCTCAAGGACAGGCCAAGTCCAGCTGATGCTGAGGTTCTGCCTGAAGGTACAGGTGGGACTGCAGATTTGGGCAGTACCACAGCACTTACCTGTGCCCAGGGTGTGGTTGTTCCCTCCTGGTGACACAGTGCTGACTGGGAGGGGGACAGTCAGTGTGAATGTGGGCCTCAGCATGGGGAGGGAAGTGGAGCTGGGCCTTCTCTCTCTCTTTGGCTGCCCTTGTTTGTGGCTCTGTCCAGGGTGGACGGCTGAGCCCCAGTTCTGGTGTTTTCTTGGCAAAGTTGTCGGTGCAGAGAAGGCACACTGGTCACTTTGCTCACGGAGCTGTGTCAGCTGTGGGTGCGGCTGTGGATATTCTCAAGAGTGGAGGATGAGGCAGACAGCAGTGAGGGAGTGACTGAAGCAGGTCCAGGGGAGATGTGGCACAGACAGAGCACAGGGGCTGACATTTTTCACGTGGGACAAAGCAGGGGCTGTTAGAGCTGCGTAGTTATTTCATATTTCTGTTTCTCTGCAGAACAAGCGCTGCGGTTGCCATGGGGAAGTTAATGCTCGTCAGTGGGCAACACAATCATCAACCAGAGCTCCTCAAACCGTAGTGCAGGGGCTTTGCTGTTCCTCTCACACCTGACTGTTGCAGTTTCTGACTCCTGTGTAACACCCATTGTTTAATGAGCCCTCGCTTAGCCCCAGGCAGGGTGGGGGCTTGCTCTTGCTTCCTGCCTTGCTCTTGTGTTTCCCTTTGGAGACCACAGTGGACATGAATCCTCAGACTGCACTGAGACATTCCCTGTGGAAGCTGTCTGCTTCTCTGGCAGTCTGGCTGGAGACCTGTTTGCCCGCCTCACAGGGCGCCTCTGATGCCATCCCAGTTGGATGTGTCGGGGACTGGGCTTTTTATAACCCCTGTGCCTCTCTAATGCCATTAAATGAGTCTTAACTAGGAGGCTTTTAACTGCAGCAGCCCTGGGCTGTGAGGAGCAGCAAGAACAGCACTGCTGCAATCTCTTAAGAGCTTTGCCTTCTCCGGAATGCCGAAAGCTCCTTACCTCCAGTCCGGGGGTTATTTATAACCTCCTGAAGAAGCAAACTGCTTACAGTGATTGCTGTGAACCAGCCTCATTCAGAACATCTCCCTACCTCCCAAAGGTGCAGGAAAACTTGCTGCAATGACTGAGGCAGAGGTGGATCTGTCCCTTAGCTGCTGTGTTCTCTGTATTCACTAGGACCCACCCAAACAGCCAGCAGGCCCCTCGTATACAACCTGTAGCAGTGATCCCTCCTTTTGTTTTTCCTAGAAAGGTCCCACTCTCTCACCCCTGGATCCTTTTCAGATCTTCATGCTGCTCTTGGCCTCTGGATCTGCTGAATCTCTCCCCTCCCCTTCCAAACCCTGTAGCATCTCTTTGTGTCTCACAGATGGGAAAAGGCAGGTCCATAATGTGTGATGGCCATTACAGGCATGTTCCTGGGGGGATTATGGAGCTCTGGTAAAGGATTACATTTATCTCTGTTCAGTGACTGCTTACTTCTCTGCCAGGACTGAATTCAAGTCATAAGCACAGCGAGTCTCAGAATTCTGATAGGGTGTCCTCATTCAGGGATACCCCATCTCAGCATTGCAGTCTTGTGTCTGCTGAAAGGAGTGTTCACTGGATTCCACCACCTCTGTCCCTTCACCAAAGTCCCGTTGTTTTAGCAAATTCCACTGTTTCCTCCATCCCTTTGCAAACTGCCTCGTGTTTCTAGGACAGCTCCATCTGTAGCAGCCCCAGCCTGCAAGGTCAGAGCTCTTCAGAAAATCTCTTTGAAAATGTGCGGGGTGTGTTTCCAGTGAGGACAGCTCTGCAGAGCTCTGCAGTTCCGCATGCTAAGGCTTTACAGGCGTGTCTTTGGACCCTCTGAGGTGGGAACAGAGAACCCCTGACAGATCCCAGGGCCCTGTGAGCACAGAGCTCACCTTCAGCAGCTGCACGAGGTGGCAGGCAGATGACAGGCTGCTCAGTTCTGCTGTGCTGTGTGAGCTCGGGGCTGCAGTCCTGCTCCTTGCTGGTGCTTAATTTAGGGCTAGGACTGTTTAGAGGAAATGGTTTGAAATGTTTACAGAGCTGATGGCTGCTGCTGCTACTGCTGGGGGAGGGAGGGAGTGTGGCTGCTGCTTTAACATGGGAAAGCAGCACAGTCGCTGCCAGAGCTTGGGCTGCTCAGTTCCCTTTGCTGGGCTTTCATCTTGCTGGTGCAGTCATCCAAAATCCGTGTCTGTGAAGCCACAAAATAACCAGTTTGCTGGTGTTGGGGAGGAGTTAAAATCACTGCAAAATCCACTCCTCCCTGCAACAGCTCCCTGTATCGCCGAGCAGATCTCTCCTGCCTTACCAGTTACAAACGGCTTGTAAAAAGGACTGGGCTGTCGAGGGCCTCCAGTAAGGATTGGGATGATTGGGCTGGAGCAGTTCAGTGCAGATGCACCTGCATGTCCAGCAAAGCTTGGGGCAGGTGGGGAGCAGGTCCCCCTTCCCTGCACGCGGCACTGCAGCGTCCGTGTGCCACTTGGGCGGGAGATGGGCAGGTGGATTGGGAGGGGTGAATCTGGCTGCACTTTGGCAAGCCTTGGAATTCGGCTTACAGGAACGTGCCACATTGCAGGGATGGGTTACAGCTTCCAGTGGTTGCATCATCTTGAACAAGTAAGCCAGGGAACCAGAAATACAAACACATCTCAAATAACCTGCGGCCCAGGGAAGGAAGTGCGGAATGTTTTAGTTCTCTTCATGCCAGAATAAGAGCCTGCCACATTTAAAAATGGGAAAGTCAAAGTGGAGGAAATGAAGTGCTTTTCTGGACAGCAGGTATTTAGACCTGGATGGGTGGAGACTGAGACTGGTCTTGGAAAGGCAAGCTGAGGCTCCCTGCTTTGGACAGCTCTGTGTACTAGGCCAGGATTACCTTGTATCCATGTGCATCATTTTTTGGTGGCTTTTCTTCTGCTGGATGCTGCTGCTGCAGATGCCATATTGGTTCTGAAACAGATTGTTGCTCTAGTGCAGCTGCTGTCCTGGTCTTGTGAATTTTAAGTTTCTTTAATCAAGGTATTTCAGTAATGGGGGGCACACACAGTCAGACATTTGGGGATTTTTATACCTTGTCAGATGGTGAAATCAGCATGTCCTTATTTTATGATGTAGTCAGTGCTCTTCTAGTGCCCTGTTGAGGTTTTACCCTGAAATAAACATTTGTTTTGCAACAAAATGAAATAAAAAATACAGTAGCTCAGCCAGGTACCTCTGACTGGGAGTGTTCTTTCAGATGCAGCCATGGCAAAGGCAGCAGTTACTGGTTAATTAATGGGTTATTTGGTGTATCAAAGCTCTGCAATACTTTAAATTGGACTAAGGTAACAAGCAAAGCTCTTCCATTGCCCAGGTTCTTGTTTACCAGCATGGTCTCTGCAAACATCCTGCACCCACATCACAGGGTGAGAACAAAGGGCACAGAAGGCACAAAGGTCCTGTGCAGTTCAGCAGCAGGTTTGGCACCTGGGAGGTCTCCACACATAAAAAGATGCTAAAAGCAACGTTCAGCTGGTGTCTCTGGGGGGTTAATGTTACCGAGCTTAGTTCAGCAGCTGTGGCCACAAGCTCTTTGTGTCCCATGGCAGATGGGGTGAAGGTCTGCAGCCTGTTGTGTTGTCCTGTAGAGAGGATGGTTTGGGGGAAGCTCTTTACTCTGCACCCTAAGAAGTCCCAGAAGGAAAATTCAACCAGGTGAGGAGGTGGAGTAACAGCAGGACTTCTGTAATTAACCTTCAGCTTATGAAGGGTCAGCTCACTGAACTCTGCATCTTGGTTTCTCCAAGCTGGGGAGAAACATTTGGCACTTGGAGCTCTGAGCGTGTCCCTCATGTCTTGGATTTCGTGAAGCCCCATGAACGATTTGCTTTGTGTGTTATCAGTAGCTCTGCTGTGGCTGTTATCAGCCTGATAAAAGTTTTCTTGCAGGCTGAAGGGAGGGCTTGAAACTGTCTTGCAGGGGAAGGAAGGTTGTCGTGTTGATGGTGGAGCAATGGCTGGCTGGGGGTGGGTAGAAGGCATTTGCAGGGCTTGTGTGATGGGGTGTTCCTGACTCAGGGGCTGAGCAGTGGCTGGTGCAGCACAGAAGGGCAGTGCAAGTCCTGCCAGCTCCTTCCTTGGACTTCATGGAGCTGGAGCTGCCAGTGCTTGCGTTGGCTCAGCCTGAGGCGGGCTGTTCATGGGCACGTTCAGCTGATTCCATCCCTGGAGAGCTCCTGCTCTGCAGGGCCGAGCTCCCATCTCTCATTCCCCCGAGCAGCACCATGTGGTGCAGGAGCCCAGAGGGCAGCTGCAGGCAATGTGGGCACAGCAGGACGGGTTGGATCTTGATGCCCTCTTCATCCCAGCTGTCCAGGTGTTCTCCTGCAGGAGGGAATGCCTGCTTTGCCAGGATCTTCACTTCCCGCTCTCCCTGTCAGCGTCCCAGCGCCGCGGCGGGAACGGCCTGCTTTGAGTCGTGCTCTCTTTGTTCCTTGCAGTTCCCCCTCACCAAACTGGTTTCCAGGAATTGTCATTAAGCATTTTGCAGTAAGTTTGGCAGAGCGTTCAGAATTCAAGAGCCAAATAAATTCATGGGGTAGGGATGTATTTTTTTTAACGTGCTGGAATCTGGGAATGACATGCTGTACTATAAATAGGAGTGGATCAGAGGAGTTAAGAGTTCTGTTCAGGGTCTGGCATGAACAAAAACTGAACCAGATGCTGAAAACTGCTCTTTCTGGCTCTTTCTTCCCTGGGGGAAGGGACCATGTCAGATTCCTGAGATTTTGCCATACACTGTTTGTTTTTCCTGGCTTTTCATCTCTCACTGTTGAGATCTTACTGGGCATCATCCCTCCTCTCAGCCAAGTGGACTGACTAGCCTTAATGTATTTAATCAAGGGAAAGGTGTTGCTGTGCTGAGACTTGTGGGGATGCAGGAAAATGTCTTACCCTCATGGCACCTCACAAGCTGAACAGTTCAGTCAATCCTTCATTGAGAAATATGTGCTGACATTCATGTACCTTGCTAGAAATAAGCCCAATAAATGGGTGGCAGAGCTGTGCTGGGCCAGAAGTCACTCTGGTCCCTCACCTCTGAGCCATGGAGCAGCAGCCAGCCCTGCTGCAGCTGGTTTTGCTGACCCTGCACACTGAATCCCACCCCTGGGAATGTGCCAGCCTGCTCCAGATGTGCCAGCTGCTGTCAGCTGCAACAACTGTGCTCACAGGTAGGGCTGAGCTCCTCATGGGAGCGAGAATCACCTGTCACTTGGCTAATTTTCATCCTGCTTCCACCTCAGGAGTGGCTCAGAGAACCTGCAAAAGTGGCTTCTCAGGATGTTTCTTGACAGGTAGAGAGGCTGCTGAGATTTGGGAAGGGGAGATGGCACTGGGTTCTCAGAAGTGGCATCTTGGAGGGCAGTAGCCTGCCTTTTGCTCCTGTGGAAAATGCATGTGGAGCAAGGCTGAAAATGCACTGGACAATAGAATGGGACAGATTTTTGCTGGGATCCCGTGTGAGAGGGTGGTCATTTCCAGCTGGGGTTTGCTGTTACCCGTGTTGCCTTGGGGTCCATGCAGATTGAAGGTCTGAGACTTGCTGCAGCCTTTTCTGGGTGGTGCTGCTGCAGGCTCTGCAGCCTGAGACGTGTGAGCCAGCAGCAGGGAGATGTTTATCTGCATGCAGAATGCAAATCTGGGATAAACTTGAGGATCACAAGGAGCTGTGTGCCTCCAAAGCCTGGACAGAGCACCATGAGGTGTGGCCTGTGCACTGGGGTTAGCCTGTTCCCATGGGAATGCAATAGCTGGTACCTGGATATCAGCAGTTTCATACGCTGTGGAGCACGGAATGAGGGGGAGAGGAGGGAGGAAAAGACAGAGAGATGGAGATCAGTGCACCTGGAGCTTGTAGACAAGGGTTTGCATTACCTGAGAGTTCAGGGGTTCACTGCTCCTCCACTCCCCTTTAGAGCAGCTCAGGAATGGAAGGTGTCTGTGCATGGCACCTGGCACAGCCAGACCATGGCTGGGTGAGATCTCTTTCCTGCCCTGCCATCCCGTGCTTTTTAGGGGATGTAGAATCCAGCCTGTCCTGGCATGGGTTTGTCTTTCCTCGAGGAATGGTTGGAGTCTCTGAGCTTTCTGGAGGTTTATGGGCAGAGGACAGCTGTGGCTGCCCCTTGGAGTCTCTGTGCCTGACCATGTGCAGGTGGGGTCACAGCTGGAAGGCTGTTGTTGCATTTAGTGCTCAGAGGCAGAGGAGAGGGTGGGAGTCAGGGGCAGAAGTTGCTCGGGTGCTGTGTGCTAAAGCAATGCTTCCCTACTGTTATGTCAGCTGCCACTGCTGTTTCTTTTCAGGACACAGGTATTGGGATGACCCAGGAGGAGCTGGTTTCTAACCTCGGAACCATTGCTCGATCAGGCTCAAAGGTAACCCCCTTCTCCCTCCCATAGAAAACAGAAAACTCTTCTCCAATTACAGCCACTTTTGTTCTCCCAGTAATTTCTCATGCCACTTTTCCCCTTGGCCCCCAGCCCAGCTGTGAAATCACACTCCTCTTGGAAGCTGAAACCTACCTGTGGAGTCTTCTGGCTCTTAATGGTCTCTGCTTGTTTTTCTTTACTGCCAGAGTTGCCCTAAGCAATGCTCCCCTTTTCCAGAAGTGCAGTCCCTTTGGAGAAATCCTTTTCCTTGGGCATCCTCCTCGGAGCACTGATGCAGAAGTGTGGGATGAGGGTGCTGGAATGCCAAGCTGCTGTGCCTGAGGAGCCTGGCTGGGGGATGGATTGCAGCCTCCCAGCGATACCTGAAGTCACTGTGTGCTGGTTTGTGTCTCCTCTGTTCCTCCAGGCTTTTCTGGATGCTCTGCAGAGCCAAGCTGAAGCCAGCAGTAAAATCATCGGCCAGTTTGGAGTGGGTTTCTACTCAGCCTTCATGGTGGCTGATAAAGTGGAGGTGTTCTCCCAGTCTGCAGAGCCAGGCAGCCTGGGCTACCACTGGTCTTCCGATGGGTAAGGCTGGAGAAGGGGGTGGCTGCATGGAGGGGAGGTTTCCAGACCAGGCACAGACTGAAAACTGTGCAAAGACAGGCTTGTGTGGCCTTTCAGGACCTGGCTGACTGGTTTAGGTCCTGCTCAGGTTATACATGGTAGCAAAGTGTGGCCAAATGTGCCAGGGTAGAAACCCCAAGGACAAACTTGCTGTGTCAGAGCAGGTGTGTTGAGTGCCAGGCAATCAGCTTAAGGGGGTCCCCAGTCTGCAGGGACAAATTTAACCTCTTGGGTCTTGTCTTCCCCTGGGGTTTGGCTTGAGGGCACCCACAGTGAGCAGAGCTTGTGCAGCGTTGGGGTCTGCAGGAACACCTTCTCTGTAGGTCAGACCTTTGCCCTCATCCTTTTGTCCTGGCAAAGCTGTGGGACTGTGTTGGAATTGGAGCTTCTGTGGGTGACAAGCTCAACATCCCCTTAAAATCTCCTCAGAATAAAGAATGTACAGAGTTATTTAAATTATTAGGAAACATCTGTTAATAGAGATGTCAGACTGTCCTGGGTTTTTAGCTGGTGTCTTTGCAGCTGTTTCCTGGGTCTGGCTGTGTAGGGAAAACAGCCACATACAAACAGCCACGTGTTTTGGAGGGTTTCTCAGAGGCACAGGGAGCATTCAGGCATCCAAGACTTTTTGCCTTTTCCTCTTGGCACTGAAGTGTTGTGCATGCCCTTAGTTTAATAAAACATTTTGCTGTCCTATCGTGGATGTGTCTGAGGCACAAGCTGATGCAGCGTTTGTTTCTAATCCTAGTTCAGGAATGTTTGAGATTGCAGAAGCATCTGGGGTCAGAACTGGGACTAAGATTATTATCCATCTCAAAGAAGAGTGCAAGGAGTTTGCAAACGAGGACCGAGTGAAGGGTGAGTGGAGGAGGGCGACGCTGTTGCCCTCAGGCGCTGTTGGAGTCTGTTGGTGAGTGGGAGGTGATTTTGCAGGGTTTTTCCTCTCCTGCAGCTCCTTTCACCTGCAGTTACTGAGGGAACTCTTACTGTGTTGTTTTCACAAAGGTGACTCTTCTGTGTCTTCTTTCCATTCCAGAGGTGGTGACAAAATACAGCAACTTCATCAGCTTCCCCCTGTACCTCAATGGGAAAAGGATTAACACGTTGCAGGTGAGCAGGAGGCCACAGGCAGGTCACTCGTGGAGTGACTTTAATCCTCCAGTGGAGACAGGAAACAGGATAAAGCTGCTGCTGTCCCTGGAAATCAGGGGAGGATTGTCCAGCATATCACAGACCTTGTAATGATAATTTAATTAGAACAAAAGGAGACAATTCCAGCAGAAGGTGTGCCTGGAGCTACTTGTTTGCATTTATGACGGAGCATTCTTGCAGATTGGCAAGATCTGGGTCTTCCCTTAACCTGAATTACTATTTCAGTGCTTTATAATGCTTATTTTAACTGTTTAGGCCAGGTGACATGTTAGTGCTGTAGGGATTGCTCGTATCACTGGTGTGCTGACACCTGTCCCTGCAGTTCCTGTCCTTCAGAGTGGGATAGGCAGTGCCAGGGATCAGTTGGGCTTTTTTAGCAGCTCAGCTCACAGCCCCATTTATTCCCCTCTCCTCGCTCGGCGCTGCTTGATGCTGGCATTTTCTGACCACTTAAGTGATATTGCAGCCAGATCCATTGCAGTCAGATGTTCTTGGCCCAATTGCAGGCATCATCTGGGAGAAATTAATTACCTTTAAAACAAAAATCGATGAATCGTTTTCCTCCAGCATCTCCTTCTCTGATTGTTTAAAGCTTCCTCTCCCCTAAGACAGCAGGTAGGGAGCGTGTGTGTGGCTTCTTTTGTTTCCTGGAATGTGGCACTGACTGAACAGACTTTCAAGACTGTACTTAAACATTTTATCATGTTAATTTATCTAAGATTCTGTAATTGCTGTTATTAGTCACTGATTATTTATTTGGATTCCTGCGTAATAGTGTTTCTCTTCCAAAGGCTTTCTAGCTGTGCCCCTTAATTAGACAGCTGTTTGCTCTCTCCACCTGACAATCAATAGAACAGGCTCCCTGGAGAAGAGCAGTAGCAGAGCAAGGGGCGAAATGCCCTTAATAGAGTCGTGGACTTTTATCTCCTCATCAGAAAGTCTGTTTTCCCTTGAGGTACAGCAACAGCTTTATTCATTATGCTCCCATTTCATGCCTTTTCTTTATCCAGGAACTTGGCTTTGTGTTTTTCCACACATCAGTGTCAGCTCACTGCAAACAGAGCCACAGTTAGTTCCCTGGTGGGGATTCTCCTAGATGAGTTCCTGAATGCTTGCCATGTATCTCACAGTATGGAGCCCGAGGCTTTTCCAGTCTAACTGGGATAACTGTAGCTACAAGGGAGCCTCTGGGAACGCAGCACTTTACCCAACACAGCTGCTGTACAGCACCTGAGTTCCCAGTGAGTCCCTAATCCTACCTGTGATCCTGCAAACCCTCCAGGACACTTGTGTGTGCTGGAAATGTTGTGAAGCCACCTGTGGAACAAGGCTCTGAGGCAGAGGGATCCTTAAGGCAGCACAGCAAGGCTGCCAAGGCCCTGACTCCCTTGGAGTCTGGTAGGTGGAGGGTGGGCTGGATGTTGGTGTTGCCCCCAGAAATCGCTCCTGTCACCCTTTGGGGCTTGGGTGGCACAGAGTGGCAGTGGGTCAGGTGGGCTTCACCCCGCTGGGCACGTGAGGTTCTTAGCTGAGTGCAACATCTTTGCTAGAGGTGAGTCTTTTGCTGAGGTGCTGAAAGCTGAGATGTGGTGTGAGCATGGGCTGAATGCTGCAGGAAGCCTTGGAGGGGTTAGAGCAGCAGCAGCAGGCATGGCCACGTGTTGACATGTGAAACAGTGCTGGAACACTTTGTGACCCTGCAGCAGGGGTGGCTCAGTGGTTCACAAAGCATCTCCTAAACTGCTCCAGAACAAATCAGCAGAAAACAGGCAGCGCGGGAGTCCTTCACAAGTTTTCAGCTGCGATAGTGACCTCCATCAGAGAGGCAGGCTGAGTGCAACAGACTGACTTGAACTTTCACTTTTCCTTTGCTGGTCAGGCCTTGAGATGTTTGACCAGTACTGCCAGTCAGCCGAGCTGTGGGATCTGTCCAGGATGCTCTTGGCCATGGGCACGTGTGAGGCAGTGGAGATTAGCCAGATCCCCTTTGTTTTGGGCTACACAAAGGGCTACACAGGGCAAGAGTTACCTCGGAGGTCGGCTGAGGGGCAGTAATTTTTAGTCAGTGATAATGTGCCCAAAGCACATTCCACTGCCCCTGGGTTATGCAGAGGAGTCTGTCTGAAAGATCTTATTTCCTTGCTCCCTCATCCTGGAGGGAAAGTGCAACTCAAGAAGAGCCCTGTGCTGTGAGGTCTTTAGAGCTGATGGGATGTCCTGTCCCTGCTGCTCCTCCACAGGCTCTCTGGATGCTGGACCCCAAGGACATTGGGGAGTGGCAGCACGAGGAGTTCTATCGCTTCATAGCGCAGGCGTACGACAAGCCCCGCTACGTCCTGCACTACAAGACCGACGCTCCCCTCAACATCCGCAGCATCTTCTACGTGCCCGAGCAGGTACGTGTCCTCCTGCCCAGGGAATGTGGGACATCATCTGCCCAGGGAATGTGGGATATCATCTGCCCAGGGAATGTGGGATATCATCTGCCCAGCTGCTCTGAAAGGGGGGAATGGGAGAACGGGACAGCTCCTTAGGGACAGGAGGCAGCTAATGCTGCGGAGGGGCAGGGAGGAAGGAATATCCCCTGTGGCATTTCTGCGGTGGGCTGGGGGCCGCAGGGTAGTTGTGGGGATGCTGGAATGGCTCAGGTAGGTCTCCAGGAAAACCAGCCAGGATTTCAGCTCTTGTTGGGTTCAGCACCACAGGGTGACCTGGTAGTGTGCAGCTGAGCGCCCTGCACAGTGCTGCTGTTACCTCCTGTCTCTTGTTCCTGCAGAAACCATCCATGTTCGACATCAGCAGGGAAATGGGCTCCAGTGTTGCCCTCTACAGCCGCAAAATCCTCATCCAAACCAAAGCTGCAGACATCCTGCCCAAGTGGCTGCGTTTTCTTAGAGGTGTGTGCTGGGACCAGAACAGTGGGCTGTGGACCATGGCTTCCCGAGGGGTGCATTCCTGAGCCTGGCACTCGTGTGTGCCTCAGCGTTCAAGGGTTGCTCTGTGTTCCAGGTGTTGTGGACAGTGAGGATATACCTCTGAACCTCAGCAGGGAGCTCCTGCAGGAGAGTGCCCTTATCAGGTAAGCCAGAGGTAGATCCTGTGGACTGCTGAGGCTCTTTCAGCTTCTTGCTGGCTGAGAAGGGAACACAGTGGAATAGTTAGAGGGGTTGGAGGGACCTGGAATGTAAATTGCAGTATCCTTGAGAATTTCTGTAGTCTGCAAAGTGAGTTGTTTCTCAGACAGCTGCCATTGTTGGAACTTGGAGTATAAGAGTAGGCTCTTCCTCCTTAACACCAGAGTAGTTACCTTGTTGGGTTTGATGGCTGACTTTGTGTTCTACAGCTGGTGAAGTGCCTCTGCCTTCACTGGAGTCAGCAAATAACAATGTCACTTCACAGTGGATTTTGAGGCCTTCAGAAAGAGTTCCTCCAAGAGTAACCACCCCTGTACAGCCACCTCTGTCCCGTGGTTTGTGGGAGAGAGGCAGATACCCTGGGCACAGCTGGTTATTTGCTGCAGCATCACTGAGTCTCAGTTCAGGAGGGGCTGCAGCAGAACATTTGTACACAGCTCTGTCTGCAGCTCAGGAGCTGGTCCTGACTGAGATCAAAGAATAGATGTAGAGCCATGAGGGGAAGGAGATGGTGGACCCACTACAACCCTGTACAGAGAGAGAGATGTTCACCTAAAAACCTCTTGTCTTGTGCTAGCAGCTGTCTTTAAAAAGGCTTGTTCCTGTTGCAGGAAGCTCCGTGATGTTTTGCAGAAGAGGGTGATCAAGTTCTTCATTGACCAGAGCAAGAAGGACCCTGAGAAATATGCCAAATTCTTTGAGGAGTACGGGGTATTCATGAGAGAGGGGATTGTCACGATAGCAGAGCAGGATGTCAAGGTACCAGGAGTCCTGAAGCACTGCAGCTGATGGGAAAGATTGCTGGTTCCTCCTGTGAGCTGGGATGAGGGGGACTGCTACTTCTCCATGAAACTTGCATGCCTGTAACTTGTGTTCCTGGGTCTACCCAGACATACTGATTCTCTAGTGTCCATAGTCTCTTTTTTTCTGACTGGTCACTGCTTCCCACTTACTTTGAGACCCTGCAGAATCTCTGTACCCACACTGCTGTCAGCCCTCCCTGATGCAATATGAACTACAACACACAAGAAAAGTAGGGCTTTCCCCTCCTGTTGTCCTCTGCCTCAATTCCCATTTGTAGGAGAGTTTGACCTACATCCTGTCTAGGTCACTCTTCTGCCTCCTTAATATCTGGAGCAGGAAGGGAGAGATTCAGAATCCCCCGAGCGTTTTTGCAGAGCTGCCAGAGAGGCCTGTGTGCTACACCAGGAGTTGCTGGTGCTGGGAGCGGTCAGGTGGAGGTGCAGGGAGGTGCCCTGAGCTCACAGAGCGTGTTTCCTGCAGGAGGACATAGCGAAGCTGCTGCGTTACGAGTCGTCGGCCCTGCCCGCGGGGCAGCTGACCAGCCTGGCCGACTACGCCTCACGCATGAAGGCCGGGAGCAGGAACATCTACTACCTGTGTGCCCCCAACCGCCACCTGGCAGAGCACTCGCCCTACTTCGAGGCCATGAAGAAGAAGGACATGGAGGTGGGTGAGCGGTGGTGGCATGGCCAGGGGAACACCACTGAGCTGCTGCAGCAGCGATCGAGGTCGGGGCTCAGAGCTGAGGCCGGTGATGGAGCCCTGCCAGTGCGGGGCCTTTGCTGGCTCTGCTCAGAGCGTGGTGTGAGGCCAGGAGGGACCTGTCACACACTCTAACCACAACACAAACAAGGCTTTAAGCTCTTAGAGAGCGTCCAAAGGAGGCCACAAGGATGGGGAAGGGTCTGGAGGGGAAGCTGTATGAGGAGCGGCTGAGGGCACTTGTTTTGTTCAGCCTGGAGGAGACAGGTCGGACCTCAGTGGTGTCTTCAGCATCCTCCTGAGGGGCAGCACCAATCTCTTCACTCTCGTGGCCATTGACAGGAGCGAAGGAAACAGCATGAAGCTGAGTCAGGAGGTTTAGGTTGGATGTCAAGGAAAGGTTTTTCACCCAGAGGGTGGTCGAGCGCTGGAACAGGGCAGTGGGCACAGCACCAAGCCTGTCTGAGTTCAAGAAGCATTTGGACAATGCTCTCAGGCACCTTTGTGGGATTCTTGGGGTGTCCTGTGCAGGGCCAGGAGTTGGACTCGATGATCCTGATGGGTCCTTTCCAACTCAGCATACTCTGTGATTTAGTACTTGTGCAAACGTTTAGTTCTGACATCTGTTTCGTACCTTTGCTGAATCCCAGAGCAGGAGCCCGGGAGCTGCTGTGAGCGCTGTAATGGTGTTTCAGGTGACCTCTGTGGGCACGTGGCCCTTTCAGGACTGGAGTCCGTGCTGGCTCTGGCAGCAGGACTTGTTCAGGTGTAGACCTGCCAGCCATGTTAACAAATCCCTCCAAGGGTTTGCTTTCATGTAGGGCCCTGAGTGATAATCACCATGGGGGGGTGAACCTGGGAGTTTCCCATGTGACGCGCTTGCTGTTTGGTGCAGAGCTGCCTTGGCAAGGAGGGAATGCTGTTACTTGCCCAACAATATGTTGCTGTCCCTTTTTTGGCACAGGTGCTGTTCTGCTATGAGCAGTTTGATGAGCTGACACTCTTGCACCTCCGTGAGTTTGACAAGAAGAAGCTGATCTCTGTGGAGACAGACATTGTCGTTGATCACTATAAGGAAGAGAAGTTTGAGGAGAGCCGCCCAGGTGAGGCTCCCCTGGCCCATCCTGCTGCCACCTGTGCCACCAGGGAGGGGATACCTCCTCCCCTGCTCCTGAGCAAGAGCCCTCCTTTCCACCCTGCCATTCCTGTGCTCTGAGGCAACTTGGAGTTTTTGCAGATCCTTTTAACCCCACAGTGTAAATCTGGTGCCCTGATAGCAGCAGGCAGGCCCTGGCAGGGTATGAACCTGCTCTCCCTGGGTATGGCGTGGTCTGGGATGAGGGTGTGTAGGTGCTGAGCGGTGCTGCCTTCCCATTCCCACAAGAGAATTGATAAATGGAAGTGTGAAATGGGATGAGCTCAGGAGCACACTCAGACGTGCCCTCTCTCCCTGCCAGCTGGAGAACGTCTGACAGAGAAAGAGGCTGAGGATCTGATGGCCTGGATGAGGAATGCCTTGGGCTCTCGAGTCACTGGAGTTAAGGTGGGTATTCTGTGTCTGGGTGACTGAGTACAGGAGATCCATGGAGCTAATGATCTAGGGAAAAAAGGTGGTGCTTGCTTGGGTGCTTGCTGCCACAGATTTTTCTTTGGGCCCTGAGGAAAGTCATTCTTCTCCCCTGTCTGTAACTGGTACGGATGAGGGCATTTGTCATTTGGATGGACAGTGTGGGAGCAGAAGAACCACATCCTAATGTGTATTGAGCAAAGCCCATGTTCCTAGTTGATGCTCATGTTAGCAGAACGGGCTTTTTTTGGTAACTTTCTTGCCTGTGGACTAGAAGGGTGTATTGGCAGGGAGTGCTTTGGGTGTGGCTGTGACCCACTGCCATCTGGGCCCCCAGCTTTCTGCTGCTTTAGGCAGTGCCTGCGGGATGGGGAGGAATCGTGTGGAGGGTCGGTGTGAGTCTGTGCTGAGGAGACTCAGAGCGCTCAGAGCTCGCCCTCCTGCAGCACTGCCCTGTCCTGCCCAGCCCTGAGGGGTGTCTGTGCCGCAGGTGACACCCCGGCTGGACACCCACCCTGCCATGATCACCGTGCTGGAGATGGGCGCCGCCCGCCACTTCCTGCGCATGCAGCAGCTGGCCAAGACCCAGGAGGAGCGAGCCCAGCTCCTGCAGCCCACCCTGGAGATCAACACTGGGTAAGGGGGGACAACACCAGCACTATGAAGTGCAGCCTGTGCCATAGTGTTTAATCTGTGAGGCTGTGTGGCACAGGAGCCACACACACACACACAGTGTCCAGCCCTCTGGGGACCAGGGGGGGTTATAGGAACAGATGGGAGAGAAGAGAGAAGCCCCCAGAACAGGAGCAAGAAAGTTGCCTTTTGTGACCCACCTTGGCTTTGCTGC
This sequence comes from Empidonax traillii, assembly GCF_003031625.1. Taxonomy (NCBI): domain Eukaryota; kingdom Metazoa; phylum Chordata; class Aves; order Passeriformes; family Tyrannidae; genus Empidonax; species Empidonax traillii. Next base: position 1,668,030 of record NW_020955304.1, on the reverse strand, counting down.
TCGTTCTGGAAATAAATTTCTCCTTGTGTAGAAAATCACCACGTCTCAGTGCTGATCTCTCTCTCTTACAGGCACACTCTGATTAAGAAGCTCAGCGAGCTGAAGGACAGTCAGCCTGATCTGGCCCAGATGTTGCTTGACCAGGTGAGAGCCAGCCCTTCTCCAGAAGCAGCACCATCCTCCCCAAAGCCCTGCGTGGCAGGGAATGGGGTGAACCATTACAGTGGGCAAGAATCACATCTTTCTGTGGTCTCTGGGTATTTCCAGGACTTGTGCTCAGTATGTTTCCAGTATGTTTTCCATGAAGACATGCTGGTCTGAGAATGCACGTCCCAGAGAGTGACATTCCCTTCCTTCCTCATGCAGGTCTCTCTTGCTGCTTATTCAGTGCTTTCTTTTCCTTTTCAGATTTATGAGAATGCCATGATTGCAGCAGGGCTGAATGAGGATCCCAGGCCAATGGTGAGCCGGCTGAACGAACTCCTCACCAGAATCCTGGAGAAGAACTGAAGGATGAACTCTGTGCTGATCTCTCTCGCCTCAAGTGCAGCCACCCTCTCAGCAGCAACCTGTAGGCAGTGTCCAGCATGGGATTCACGGGGCAGAGGGCAGGGACAATGCCAGGGACGTCCAGCCCTCCCTGCACAGGGAGGAGCCACCTGTAATTTATCAGATCATACGTCATCAGCCTGTTCAAAGTGCAGTGTTCTTAGTGGGGACAAAATCCAGAGGTTGCTGCTTAAACGATGTGCCCAAGCCTGAGGAGCCTCTTTTCATACTGTTTCTAAAAATGGCCTTTCCCAAAACAGATGTTGGCAGCAAGAACCCCAGTTAGGTCTGTGAATACACCCCCCCTCCACCAAATCCCTGTGCACCATTGTACTCTGAATAAGCACTGGCAAAATGAATTAATTAATTAAGAAACCTCCAGCTCTGACCAAGCAGGAGGAGTTTGCTGGTATGAAGAGAGATTGCTGTTGGACACTGTTGGAGGAACATGTGAGTGCAACCCCATGGTAGAAAAGATCACCAAACTGCTGGATAATTGAGTTCATTGTGGTCTTGTGGAAAAAGATAAGTAACTGGGAAACAGCCTTTCAGCATATGGCTTTCTGGAGAGTCTCCAGGGTTTTTGCCTCATCTGTGGGATAAACTGCACGCCTAGATGACCTGTATTTATGATAAATAAACACTTCTTTTCCAGACCCTCTCCACTTCTCTCTTACCATTACATGGCTGGGCTTTGTGTCCTCCAGCTGGTGGTTTGTTGGTTCTTTTCAGATGCTGTTTGGTTCTTCAGGGCATCAAGCACTGGGCAGTGGTGGGAAGAGAGGGCTGTGAAAACAACAGTAGTAGCAGGGAGTGTGAAGGGAAAGCAGGAGAATCTGTGGCTATGAACCCTGTCAGCCTTGTCTTTGGAAATGGAATTTGCCCCTTTGAATCATTTCTAAGGAGCAGTGGCTGTTCAGCCAGAAATGCCACGCTAAGTTCCCTCTGTGTGTCTGGTTTACACCGTGCAAACTGGTTTATAAGAATCCTTTCTCCTGCTCAGTGGGGTTCGGAGCAGCCCTGATATTTGTTTAGCTTATCTTTAAATTGCCAGATTAAGATGCAGGAACTGGATTTGGTTAACTGTTTGGATGCTGTGCTGGACAGGGCAACTCTTTGAGCCTGGCTGTGTACAGAGGAGTTAAAAAGGGTCCTGCTGCACAGGGGACCATTTGAGAAGTTTTATTAACATTTAATTTTTGTTCAGGTGAATGTGACAGTTCAGAGGGTGTTGAGAAGAACAAGGAGCCACCTCCTGCATCCTACATCCCTGCTATGTATCATCAGGAATAGTGTGGCAGCAGGACAGTGCCTGTCTCCCTGTGCTGGGCATTGCTGAGGCCCCACCTCGAATCCTGGGGTCAGTTTTGGGCCCCTCAAAATAAGAGATATTGAGGGGCTGGAGAGTGTTCAGAGAGGGAACGGAGCTGGGAAGGGGCTGGAGCAGCAGGAGCAGCTGAGGGAGCTGGGGGGGCTCAGCCTGGAGAAAAGGAGGCTCAGGGGGGACCTTCTGGCTCTGCAACTCCCTGACAGGAGGGGGGAGCCAGGGGGGGAGTCGGGCTCTGCTCCCAAGGAACAAGGGACAGGAGGACAGGAAACAGCCTCAAGCTGTGCCAGGGGAGGTTTAGGTTGGATATTGGGAAAATTTCTTCATGGAAAGGGTGGTCAGGCATTGGCACAGCTGCCCAGGGCAGTGGGGGAGTCCTCATCCCTCGAGGGATGCAAAAGCCATGTGAATGTGGTGCCTGGGGACATGGGTTAGTGGTGGCCATGGCAGTGCTGGGTTCATAGTTGGCCTTGAGGATCTTTGGGGGCTTTTCCAACCTAAACAATCCTGTGATTCTAACACAGACTGAAGGAATTGAAACCTTTGGTGATTCCTAAGCAGCACAGCAGGTGAGTGTAGTATCCTGCAAGCTGCTCACCTGTTAAAGTGCCTAAAAACAGCAGCTGTTGATACAATGCCTGAGCTGGATGGTGGTTTGTAACCTTTGCTGCAGCAACCATGCTTGGTTGTGGGATGGTCATAAACTGACACATTTTTAACCTCCCCTGCCTGGGAATCCTTCAGGAATTCCAGCAGCCCTCGAGATGCTATTTTTTTTTACCATGAGAGATTTGTGATTAAAATAGTCAAATTAGATTTCTGTTACTGGAGTGCACACCTGCCCTGTGTCCCTGTGCCCATCAGACACGGTGAGAGGTGGTGATGGTCCTGGGATGCAAGGAGCACTTTTTATCACACTGCTTTGTCTAAGCTTCACCACTAGACACACCAGCAGGCTCTGGGTCCTCACCTCAGACTCAGCTTTGCCTCTTGTTCTGCAAAGAGCTGCGGGGAGGGCTGGTGTGTGAGGATGATAAGCCTGGCTAACAGAGCAGATCCTGCTGGGAAAGGGGGATGTGCTGAGGTGCTGATAGGAACACAGGTGGAAGCTGGTCTGTCAGTGATGACTCTGTGTCTGAAAGGGCAATAGAGGCTCTTTGGTGAAAAAAGCAGTGACAAGGGTGAGTTGTTCCAAACACGATGGCAAAAGGGAAGGGTAGGAAGCTCACTAGAACCTGGGGGTTTCACCTTCTGCACAGCCTCCAAACATGCTGTGCAAGCAGAGGATCTCACAACTGCAGCTCTGTTTGTGGTGGTGAAGCTGCAGCTGTGCTCTCCCAGCTCCTGTTCTGTCCCAGCTCCCTTGGACATTCCATTACTCACCCTCAGACGTGCTGGATCACCAAGCAGTTCCCATCTGGCCCGTGCTCCTCCTGCAGCCGGAGTGCCCCTGGTACCTGCAGCACACTGCAGTGAGCAGAGAGAATGCAGCATGTGGGGATGGTGCTGGGAAGTTGTGTCCTTCTGCATTTGCTCTACCAGGAAGGGAATTAGGGATCTCCAACCTGGAGCTTGTTTCATGGACTGGCTGTAAACCAATACTGAACCCCGCCGGGTGTAGAAAACTGATTTATTGGGGTTTGGTTTGCACTGTGACCTTATTAACTGCTGCCTGGCTCCTTTTTTCTTGTGGTTGGTTTTTGGGGTTTGGGGGATTTTTTTGGTTCATTTTTCTACAAATCAAACCTTGCGTGCTGACAAACTTGGTGACAAACAGCGTGGCCTCCTCTCCTGCTCTGCCCAGGCTCACCAGCTGTGGAGTCAAACCTATATCCCACAGGGCAGAAGATGGAAAATATTTATAGGCAGCAAAACCAGTTTGAAAGGACATTCCAGAGACCTCGTGCTTTTAAACTTGGACAGAATCCCTCTCACGTCTGGCTTGGGACCTTCAAACTGGACTGGCCATAAAGTGGTTCACGGGGCCAGACTGAAAACAAAGTTTTCTCTCGTCCAGACTTCCTGCTGAGACCATCGAGAGTGTCTTGGGCAGGCTCCAGGTCTGTGATTTATGGACAAACCACAAGCCAGGAATCTGCAATCTAAGCTCCTTGAGCAGCAACTGTTAAAAACATTATGGGAAGAAATGGCCACTGTTTCCAAAAGAAGAAAACTTGGGAGCCATTAATAATGTTTAGCACTTCTGTGGTCCCTCACAGTTGTTGATTAATCTTCCTGCTCTCCCTGTGAAGTGAGTCAGAATTATTCTTACTGTACAAATAAGGTCTGCATGGAGCTGAAATAAATTCCCTTTAAGAGACACAGTGAATCTGCATTAAGGACACAGCCCAGGATTCCAGAATCCCAGCACAAACTGAAGCAGAGGCCCGAAGACAAGTACCTGCTGGATTTGGATGAGGCAGTAAACACAAACTTAGAGCATCTTCAAGGGACTCTCTGCCTTTCATTTGAAGATTCTTACCCATGCAGTTCTGGGTCTGCCCAAACCTTATCCCTAGGTGTAAAAATTCCTGGGATTTTAGAGAATCCCTGGAAGTTTGACTGCTTACTGGAATTATCCTGTACAAAGTCCTTTCCAGGTGTCTGTCTCCCTTCTTGTTTGGGAAGAAGAGGATGGCATGTTAACTCTATCCTGCCATCTGCCCAGAACTGCTCAGCTCCTGATGCTTCTGGAGTGGGTTAAACATGGGCTTTCCTTTTCTTTCATCAGCATGGAAATCATCAGGCTGAAATGGAAGAGCTGGCAGGAGCACAAGGACCAAAAGCTTCGGTAAGTAAATTGGTAAGGACTCCTGATGGTCTCATTGTTAATCTATTTACAGCAGCAGGAAGGATGAAAAACTGGGGAAAAAAGCAAGAGTTTCCCCTGCTTTTTAAATGTGCCTGGCAAAAGGTGTTGCAATGAACTGTCCATTAAACATCCATCCAGTGTTATTCCAAATGTCACAACACGACCTGCAGGGGATTTGGGATGGGTTAACAAAGAAGCCTGAGGAGCCAAGCAAAGCTTGTTCTCCTTTTGCAACCCAAGTAAGCGAGAGGTAATTGGGTCTAAAACCCAGACCAGAAGTAAACCAGCAAGTCAATCCTTCATGGAACTGTCCCACATTAAATCCTTAGAAAATCGAGAAGCTGGAGCTGTGTCAGGAGACAGGGGGAGATTCAACTGGAGTTTTGTCTCACTGATGCATCTTGATCACTGGACCTGTTCTGTCACAAGTGGTTTAGCAGACAGTTTAAAAAAACAAGTGTTCAAAGCTACCTTGCAGCGTGCTGCAGGAAATCAAAGGACAGGGATTAGGTGTTTCAGCTGGGAATTGTATTTTTACCATGTTTAGAGATTCTTGAATGTCCTTACTGAATGATGCTGATTCTCCTTGGAAATGAGAATTCACTTGACTGCCCAGGAGAACAGGATGAATTTTGGTTTACACCACTCGAACCTGTGCCCTGTGACTTACTGAACGGGAACATGCTTACACGAGGAGATGGACAGAGTGGCCTGTACATCCCAAAATTCCTGCTTCATAGTAAAGCAAACCAAACCAAACCACTTTGGAGGAAAATGCTGCCTTGTTGCTTGTTTGGCTCTTTCAAGACATTGTTCTGAGTATTGTGCTGAGCTCTGTCATCCAGCATGGCCAAAGCCCACAAGAAGGAAAATTAATGCAAACCCCAACTCTCCTCGTTGGAATTGCTCTCTGTGGCTGCTTCTCTGGTCTCTGCTGACCTGGACTGATCAATTTGTATGGAAAAGCTTTAAAAGCTTTTCCATACATTTCATTTCCATACATTCCATTAAGCTGGAGCTGCCAAAGAGCCACCAGTGTTGCAAGTCCTAAGGGAGATCAGGGGATCTGCCCTGAGACCGAGCAAAGAGAAAGTGAAACACAAATACTGGGCAGTGCTGACTGCAGCACACTGGGGATAAACATGGACGTTATATAGAGTACATAATTTGTGTATTCACAGATCTGCAGATAATCACATTTACTGTAAATCCCATTGCATGGTGAATCCCAGCAGTTCTTTGAAAAAACGTTTTAACGCCACCCAAACATGTTCACAAGTCCCATAATCGTTGTTTTCTGCAGAGAGAACCCAAAACCACAGCGTGACAGTAAATATCCTGCCTCTCCCAGCGTGGATCCCAAGCGTTGCTGCTTCAGGGACCTGCCTGCACCCCCCCAGTCGTAATTCAGGGGTGAGTACACCTTAAATTAAGCCAAGATTTTCCTGCTGGAGGCTGAGCCACGTCTGACACAGAGCAGTTCCCTGCTGGGGAGGGAACGTGAATTAGTAAAAAAACCTGCTTATTGAAGTCCAGTAGGTCTATGTGGAGAGTCAGACAGTCTGCCTCTCGTCAGCTGCCTGATTTTGGGAGGGCTGGGCTGCTTCTCCTCTCTGTGCCTGTGTCCTCTGATGTTAGGAACTGGAAAACCACATCCTTGCTGCCTTTAGGGATGACCTGTGAAAGAAATACCTGTTTGGCAGCCAAGGTGAACCAGCTGGTGCTTTTGGATCCATCTTCACCAGGAATGCCACAATTCCTTTGGCTTTGGAGTGCTTTTGAGATCAGTTTAGGGCCTCATGCAGCCAGATGCTCCCATGCTTGGGCTCAGTTGTGTCTCAAGATGTAACTGGAGTATTTTCAGTCTGTTTGAGCAATGGGCACTTGCAAGTTCTCGCAGGGTTTTCTTCAGAGGGCTCCCAATTCCCACCAGTGCAGCAACTTGAGAAAGAACTTGAAAAAAACCAGCAGAAGTGTTGAAAGACACAAACCAAAGGATTTCTTCACATCAGTTTCGAGTTCTTGTACTGACAGGGGTAAAAATCTCCTGATGGGATTTACTGCAGAAAATACACCCCTCAGTCCCGCCAAAACAACCATTTCTTTGCTCAAAATTCAAGGGTTTCCAGCTAAAATTGCATGAATGGGTTAAAAATTGAATTTTTTGCTGGAAGTGAAAACTCACAAGTGCCTCAGGAGCTTGGAAACCTCACAGTAAAAAAAAATTATCTACAACTTTTAAAATGGAATGGACAGGCAATATTTCAAAAAGAAACAGTCTCTGTTTCTTTTGGTAATGTTAAATTACGGACAGAGATATAATTATGGGAAAATGTTCATGTGTAAAGGAGACATTCTATTGCTCACCATTAGAACTGGTTTGCAGTTGTGAGTGAAGTGCCTGCCTCGATGTTTATGAAGCTCTGGTGTGTTCCATGTGCCACTAAACCTCTTCCCTCTGCAAGAGAAGCGTTGCCCAGGAGGGATTTTGGTTCTTGCCACAGCGAGACCAAGCATTGGGAAAGAAATTTGGATTTCAACACAAATCACACGTTCAAAATGCAAATCCGGTGTGTGAATACCCCAACCCCCACTGCACCTCAGGTGATTTTATACCTGCAGACCTTTGGCCACAATTAACTGATGATCTGGAGGAAGTTATTGTTGATCCTGATTCCAAGGTAGGACTCAGTATGAGGACTTTGAGCTAGAGTTGAATGTAGTGGGAAAAAGGCTCAAGTTTTCCTGTCCAACCCCAAGGAGTAAAGTACAAAATAAAAAGACAGTGGTCATTTCTTTCGACAGATGAGCTTGGGAAAAGCTTGAGCTACGTAACTGCTCACCTTGAAATTTCAGTATTTCCATAAATTTCCAACAGCCATGATAACCCCAAAACATTACAGTTGTGAGGGGCTGCTGCTGCACAGGTGTGCCTGACGTTTTGTATGTGAAGATGGCTGACTTTAAATAGTAGCTCCGTGCTCACGAGCAGGGGGTCTGTATTCCTCTACTTACAATTTATATTTATATGTGTATTTCCATATACTAGAATTATTTAAAACCATGAACAAGGAATACCACGCCGTGTGCTTTCCCCTTTAGCCGGTGTCCATCCCAGTCTGGCCATTCCCCTCGGCGGCAGCCGCAGCCGCGGCCCTGCCCAGCCGCCCCCCAGTCTGACTGGGCGCTCCTCCGGGCCGGGGCCGTGAGGCGGCCGGGCCGCCGTCGCTTCCCGCGGTGCGCGGCTGCCCCCGGTGGCCGCCGGGCCGGGCTCGCCTCAGCGGGCGGCGGGCCCTTCTCCCGGAGGGCGAGAGCGGGCTCGGGCCGGGCCGTGGCGGGGCGAGGCGAGGCGGGAGGAGCCGCCGGGCCCGTGAGGGGACCGGGCAGAGGGGCCGGGGTGGGGAGGAGGGGGCGGTCTCCATGGCAACGGCTGGCGGGAACCCGTGCGCACGCGCGACCAGGGCGAGGCCCCTTCAGCGCCCGCCGGCTGGGCCTGCGCATGCGCGCGGCGCGCGCGGCGGGATAAGCGGCACGGTTGGTGCCCCCGCGCATGCGCTCCGGCGGCGCACCGGGGGCTCCCCGGGCCGTGGCGGCGGGGCGCGGGGAGGGCCGGCAGCCCCGGGGCGAGGCGGACAGGTCGGTCGGCGGCGGGGCGGGGCGGGGCGGGACGGGACGGGACAGGACCGTGCGGGCGGGGAGCGCTCAGAGCGGAGCGCGGGCGGGCGGGGTGACGTCATGACGCCGGCGCCGTCAGGGTGGCGTGGCGCCACCTGGCGGCGAGAAGGCGGCGCCGCGGGACTGGCATGGCTCCGATGTGACGTCAGCTTCATGACGCAGTTATATGACGCCAGCTGTATGACGTCATCCCCGTGCTGGTTCGGGGCATGATGAGCCCGGATCTCGGGAGGATGGGATATGGGGAAGGAATTCCTCCCTGTGAGGGTGGACAGGTCCTGGCACAGGTTGCCCAGAGAAGCTGTGGCTGCCCCAGCCCTGGAAGTGTCTAAGGCCAGGTTGGACGGGGCTTGGAGCACCCTGGGCTGGTGGAAGGTGTCCCTGCCCATGGCAGGGAGTGGAATGGGATGAGCTTTACGGTCCCTTCCAACCCAAACCATTTCATAGTAATGTAACGTGGGTCTGCCTTGAAGGAGGAGTTTCAGCTGCTTTACTGGTAACGCTTTGTCCCTGACTCTGCAGACACACAGGTATTCCTTTTCACCCTTCTGGTTTTAGATAAAGCTGTAATTACAGCTGGGCAAAACCATTTGTCATTTGTACTGCCCAGTTTGACTCCAGTAAAGCCCAAAGCTCAGTCCTTTGTCTCTGTGTAAACTCTCAAAAATCACAGACTGTGTACAGCCCTTTTTGGTGACAGAAAAGACCCTTGTGTGGTTGGCTTTTGTACCTGCTTAAAGTCCTCTTCTTCATCTCCCTCCTGGTCCCTCCTCTTCCCTTAGATTTTGGTGTTTGGATTAAAACAGCTTTCTGGGTACCAGTTGAGAGGCAGACTGGAAACAAAGAATTGTTGCCATCAGCTTTGCATTTGGAAAATTTGGACCTTGAGTTCTTTTGAGCCTTTGCTTTTCCCACTGGGTCAATTTTAGTTACAACTTTTTTATCAGAAAAACCGTCAAACGGTAGAAAATAGGAATTTAAATAGGATGTTTGAGATTATTGTGTGCTGTTGAAGCTCAGACTGTGCTTTGTGTCCTCGGCTGTGGACAAGGCTCTTGCCCAGAGTTTCTAGAAGGAATTTTCCTGTGTCATGGGTTGGTTGTTAGAAATTAATGAAACATTATTCTAAAAGATATCTTATTAGATAACCTGTAGAAATCCGTGATGAGTTTGGTCATGTTTTGAAAGTGGGTATCTCCCTGTTCTAGCAAACAGGGAAATCAAGATACTGTGTTAAATTTTGCTTTATTTTTTGCTCTCCTGGCAATAAGCTTTGACATTTTCCTGCTACAAACACCCATATCGTGGATTGCTCCATTCTTGATCCGAAAAAATGACAGAGTTGATTGATGTGGTCACAATTATCAGTGCTGGGGTGGAGTCAGACGCCTGGGACAAGACCACAGTGTGATTGGTTTGGAAAAACGATGGGCTGTCCAAGAGTTCCCTTCCCTGGATCATCAGGCAGCTCAATCCTGGTGGTTGCTTTCTCTCCCAGCTCATTTCCTAATCTAAAACACGGAAAAACAGGACAGGCAGAGAGTTCATTTCTGTGGGATGGGAATAGAAACACACATGCTCAAGGGCAGCTGTTTGCAGCTGTATTTTAATAATTTAAAATGCGTGTTATTGATTCAGTAGGATTTTAATTAATCATTTTGTCCCTTGATGCTTCTTTAATGGTTTACAGAAGAATTACCCTCCTGGTAACACAGAGCTCTCGTTAAGAAGGCATTAGCTGAGTGTGGGAGCTCTGGGTTTTCATAAACTGTGTTGGCTGGTCTTAATTTTATTATCCATCTTCATTCATCAGTTCCCATCTAAGCCATTTCTTTAACAGCCTGGCACTGAGCTCTGTGGGCAAGATGAGTGTTTACTTCCCTAATCGTCCTTTTCGAAAAATCACAGTGACTTCTGCTGGAAAAATGATCGAGTTCTCGTGACAAAAACACCTTCAGCATCTGCTTTTCGGTGTGTTTTGGGTTGTTCCTGGAAAGGGCTGTTTGCAGCAACACCAGGGGATGGGTATTACAGGAATATTCACAGGATTAACAGTTCCACAGTTTGATTAAGTGGCCCTGATAGGTTTTTCTCTCGAGTTTTGATGGACACCAAAAAGATCTTTTTTGAAAGTCCTTAACTTTTCAGGTAATTTTACCTCCTGGCTTCAATACACTTCATTGTTTATTTTCATTGTTTATAATCAGTGGAATCCAATTCCATCACCATGATGTTATTTTACATCTTTGTTTTTATTATTACTCTTGATTCCTCTTCTTCTTCTGAAACCCAGGTTCGTTTTTAATAAGTATTTTTATAAGTATTTACAAATAAGGCTTTTTAAAATAAGTATTTTAATAAGTATTGTTCTCTTCCTTTATTTGGGGGGCCTCTACCGAAATATTTTCTTTGGGTCCTTAATCTCAGCTGTATTTTCTGTTGAAATTCATAACTTGTCGTTGTCTTCAGTCAAATCAGTTTGATTTTTGCCTCACCAGCTGCCTCTCTGGCTGATTCGGGTGCTGCTGTGTTTGCATACAACCACCCACCTGAGCGACCGTTAGTGTTTATTTTTGTGTTCGCTTCCCCTTTGTCCTTCCAGGGGGAGGTGTAAAGTGAATTTCCCAGTTCGGGGACGTGCTGGTAGAGGGACATTTTGGCTGTGTAAGTAGCGATTTCAATTCGCGTTTGGGATGGGAGGGATTTTGTAGTGACCTGTGAAATGCTTTGCCGTTTGTCCCGGGTGCTGCCAGGGGGAGGTGCAGCCTCCAGCGGGAATGTGAGCGTGGCACTGATGGGATAACAGGCATGGGAGTGGGTGGTGCCAGGTGGGCAGAGATCCTGGCCGTTGCTGGAATTGCTCCTTGGAATCTGATGATGATTTTCCTGCCTGTCATTTCCCTGCTCGTAGAGACTTGAGTTCATTTCTCGTTCCCTGTTTTCCACATCTGGTTTTGTTACCCTGTTCTGGCACAGGAAAACTGGCAGAGACCTGGACGAGAGGGTTGTAGCTGACTTTGGATTCCTGTTTTGCACTTATATTGGTTCTCTCCTCATAGAACAAGCTCTGCTGTCCTCACTGTTAATTCATTTGCACCTCCATGTGCTGTTTTTGGTCTGGCTTGATCAGAAGTTTTGCGACCAGCCCTCAGATCTTTGGGCTGCAGCTTCCACAAATGGAGAAGGGGAGGGATAAAACTTCCAGTGCCGACCCAGCATGGTGCATCCCATCATCCTGCTGCTGTCAGCACTCCCTAATTAGCAGCCTGGGGTCGTATAGGCTGTGGCGATTCGGTAATTTCTGAAGGCTGAGGTGATATGGGTCACTTTGATCCCATTCCTTGACTCTCCAGGCAGTCCTGGCCAGCTTTTCAGGACCCTCAGGACCACTCCTATGTTGATCTTGCTGGTGTGGAAGCAGGAGAAGGTGGTCCTGATGAGCAGAGTGCCACCCTTCCTGCAGCAGCCCACTCTGCCTGGCACACAGAGCTGTTCCATCCCTCTAATCATCCTGGTGGCCACTCCTGGACTAGCTCCAACAAATCCACATTCTTCCTGTGCTGGGGACCCCAGTCAATAATTCAGGTTACTTTAATGTTAAATAATCCATTTTCCCTTAGTGTTTCTTGTGAAATACAAGAAATTGCTCCCAGGGTACTTTCCTTTTTTGGAATTATAAAGTCAATTTTTCTTTAAAGATGAGGAATTAAGGAGAGATACTGAGGCACCACTGCAGGGCTGGGGTGGGGAGGATGTGTCTGCTGGCTACAAGTTCCTGAGGCCTGTCTAGCATTGATGTACACGTTGTAGCCACACCGATGACATATTCTTGGAGGCTGAAATGGCAGGAGAATTGTTCCTGGAACAGACAGACAGTTTAAAGCAGCAAGTGAGCAGGCCCAGGTGTTGTGTATTTGTGTCAAGTGGTTGGACTGCTGGTAGAAATGCTCTTTCAAGTGTTAAAAAGAGAAGCTGCTCTTGAAGGAGGGAGCAGATGTTTTACCTGTTTGGGGTTTTTTTAAGCAGATGTTTTACCTGTTGTTTGTTTTTTTTTTTTTTTTTAAGGGTTCTATGATTTAACTAAGTAATTACAAGGCAGTAAATACCAGGCATGTAGTAGGTACATACTTTTATATCATAGAATCACAGAATGGTTTGGGTTGGAAGGGACATTAAAGCCCATCCAGTTCCACCCCCTGCCATGGGCAGGGACACCTTCCACCAGCCCAGGTTGATCCAAGCCCCGTCCAACCTGGCCTTGGACACTTCCAGGGCTGGGGCAGCCACAGCTTCTCTGGGCAACCTGTGCCAGGGCCTGCCCACCCTCACAGGGAACAATTTCCCCCCAATATCCCATCTAACCCTGCCCTCTGGCAGTTTGAAGCCATTCCACCTTGTGCTGTCACTACATATCCTTGTAGTCCATCTTTTTTGTAGGCTCCCTTCAAGTTACCTCTTGAACTGGTTGAAATGATCATCAAGTTATTTTTAGATGTCTGTCATTATGTGTTTTTAACCTGACAGCATCTCATCCTGCAGAGCTGAGCTGGGCAGGTCCTGGGCAATGCACCCGACTCACCTGCCCAGCTCAGGTGTGCAGCTCAGTGGAACTGGCAGAGCATCATCACAGTCACCTTCCCCCTGCACCTCGAGCAAAAAGAGCAGTCAGCACAAAATGCACTAAATCCAATATTTTCCTTCCGTTTTCCAGGTTCCATCTTTCTTTCTCACTTGTCCTGCTTTGTACCTCTTTGCTGACCACGTTTACTTGAAGAGCACAGCTGGGCTATAGATTGAGAATCTCAGTGGGTAGGTAAGTGCTGCTGATTATTTTATTTGAACCACTCCTGTGATTTGTCGAGTCCTAGAATCTTCCAAAATGAATTCAATACTGTTCTGAAAAAAATTATTTTCAAAGTCATTACTTTCTGAGCCTCTGAACTGGTGCCAGAGCTGGCTGTTAGGGGCAGCAATAGCAGAAGATCAGAAATACTGAGATGTTGAACAGAGCAGGAGCCTGTAAATGCAGGTCTGGAAAGGGAGGAGTAATACAGATAAATTCTTAGTTAGTTTTAATGTCATTTGTTTGTCTGATCTTATCTACCTGGGGCACTGAAAATGGATTGCAAATGCAAAAGTGCTGATCTGTTTCAAGGTTTAATATCAGGAACTCACCATAAATAATCCGAGCAGTACAGATGTACTGTGTCAGTACAGATGGCTGTGAGAGGTATTTAAAGCCATGGAGGATGTGAGATTTGGGATTTCTCCACATGCTGTCTCCTCCTTAGAAGAAAATGGTCAATTTACAGTGATAACTACACCAAGACTCTGTCCAGGAAAAGTAAATTTATGAACTGGCTACATAAAACTTCAGTTTCTCTCTGACAGGAAATGGCTCCAAGATTCACAGCAAAATCCTCTGCTGGTTTGGGAGCCTGAGTTTAAAATAAATAAATCCATTAACATCTGTAATTGCTTGCAGGAAAGGCTGACCCATGGAAGTGTGTAACCAGCATTCCTCAGCCTCTCCTGGCTGCAGCCAAGCTGTTTGAGAAAACAATTTTGTGTGTGTTTTCCCCGCTTTTTGAGTCTTTCTGTGCCCGGAGCTTCACCGGAGAAACTGAAGCACAGCTGCTGCCATTCCAAGTGAAACACTCCAGTCTAGGCTTGAAAGAAGGAGGTTTTGGGAGCAAAACAAACCCTCTGGTCAAATAGCCAGAACCATCATGGACTCAGGACTAGGAAGAAGAGGACAATCAAAATGTCCAAGAATAGAGCTCTAGTTTTAATGTTGCCTGGGAGTTGATGGCATTTCCATCTGGACATTGTCCCCAGTGCTGTTCCAAGTAATCCCTGCCTAGTGCTGCTGTTCTTGCTGTAGCTGAAAAGAATAAGACACTCATTTAAAAATACCATTTGTTTCGTCTGATTACCTTGTGTGTGTGACAGCAGTGTGTGAAACATGGTGAGTGCCATGGTTTACTGAGTACTTAAGGGAAGAATCCAGTATGGGCAGAAGAGCTAATCCCCAGTGAGCAGCTGAGGAGGTAAAAAGAGGAAAAGTTTGAGAAAATTGTTCTCTGACTTGTCCTTCTGATATTCCAGAAGCTCCATTTATTTACTTCTCAAAGTGAGGTTGGACTCTCCTCTCTGGAACTGCAGTGTCTCAAAGCAGAGTTTTACACTCCAGAATCACTGCCTGAGCCGAAAAAGGGTAGTTTTTTTTCCCCTCCTCTGCTGCTTTCACTGGTCTTGTGTTACATAAATATAAGTAGGAATGTCTCAAATCCCGAGGACAAAAGGAAAGCCTCAAATCCTGAGCTCCAGAACAAAAGCTTATCCTGTATCAGATATCTGCTTTAAAAGCTTTCCTCTCCTTTGCTGATGTGGCTTGGGCATGTTTGCAGTACAATCACAGGGGCAGCGTTTGGGGTTGATATGTGCTTTTTGTGATCTTACTGTTTCGTACAAATTCCCTTCATCTTCAAAGTTCTGTCCCACACTGCATCTGCACATACCATCCTGCATAACCACCTGGTTTTGTTTCTTTATTTAAGGGCTTTAATAAGTGTCTTTCTGAGGGTCTGCAGCAAATCACGGGGATCCTGTGCCCGCTCTGCACACACCAAGGTGCCCAACTCACATCTGGAGTGCTCTAAAGAACAGCTTGTGAGGGAAGGTGAAGTCTTTGGAGGGAGAACGTGCTCTACTCAATGGCTGTGAATTAAGTGTGGAAGAATGAACTGCCACAAGTGCCCACTCTGCCTGGTGACCTCGTTGGATTCTGGAGAAAGGACATCCCCCGAGGTGCTGGAAGGGCTGATGCAAACCTGAACTGATCCTGCCCTGCACTCCTCACAGTGTCCTTAGGCCACGGTGTCACTGGGAGCTGCCAACCAATGGATGAGCAGGACAGTGATTTTAAAGAGTTGTGGGCAAATATTTTGAGTGGGGCGAAGAAAAAGGCTGGGGATGCTGAAACGGCCAAGAGGGCTCAGAACAGGTCAAAGAGAACCACGGCCCGGAGCAAATTAAAGAGAGGCAGAGCTGCTGCTCAGAGCCAAACCCACCATCACTCACCAGCAGTGAAGGAGACACACCTGCCTCGAGATTCGGGTCCACAGGAACAAACACTGGTGCCCAGAGAAGAGGGTGATGATGCTGCAGCCTGTAGTGGTGAGACTGCACAAGGGGATGGAAGGAGAAGCCCTTTCCCTGCCAGCCAGCTGAGCACAGAGGCCACTGAGTGTAGCCAGAGGCCTCTGACAGGTGAGTGAACCAAAATAGCTCAGTTTGGACTGAAAAGACTCTCTGATTCAGTAGAGGTCTTGAGAAGTCCAGCTGGAGGAGACACACAGCAGCACTGAGGGAACAGGTTTGCACCTTGTCTTTCCACCTGTATTTACCTACTTATCTCGGGGTTTAGCCTAGCAGTGTGCTCTGTGCTGCAGGCAGATGTCCCTCAGTAAGGTGAAGCCTTGGTACAAAGTGATGTGTTGGGCAGTCATTATTCACTGGTTTTTACAGTGTCAGGATTGAGGTAAACACCCTAAAATCTTCTCAAATCAAGCTTAGAATATATTGAAGTGCTTTTTTTGCTCAGTGCATCGTGGTATGGTGAAATACACGGCCACTGGATGTTGTCAAGGGCAAAAATATGAATCAGTTGAGGGGCATTGGATTAATACATGAAGGATTGATCCTTCAGTAGTTATTAAACATGATGGCCAGAATGCAGTCACCACTGCAGGAAGTCCTTAAACTGATAAATTAGGTCAGGAACTGTGCGCTGGGAGCACTGGGGAGAGTGGGGCCATGGGACTGCCTTCCTTGTTCTCACCAGTAACCTTCAGGCAAGGTCTTCCTTAATATTCCTCCCTCTGAAAGGGATATAGAGGTATCCAAACTCCACTGTAGCACAGGAGCCTGATGATGTTACTGTGGTTATCAAGTATAAAGTCAGTAAATTGTTCACTTCTTCTCTAAGAATGGCTGTTGCAGAACCAGACCTGCCCCAGGCTGCTATCAGGGAAGGGCTTCCCAGCAGCTCTCAGCGTGTGTTTAAAACTGACTGGTAAAACTGGTGTTTTCTCCCCCTCCAGTAAATACCCCGAGTGGCTGTTCCCAGACTACACTGCCCTTCCTTCCTGCCACCCCGCCAGGAACCTGCTCCTCACCCCCCTCCAAGGCGCAGCTGCTGGCGGGGCCCAAGCTGCGGGTGGCGGAGCTGGTGGTGGAGAGAATGCAGCAGTTCAAGAGGGTGGCACCTGAGCAGCTGAAACTCAGCACAGATGGGAGCGTGCCAAGGGCTGCAGCCAGTGGGGATTTCCCTGATGGAAGCCAGGAGCAGAACCCTCCAGAGGATGGTGCGTTTCTCCTCTTAGCTCTGCTGCGTGTGGAATGAGTGCCTGGTGAGAGTGGTTTCATGAGGAGCAGCCTTGCATTCCTGGGCTTTGTTCCTTGCTGGCCTAGCAGCTTGGGGTGCAGCACTGAATAAATCACTCCAGATCCCTGAGAGGACTTTGTTGTTAAAGGACTGTCCATGCTTTTCTCCCCAGATCTACTTTAAGGCTGAATTAA
The DNA here is from genome assembly GCF_003031625.1 of Empidonax traillii. NCBI lineage: Eukaryota > Metazoa > Chordata > Aves > Passeriformes > Tyrannidae > Empidonax > Empidonax traillii. Next base: position 1,651,084 of record NW_020955304.1, on the reverse strand, counting down.
CCTCACGTAGATTCTGGAGGGATCTTCTTAGAAACAGGCTGAAATTCCAACAGGATCAGTGAATTTGGTCATCCTTCCCTTGGGACAGTGTTAGGCAGCTGTTAGGTAAATGTGGCTCCTAGGTAGCCCCATCTTTGGGCACTCTGCAAGGTGATATGTTCTATGCAGGTAAATTGAATTCACAGCAGTTTTACTCTGGGTAGCTCTTCATAGATCAAATCCTTCTTGCTTCTGTATGGACATGAAAGTCTGCTGTTTATACATTTGATGTGTAAGATTCCATGTTCCCCCCAGAACCTTAGCCCAAACTGCCCCTTCCTTGGCTCTGACCCTGCGAGCAAATCGCCCCTCCTGCCCCTGGGCCGGTGCAGTCCTGGAGTGTTTGAAGGGTGCAGGTTGTACCTTCCCTCGTGAGAGGTCAGGTGTGAAGATGAAAGGGAAAGATTGCAATTCATCTCTATGTGTAAACTAATGATCATGAGTATAATGGCTCCCCACCTTTCAGACAGGATTCTTGGCTTTCTCTCTTAGACCATCTCTCCCTCCTTTGCCAGATACCCACCAGCTCCCATCCGTGGAACATGACGGTGCTCTGGCTTTGGCTCTTCAGCAGGAAAGCAAAGAGGAAGCCCTGGCAAGCCTGGAGGATGCAGGGTTGTTTTTTTGCCAGATCTGCCAGAAAGATCTCTCAGCCATGAACTCGATGCGACGGGAGCAGCACGTCAACAGGTGAGACACCAGCATGAGGTGTCCTTTCCACGTGCAGTCCCCCCCACACTCCTCACTCAGCTCAACCATGAAAGAACACAGGAGCTGGGATTCTGTGTAGTGGCCTTGCCCTTTATGGCCTGAATTAACAAGTCCTTTTGATCTGAAAGCAGGGACTTGACTGTGTTGCCCTGCAGGGCTTCTGTATCAGCCAGGCCAGTGCTACTTCCATCAGCAGCGTGGCAGAGGAGCTGCCATTGTAAATGAACTTGGGGATCTTAAAGCTCTTTTCCAACCCTAATAATTCTATTAATGAGGACCCCCTAATGCAGATTTTGAGACCTACCAATTTCAGTAACAAAGTCATGTTTGCTCCATTTTGCTGAAATTTGTCTAAGGACATCTGGTATGTCACTGTGTATCTGAGCTGTTTGCTGAGGGAAAGGTGATCCTATTCAGAGAGGTGACTAAATTGAAATTACTGCCCTTAATTTTACATTTTTTTTTGATAGCAGTCTTCATCACAACAGGTGAAGCTGTAGATGGACAGGTGTACTGGCAAACCAGTAACCAGCAGTGCTAGTACCTCAGATGAGCGGTCTCTAAGCACAGCCCTGTGTGTGTCATTACCTAATCAGGGAATGACTTCTGTAACAGGTCCTGCAGACCCTGGATTTCACACCCTGAATGTCTTTGGAGAGGAGAGAAAAAGAACATGTACAATTTTTACACAGTTCTGACCTACAGAAATTATTAGATGTTGATCATGCAGCACCCTGGAGTGTGGTGTTAATTCAGCTGCTCCCTTCTCTGTTGAGGGGGGTTTGTAAGTTAGCTGGAATGTTAGAATGAGTGCAGAGAGGAATTAGGTGATGGACACACAGTGGAATGTGTTGCCCAGAGAGGTTGTGGACTCCTTATTCCTAGAGGTGTTCAAGAACAGGCTGGACAGGGCTTGGAGCAACCTGATCTAGTGGAAGGTGATCCTGCCCATGACAGGGGGTGGAACTGGATGATCTTTAAGGTCCCTTCTAACCCAAACCAGTCTGGGGATCTGTGATTCTGAGGTTATTACTTGCACTGGCCTTTAAGCAATATGTTTTTAATATGCCTGGGAGGCCATAATAATGTGACTGTTACATGTCATGTTCATCACAGAGGTGACTCTTGTTTCTTTAGGGGATGTTTCTGGCTGTTACACATGACTGTGCTTCCTTTAATATGGTTTAAATCTTAGTGTGGACAGCTTTAAAGTCTCCATAGGTAAGCTTTGCCATGGTCTCACAGGTGTCTGGATGAGATGGAGGCAGCACAGACGTCATCCTCCAGCAAACCAGTGGTCCCTGAATGTCCCATCTGTGGGAAGCAGTTCCAAACCCCACAGAGCAGAGTCAGTCACCTGAAACGCTGTGCTGTGGAGATGGATGTTCCTCCTAATCTGCTTCTTCAGGCAGTGCAGTTGCAGGTGTCCACGCTTGGTGATGCACCTCTCCAGTGTCCCAGGTAAGCTGGTAGAAATAAAAAGTGCTGGTTACTTCCTTTGGCCTGGGATGAACAGTAAATGCCAGGCTGACTCACATGCTGGGTGAGCCCTGAGCCCGAAGAAGCCCAAAGAAGGTCACCCAGCACCAAGTGAGGAGGATGTGGTGGTCAGCTGGGAGAAATCATCTTTCTTTCCCTCAGAGGAAGTCAGGTGGTGGATGACTTTAAAAGCCAGCAGGCAGGAGCAAAATGGGGAGTAAATGACCTTGCACTGGTTTGTCAGAATTATTTGTGCTCCGTGAGGCAATTACTCAGCAGAGCTGAACGGTGTGTTTGAGCTGATTGAGCCAACCACAGGGTACAAGTGTGCAGGCTCTCCTGAGATCTGCGGTGCCTCTGCCTCAGCTCCTTGGCTCGTGGCTGTCCTGGGAATGTGCTTTCACCCCGAGCCAGAGAGGAAGCAGACGTGATGTTTTGGAATGTGAATGTGTGTTTTGGTATGAGAGCTGCATCTGCTCACTGGGATCTGAGCAGAATCTTCAGAGTGCAGCAAGTGGGGCCTGCATAGAGGGGCTTGTAAGTGCCTTTTGCCTGTTCCCTGTGGAAGAAGAGGAGTGGGGAAGCATTTTCTAGGGATCTTGGTTTTGTCCTGCTTCAACTTGTTTATTCCCCTTTAGTACAAAGAACCATTCCAGGTAGAGATAGCAATGTTACATCAGTGCTGTGGCCTTGTGCTTGCCTTTCCAAAATAATACTTTCTGTAAATTACTCTTAAGTTGCGTGAATGACGAGAAATCCTTTGCTCTCTGCTAGGAAAGAAAGTACTGAATGGTTTTTATTATGCTTGATATGGGAATCTCTCTGAGCAAGCAGAGCAGCTGGTCTGGAGTGTTTCTTGTCTCTGATCCAGTCACATTAACTGGAGCTTCCTGCTGCATTCTTGGATTTCAGCAATCAGCCGAGCAGGGCAAAGCGAAAAGGCTCCTCCAACGAGGACTCAAAGAAAACACAGAAGAGGGCCAAAACGGAGCCAAAGGATGAAGACTTGCAGGTTGCCATGGCAATGTCACGCTCCCTGTTGGAGCAGGAAAAGCAGGAGCAAGCAAAATCGGTTACAAATGTGAAACCAGTGGCTGCTTTCCCAATCAAATGGAAGCCGGGATCAGGTATGTGTCACAGTGAGTTAGTGTCAGAGGCTGTGCTGTTGCAGGAGTAACTGGCACAGCCTGCTCTCCACCAAAACCTTCCTGTTGGGCAAGGGAGGGATGACAGCCCTGCTTCTGTTTTACTGAAGCTGTCAGAGCTTCCACAACGTGCAGCGTCCACACGCAGTCATCAATGGCAGCAGGGTGTCCGTGGGTTTCAGTGAAATCCCTGGGGAATTTTTTTCTATTCCTCCTGCTGCAACCTGGATTAATGCAGTTTTTTCAGCGTTCCCTCTTATCTCTGTGTCCCTTCTGCAGTGGACATGTGTGTACACTGCATTTTGTTGAGCGTGTGCCTCACTGTGTCAGCATGCAGAAGGGTTTAGCAAGGCAGAGAAATGGCAGGGGAGAGCACTGAAAGCTGCAGAGAGGGGAGATTTCATGACCCTGCTCAGGTCTCCTCCTGCCAACAAGTACTCCCAGTTGGATTTGGGGTTGGCTATTAATAAGACACAGGAGTTCCAAATGGAAGCTGCTCAGCATTTGTGTGAGCTGTGGTTTGATATCCATGAACAGAACACAGGAAAAGGAGTCCTTCATGGATTTGTTGGTGGTTTCCCCTCCCTTTTTTATGCAGGACTGCCATACAGGCAACATTCCATGGGTCTGGGAGGTGGACTGCATGGCTACCAAAGGCTTCCATAAGGATCAGATTTTGCAGAGATGTGAAAGCCTTCAACAGAGCAGTGTGAGGGGGGAGTGGGTCACTCTTCTCCACAGTTCATTTCTCCTGTAAGGCTGATGTGTGGCTTCAAACCTGCAGAAATCTTGCTGTGTTCAGCCTTTTGGTGATCCCTGAGTATGTTGTCTCCCCTGCCCTGCGTGTTCAGCTGTTTGTTTACTTGGGTTCCTCTTGTTTCTAAAGAGAAGAAGCGGCGTAGGAGAGGTCCGGCGGCCCCTCCGCCGCCGCTGCTGCTGCAGGACCCGGAGAAGGCCCGCAGGAGGATCCAGGAGCGGCTGGCTATGCTTCTTGCAGAAGAGGTGGAATTCCCTCCCACCCCCCAGCTTCCCATCAGCAAGATTTTGGAGGGTGATTCTGGGAAAGCAGCCTGGCTCTTGCCGTTGTCCAAAGCCAAGGAGTGCTTTTTATGGAAGATCAGCGCTCTGACAGGACCCTGTGACCCCGAATCCTTCTACACCGCTGCGCTGAGCCCTCCAATCGTGCCTTGGAAGCCCGTGCAGGTGGGATGCTCTGTTCTCCTTGCTTTGATATGTGTCTGCCCTAGTTCACTTGCCCTCTATCCCTGCTGTTTCCTCATTTGGAATTTAAACAAGTGATCCCTGCTCTGCACACTCACTGCTCGTGCCCTGTTCTCCCCTGGTTTTACAGGGTTTTGGGATCTTGAACTTTCGTTTCTCCCTTTTGGGGAGGAGACCAAGGCTCACTTTACCACACTATTCCTTGAGCTTCCAGAAAATAAAACTGATGGGAACAGAGAGTACTGAGTAAAGGGACGCCATCCTGCTCACTGTGCCACTAGTTTGTCCCTTTTTACAGCAGCCTGACTTTTATTTTCCTTCTTGGCCCTTTTCTCTGGTCAATTCTAGTGTGAGCTTTGCCTCTGTGTTGCACTAAGCGAGGATCTGGGTGAAAATATTGAACTGAAGACTGATATTTTCTAGCACAGAGAGGTGTGAGTGCCTGGAGTTGTAAAGCAAAGCAGTTGCACTGCAGGCTCTCCTTGTGCATCCCACTGCCTCTTGGTGCGTGGGAGCTTTGATCCAGCTTTCAGTTCCAGTGTTTCATTCTGGGTTCACCTGGATCTGCCCCTTTCAGTGCTCTGTATTTTTATAAAAAGTGCCCACAGAAACAGACAAAGCTCTTTTAATCTCTCCAAGAAGAAGGATATCACTTCCCTTCCTTCCTTCCTTCTTCCCTTGAATTATTTGGTGCTTCTGTTCAAAAACTACTGTGCATAAATAGGTGTTTTGTTTAATACTTCTTCCCTAGTCAAAGCCCAGTGTTTCTCTGGATTGTTGCAGGTTGGAGCTGGAGTGGGTGGAGGGACTTCATTCTATGAAGAGCTTTGACCTTCGTTCAAGCCAAAAACTGCCACAGAAGTTTAAAAATAAAAAGTAGGAAGGTCTTTAAAATCATGGCAAGAGTGTGTTTTCCCTCTGATTCTTTCCATTCACAGAAATGGCTAAACCATTTTTACTTAAAAATAAACAAACTCTTTTTATTGGGAAACAGAGTCCAAACCTGGAAAATATCTGCTCCACGGTGAAAGTTTGATTTAGTTACATGTAACTGCAAAAGCATTTCAGAACTCAGAACAGAAGCACCTGGAGAGCTCCAGCTGTGACTGTTGCAGGCACTCCAGCTGTAATGAAATATTTAGATGTTGGACTGGGAGCATTTCCTCCATCCTTTCTCTCTGCCTGGCAGTTGCCTGCAAAGAGAAACCAACCTCCTGGAGAAACCAACTTTTCTGTTGTAGTTTTCTTTCTCCTGTTCAGAGCTGTCTTATCTCTGGAGAGTCCTTCATAAAACTGCAGAGAGCTGTTCCTCAGAAGCCCCTGTACCTGGGGAATGCTCTGTGATCCTTCACAGATGTTTCAAAAGTAAGAAGTAGAGACCGTACTCCGAGCTCTGCAGATACATAAAACAAGACCTAATTTATTGGTGTCTCTTTTTTTTTTCCCTCCTCTCTCAATCAGAATGATAAGCCAGAGAACCTTGTGCCATCGGTGGGATCTCGTCAGCCAGAAGCATCCCAGCAGATTCAGCCTCCCCTCAGTTCTCAGGAACTCACTTGCACAGAAATTGGAGGCCAAACTTCTGAAGAATCCAAGCCAGGCCCCAAAGGAGATGGGCAGTTTTTATCTCCCAGCCAGAAGGATGGTCAGACTCTGCAGGACCTGGTAGAGTTGGCCAGGGAAGGGCTTACCCTTACTCAGTGGAACCTTGATGTTGGCCACGTCCAGGCAGCAGAGCAGCCAGGTGAGTTCTGACAGCCTTGTGAGCCCTGTCCTTGTTTCCCTCAGCCTCACAGAGCCAGACTGACACTGGGCTAAGTCAGAGAGCCATGACATCACCCACAGGCTGATGGTGTTGATCCAAGAGGTGTTTTTGTGGGGGCACGTTTTCCTACAATAAGCTTTAGTTGTAATCAACCTGACATTTCTGAAATGATTCATAAATTCCAGCATTTAAGAGAACTCCTGGACATCAGGTGCTAAATTTTATTTTTAAATTCCCTTAAAGATAACAAGTATTTTCTGCCAGGAGGGAGTCTGGATGTGTTCAACAGCTGGAACAAAATCCTCATCCCCTGCTTATCTTGGGCCTACAAGAGAACTGGAGAGGGACTTTGTGCAAGGGCATGCAGTGACAGGACAAGGAGAGCTGGCTTCAAACTGAAGGAGGGTGTATTTAGATTAGATACGGGGAAGAAATTCTTCCCAGTGAGGGTGGTGAGGCCCTGGCACGGGTTGCCCAGAGAAGCTGTGGCTGCCCCATCCCTGGAAATGTCCAAGGCCAGGCTGGAAAGGGCTTGGAGCAACCTGGGCTGGTGGAAGGTGTCCCTGCCCATGGCAGGGGGTGGAATGAGATGGGCTTTAAGATCCCTTCCAGCTCTGATTCCATGATTCTATCTGGACAGCCTTTCTGTTGTGTGCCCTGTCTTTTCAGGTCTTGAGACAATCGGATGAGAGATGCACAAGAGGGGTGATTTGATGTTGGACATGGATTATCCAAACCTGAAGTTTATCTGTACCTATACAGGATTGAAAAAAACATTCCAACATCTGGAATTCCTCTGTGGGCAGCTCTCTAGTGTCCCCAGTCACAGTTGCATGTGGTGCCCAGTACCCCTTGAAGTGGTGTGGCTGCTCAGCAGAATGTGTTGTGTGTCCTGTTCACCTGTGAAGGAGAACCATGGGTTCCTCAGCTCACCTGTCCAGATTTGCACTTGGATATAACGTTCCTCACTTCCCCTGTTAAACTGCAGCAAATGGTCCCTGGTCCTGTAATGTATATAAACAACAGCTGAATGGTGCTTGGGTACCCACAGCCTGGCACTGCCCAGAGCCAAACCCTCCGAAAAGGCACGAGGGAGAGGCTGAGCCTTCAACACAGCCAGGCTGCTTATAGCAGCTGTCACAGCAGGGATCCTGTTAGGAGTTCTTAGGTCACTCTGGCTCACAAAGAAGTTGTATGTGATTTGTGATGTGCATTTTCTTCCCTGAGGAGAAGAACTGAGTCCCAGTGATCCTCCACAGAGTGGCTTTGTGCCCCCATCCAAAGAGAAGAGCCTCCTCAGGAGCAGCAGTAAAAGAGTAAGGACAAGCCTTTTTTTTCCCCTCCTTTTTTATGTATTTGTTTATAACAATGAAAAGGAAGCTGTTGCATTGGTGCAACTGTTACAAGTGGGGAATATTTCCCAATCCTTTCTGTGGAAACCAAGAGGTGCTTAAGGTTCACAGTGACTGAGGACACCTGGGGGTGTTTTGCTGATGCCCACGAGCATCCTGTGGGTTTTTCAGGACCTGTCCTGCCTGACTAGTAATGATTTAGAATTCCAGGTAACAGGAGGCCAAGCTGTGCAGGTTGAAGAGTTACCTTATATCATTGACAGTGTTTAGGGGTAGGAACCAGCGATGCAGCTGCAGCACATTAGGCAGGACTCTGCTTTAATGCCCAGGTTATCCAAGAGAAAACTGACTGCAGCCCAGGAGAGACAGAGGTGAGGATTTTTTTTTTTATCAAGCCTGTAGTGTTCTGTAGAGCCCATCTCACCCCAGATGGATGCACCAGTGGATGTGTAATCCTTCAGGAATGTATTATCAGTTTTCTTCAACTGAAGTGTCTATAAAAGTCAAATAATTCACTTTCTTACGAAGGTAATCTACTTTATCTGTTGAAACTCACTGTCTTTGGTTTGATAATAAATAATCATGCTATGAAAGCTGGTCCATTTTGATGCTAGATAAATTTTGATGCCCTGACAACATACTTTCCTATTGTGCTTATAGGATTAAGATATTTCTAAAGGGAGACAATTCCTTGAGGTGGGAATCAGTATTGAACTTGAGCATCCCAGCTGCTTGGTACAGAAACTCTCAGTATGCTTTGAGAGTATTAAAAAAACATAATCCTTAGCAGGAGAAAAGTCTGGTTTTGTTTTCCGAGTCTGTTAATCCAGAGGCCTTCAGCAATACAGAAACCGTATTGCTAATACAGAAACTGTTCTGACATTCTTTAGTTGCACCCAGCAAAACCAGTATGACCCTTTTTTTCAGGTACAGTTTGATTCCATGATAGTTTTCCTGAGCAAATGAAGTGTTGCTGAAGAGCTGGATTGCCAGTGGGAGAGATTTGTGCTTTGTATGAGCACAGACAGAGTGTAAGCATGCAGAGCAGATGCACCCCTTGCACTGGTAACACATCCCCCTCATGTTGAAGACCCTTGGCCACATCGGTGGGGTCCAGTCTTGCCAACCTCCTCAGCAGGAGAGAATGCTCTGGTGTGTTCTCCCAGAGCAGCACATGCCCACTTGGAGCTATCTTTGGGCCTTGCACGGAGAATGGAGCAGCCAGGAGGTTTAATTTCCCCACCCTTGATCGATAATTTGAGCCTCAGCAGGAAAGCTGTTGTGGGCTCTGTGCCTGGAACGGCCCATCAGGGGCTGTGTTTGCTGCCTTCCTGAGAACCGCCTTGCAGGTGTCCCACCTGCCAAGAATAAGAAAAGCAAGAAACATCACATTAGTTTCCAGACTGAGTTTCCTGTCTCCCTGTCAGAGATCAGTCCACACCCCTGCCAGGACAGGCAGAGTCTTCCCCAGACCACCCACGGAGGCTGGAGGAGCTGCTCCCGTGTGTGCTGCTGATTACTGTTGGCTGGAGAAGGGAGGAAGGTTGGGTTTCCACAGTGCACTGCTAATGGAGAAACCTGCTAATAAAATAAAGAGCTGCGTTGTTCCAGGTGGAACCGCATCTGCTGCAGATTTTCCCTAAAGCTTGCGCTTCCTCAGCTCTGCAGTAGGTTTGAAAAGGACAAAATCAATGATTAGGGTGTTAAACCTCAAATGGTTTCTACAGTCAGCCAGCCTCTCAACCCAGCTGTGAGCTGAGGGTGTTTCACACTTCACTGAAACAGCGGCCACTTCCAGAGCTGCAACACTTGGAGGGATCTGAGTCTTTAGGTGTTTGCCTGGGGTTTGTACTGGGAGCAGCTCCAGAGCAGCTCCAGAGCGTTCATCCTGGCTGTCTTTGGCAGCATATCCCAGGCTCGGCCTTACCATCACCATAACCAGTCTGAGGTAGCTCAGTCAACCAGGCCTCCCCAAAATTCCAGCAAGGGGTTCTAGAATTATAGTAAAAGTTATGTTTCTTAAAGTGAGTGAAATTTTTGAAAGGTGTTTCAGGAGCATGCTCATAAGTTCCTTTGAACTGGATGCCTACCTTAGTTTTATTCCATGGGGGCCCTTTGGTGCAGAGCTGCACTTCTCAGCTGTCACTGCCAGAGAGGGAAAGGCTCATTTCCCCAGCCCTGAGTCATCCTCTTTCCTCTTACCCTAATTACAGTGAATTGAGTTCAAGTCTGTTGAAGTGGAAATTACAGTTTCCTAAAACTGTGGTGGGAGGCAGCAGATTAAGAGGCAGCTACAGGCTGTGGCTTAGACCACACCAGGAAATGGTGTGGTGAGGATCTGAGGGTGATAATGTGCTGTGATACAAGTACAGCAGAGTGTACAACACCTACTTGCCCTTCACAATGGACAGACTGGGAAAAAGTGGAGGAAAACAAAACCAGGAATGTCTCTTTGTCCCATGGAAGAACCTGAAGTTCATAAACCTGATGATTATCTTCAGGAGGCAGAGGTGGTGTGTTCAGGCCCAACAGTGCTGATAAACTCTTATTATTCCTTCTGTTCCTCCAGGGAAGTGTTTGGGAGCTGTAACCTAACATCTGTCTTTGTGTTCCTTCTGTGTCCTAGTCCTCTCTCAGGCTGCTGGCTGAAGATTTCGGAGCAATGGTCAACAACCCCCACCTGAGTGATGTGCAGTTCCAGGTGGACTCTGGGGAGGTCCTGTACGCCCACCTGTTCGTGCTGTACGCGCGGTGTCCGCAGGCTGCTCAGGCTGTAAGTGCTGCTGCCATCCCTTCAGGAATGTCACCCACGGCCCCTCGGTGCTCCAGGGCCAGCACAGAGCACTCCTGGGCACAATGGCCAGTGCCTCAGCACCAGCAGTGGTTCTTTAGCTCAGAAAACCACAACAAATCCTGACAAAGTGGCAAAAGATTGTGGTACTTGGTCTGTGAGGAGCCAAGGATCCTTTCTTTTGTTCCACCCTTGAGAAGCAGTGGAGGAGGCTTCCCAAGTGCTTTTTGCCCTTGAATTTTTGTACCTGTGCAATCTCAGACTGCCTCGTCCATCTTGGTGTGTCCTGCCTGGCACCCAGGCTGCGAAGTCTGAGCAGGGAGTTAGGAAGATTCTGGGAAGAACTTTAAAATAACCTACACAGAGGTTTTGTCACTCTTGCTGGGGAGGTATCTGCATTAGCTGTGCTTTTTGCAAGGCTAGTGAAGGAGTTCTTATGTTGCCAGAGTATTTTAGGTTGAATAGCTCCCAGCCTGCTCCTGTGCAGACAGGATAGGGAGCCTGACATTTGAGTTCTGCCCTTTCAGGAAGCTGCTTCCAGTCCATACAGCAGCTCCCTGGCAAAAGGAGCATTCCTTAAAGCTGCCCTTTGGAAAGTTCAGTTCTGTCCTCATTAGTGTTGGCCGAAGCTTCCCCCCAAGGTGACTCAGGCCATTTCTGAGGGCTCCATGAAAGTTCAGGGAGGGGAAGCAAGTTCGTATTCACCACCCAGAAGTCTTCATAGGAATTTTTTATGGGATCTTCACAGCTATCAGCAAATGTGTGTGTGCCCACAAAACAAAACTATGGGGTCAGCCATGTTCTCTTACTGTTTCCTGCAACTCTGGCTTCGACTTTTCCATACATCCCTGTTTTTGTGGGCAGGAATCATTTGTGTGGGTAAAGTTGTGGGATTTGCCCTGTGCTGTATTTTTGACACCTGCAGAGCAGCGTTTCACATTTATTTTCTGGATGGATGAGGGAGTGCTCCTCTTTGATGGAGATTTTGAATAACAAGGAGACTAATTAATCAGAGATAACTTTGGAGCTCGTTTTTTCTGTTGTGTGGGGTCCCCTAACTTTGGAGAGAGTTTCGGATAATGCAGTACGTGATTTGGCTGCCAAGGGAGTGAGACCTTACTGAGCTGGAGATGCATTTTGGCCAAAACCTGAGATGAGACTGGACCCACAAAGATAATGGTCCAGTCAGTGGAGTATTTTTTTGTGTGGTGTCTGTTTTCCTGTGAGAACTAGAGTTTGGGCAGTGCATCAAGGGCAGGTAAATTCAAAACAGGCCAGATGAAGCTCATCTGTAGAGAGGTGTAGATAACTCTGGAAATTCTGCTCTGGGAAGTAATTTGATTCCAAAACTAAGTGCAGAGCTCTAAGGCCACCTTTTATATGTGTGACTAAAATGAGTAATAAACTCCATCCAAGCTGACATCCATGGGGTCAGGAGGGATAAGGGGAGCTCTGAATAACTGCTCATCTTGGCTTCCCTCTGGGGCATCGGCTCCTCATCCCGGGGCAGGACAGGTGTGAACAGAAGCACCGAGCTGAGAGGAACAAGGCTGAACGTTGGTGTTGCTGTTCCTTTCGTGGCAAACAGACTCTGCTTTGCTGTGCCCCAGGTTCACAGCCAGGGGTTCGTGGTGGAGGAGGACGGGGCCGCGCCGACGCGCCGCGTGCTGCTGAGCGACGTGAGGGCCGAGGCCGTGGGGGCCTTCCTGCGCTACCTCTATGCTGCTGACACCCACGTCCCCACGGGGCTGCGGCCCCAGCTCGGCGCTCTGGCTGCCAGGTTTGTGTCACGAGCGTGTTTGGGATCCCCTCATGCTGTCAGCCTCACAGGCCCCAGGTTCACAGAATCACAGAATCTCCTGAGTTGGAAGGGACCCATCAGGATCATCCAGTCCAACTCCTGGCCCTGCACAAGACCATCCTCAAGAGTCCCACCTTTTGCCCCAGAGGATCATCCAAATGCTCCTGGAGCTCTGGCAGCCTTGGGGCCGTGCCCACTGCCCTGGGGAGCCTGTTCAGTGCCAACCACCCTCTGAGGGAAGAACCTTTTTTTAATATCCCGCTTAACCCTGCCCTGACACAACTTCACACCATTCCCTGGGGTCCTGTCTCTGGTCCCCACAGAGCAGAGCTCAGGGCCTGCCCTTCCTCTGCCCCTCACAAGGAAACTGTAACTGCAGTGTCTCCCCTCAGTCTCCTCTTCTCCAGGCTGAGTTTGATATTTTGCAGTTTTAGTGGCTTACAAATTCCACAGTCCTCTGCTACATCTTAAATGAAACTTACACCTAAGGACATCCTGCCCCCATCTTTTCCACAAGTCTCTCCTTAGGCTGTACCTTTGTGAGAGTTTCTGTGTTCAGTATATGCTCAGCAGACTTTGCCCAAGGCTTTTGTCTCAGGAGGTGCATTGGCAGCTGATGCTGACAATGATGAGCATATCTTCTATATGTGATTTTCACTTCATCTGAATAACACTGTCAGAATGCAATGGATGCTCAGAACTTTAATGTGTTGTGCCACTCACGCTCTCAGTCGCGGTCCAAGGCAGGCACGAAGTAAAGAGCTTGAAACAGAAGCAGTTGCTGAGATATGGGGGGAGAAATGGTTGGGTCTTGCCCAAATATATGTAGAGATGCCCTGTCACTCCAAAAAGCCATGGAATTTGCAGACATTTTCCAGCCCCAGCCATTCCACAGTGCCATTGCCAGTGGCAAAGGGATTTTTTTAGTGTAGTCGTGTAGCTGGTCAGTCTCAAACACAAAAAAGAAGAATGTGCCTGATGCTTTCATGTGAGTGACAGCTGGAAAAAGGGGGATTATGAATTTTAGGAGTATCCTGGAACTTGTACATCTTCAGAAACAAGCATCCTCTTGCAAATTCCTTACAAGGCTCACAGGAGTGATCAGGTAGGCAAATGGTGAAGAAATACCGGAGGAGGAAATACTAATGTTCCTATTGTATCCTTGCAGGTTTGGTGTCAGGGAACTGATGGCAGAGTGTGAAAAAAACACTGGAGACAGTCAAGTGTCTTCTGGAGTGGATTCAGAAGATGATCTTCTCTCTGTGAGGGATGACAAAGATTGTGAGGACAGAGCTGAGAACTTCCAAGATCTCTTGAACTCAGTGTGGGTGGGTGAAGATGAGGAAGAAGAAGCTATGCTGACCCCTGAATGCCAGAAGGAAGATGACAGTGGGGTGAGTGAACAGGAGCTGGAGGAGATCTATGAGTTCGCCGCAACGCAGAGAAAGATGGCTCAAGGTGAAGGAGAGGTGAGCGAGGGAACAGACTGCAGCATCTGCAGTGACACTGAGACATCTCAAGGTACAAACCAGCCACCTGAAGGGGAAGAGGTAAAGAGACCTGAATCTGCTTCAGTAAGCAACAGCTTCAAAGTTCCGAGGGATGGCAACGATGTGGAAAGATCTAAATGTGACTCGTCTGCACAAGAAGAGAAAATGCAGAATATAAACAGGTGCAAGAGCATGAGCCATCCACAGACCACTACTGTGCCTCGCCACAGTGAACCTCAAAACTGGGATGGAGCATCCCATGGTGCTAATGAAGGGGAGGCTGTCAGTGGATGTGGAGGTGTGGAGGATTCCAAGTCGTCTGGGGTCTCACATGACGAGGCAGGTCACTGTGAGGGACAGTGTCCTGGTTTCCAGGGTGCTGCTGATATAAATGACAGTTATGAGCGCTTGTTTTCTGCCTCTCAGGGGGATCACTGGGAGCCTTCCCCGATGAAAGGAGTTATCAAAGAATCAGGAAAGTCCCCTAATGAAAAACACGTTGATCTTGGTGATTCACTTCTGTTCAGCAAGTCACAGAAAGGCCACTCGCCACGTAGGAATGGTTTTTGTGGGAGTCCAGCTCCCAAACCTTATGTGCCCCTTTTTCCTGCAGTTGGCTCTTCACCTGCATCTCCAAAATCAGAGGGAAAGTTTGCCAGAGAGCATGTGTCAACACCAAAGCAAAACAAAAAGGAAAAATCACTTCCGTGTGATGAAATACACTCCCAGAAAGCCAAGGAGCTGGATGCTGCACTGAGAAATGAGAATGTAGTTACTCCAGCAGAGCTTCCCCACAGTGATTTAAACAAGCACACACATGTCCCAGTGTTGTCATCACCAGGCAGGACTCAGGATGCTGCAGCTCAGGGGAACAAGGAGGGTGATGTTATTGTTTTATCTTCTGATGATGAAATGGAGTTACAACAAGACAAGAAGTCACCAGAGTCCAGCCCTGCTCTGAAGCAAATGGAAATCCCTGGGCAGCTGAAGTGTACAGACACAGAACAGGGTCCTGAGCTACCAAAACCTGAACAGAACTCATCGGTCCCTGAAACAGAGCAGAGATCAGCCCAGGTCTCATGTGGCAATACAGACACAGTGCATGTAAGTAAAGATGTAAAGGTGGCCCCTGAATTACCTCTCAGCAGACAAACAGGTGCTTGTATGGAGAGCAAAAGGAGCCCAAAGCCGAGCCCTGAGAAGAGGCTCAGTCATGAAATGTCCTCAGGCACAGACAGCTCCTGGCTCGTG
This sequence comes from Empidonax traillii, assembly GCF_003031625.1. Classification (NCBI taxonomy): domain Eukaryota; kingdom Metazoa; phylum Chordata; class Aves; order Passeriformes; family Tyrannidae; genus Empidonax; species Empidonax traillii. Next base: position 1,636,039 of record NW_020955304.1, on the reverse strand, counting down.
CCAGGAACACCAGTTCAGAGCAACAGCAGAAGCTTCTCAACGCAGACTCACGTCACAAGTATTAATTCTTTAAAGAGTCCAAGATCTAAACTCAGCACAAAGAAGTTAGCAGCAGGTAATAGTAACAATACTGGAAATTTTAAAAAAGTCCATGAAACAGCACTGCCAGATAAAGATTTGCCTATGGAGAACTCAGCCACTGAAAGGAGCCTGCCCAGCAGCCCAGCAGCAGCATCCCTTTCCAAGAGCTCCCCACCAATTTCTCCAGTGGATCCAGTTCTCCTTTCCCCTGGCCACACCAGCACAAAAAGCAAATGTGCCGATATCTCGGGTTCATCCAAACCTCCGTGCCATGAGCAGCTCCTGGAAGATAAACCAAACATCAGCGTGGTTGAGTGCGTGGACAGTGACAGGGAAGTAAGTTTGCCTTCTCTGGGCAGCAGTGTTCTGCTTTGTGAGGAGCCCCCAGTTCCCACTGATGACTGCTGGCACGTTGAGTACCTGTCACCTGTCAGAGGTGACAGCCAGGACTCCGGCCAGGTCAGCTGTGCCAGGATCAGCACGATCAGCAGCCCCAGCCCTGGCTCTTGGCAGGACCAGTGGGAGAGCCCAGTCCACACCCCGGGAATTAAGGGCAGCACCCCTCTCCAAGGAACTCCTGCTGGCAGAACAACTTTGCTGTGCCCTGAGAAGAGCCCTATTGAGGCATGTTCATCGTTGGGCAGCAGACCCAGTTACCTCAACTCCAAAATCTGGGATGACTGGAATGGAGAAGAGAAGGAAGACGAGTTTCCAGAGATTCTTCCTCTGTCTCAGAGGTTGGCAACTGCAGCTGGTGCCTGTCAGATAGATCCTGTCAGGACTCCTGGTAAGAACTTGTATTCATACTAGATTTATTGGACTAGTTACAATTGTGTTTAAGTGCTTATCTCACCTGTGGGTCACTTGATATATTAAAAGGGTCTTTGGGCTTTCTGATTTGAAGCAACTGGCAGGGCCAGGCACAGAGAAGGTGCAGTCACTTGCTGTGGGAGAGAGCCTGAATAAATGTGGGATTCCTGGAGTGTAGCCACTTGTGTTTTGTTCACACCAGTCCTTTATAGTGGCAGGACTCCTGACAGCAGCTTGTGGGTACCTGGAGGGACAAAACCAACCAAAACAGAGCAAAACAGCCTTCAGCCTGCATGCCAGTGGGTATTTGCTTCCTGTAGAAGCGGCTGCTCTGTGCTTTTCACACATCCATGCAGCAAAGCAAAGCTCTTGCATCCTGCAAGAGCACTCCATGGATGCACTGCTGCCTCCTGCTGCCTGCTCCTTGCTGGATCTGGGCCCTTGTGAGAGACCTCTGCATGCCCAGCACACGTCCTTGCATGGTTTTTTCCATGTTAAACCAGTAATTGATGTCACAGTATCTAATGAAATATATTATTAATTACGCCTTTCTAAGTGATTAGTTTAAGGGGTGTTTAGAACACGATGTGTGGGACTGACTGTGCTTCATGGTATCAGTAAACTGGTGTCATTAAATCAGCATCTAACTCTGCACCCCGGTAGCTTGATTTGCTCAATTTTTTCTGCATCAAGTCTCTGTTATGAAATTTCTCTCCTGGGAGAAGAGCCACTGCTCAGAATTCAGTAAACATGGCTTTTAACTGCTGTGTAAACATTCCCTGCTCTAACAAAGCCCTGAATGGGCTTCATTTTCAGATGTGACATATGTCCCAATTTAAGCTGCTTTCTGATGTAAAGTCAATAAAAACCAGTTTAGAGAAAAAAAAAGTGTTGACTGTTCAGTCCAATATGAAGCTGAGTAATAACTAAAACAGCTTAGAAGAAAGTAGTTGCTACTAAACAATTACTCTGTAATATTAGCTTTCTTCCACTTAGAGGGGAGGTTACCAACCATTTTAAGTTCTTTTTCTACTAATTCTGATCATGATAATTTCATTCTGCTGCAGAACCTTCCTGTCAGGAGCACAACGGGTCTCCCAGCACTCCAGTGACCCCCATGCCAGCTTATTCCATCATGGAGACCCCGCAGCTGAAGAAGGAGTTGAGAAGGTAGGTGTTACCTCCCCCAGTGCAGCTCTTCAGAGCAGGAACTTGCTGGCAGGTGGGGTGGAAGAAGGTGAACCGTGGTGAAGCTCCAGCCAGCGCTTTTTGAGGTGACATCACACTTTTCCAGCCGCGCTTCCCAGCCTGAGCCTCGTCCTGAGCTGTGACAGTGGAAGTTGCAGCGTTATTGTAACCCAAACTCCCACCCTTCTCTTTCAGGTTCGGAGTTCGTGCTCTCCCAAAACGCCAGATGGTTTTGAAGCTGAAGGAGATATTCCAGTACACTCACCGGGACGAGGACTCCGACTTTGAGGATGAAATCCCCTATTCCCAGCCTCTCCCACAGAAGTCCCCGGCCCGACGGCTGAGGCAGCCGAAGGCAGGCCGGGCTGGAGGCGGGAAGGGCGCCGGCACCTCCAGGGCTGTGGGCAAGAGGAAGCAGGAGGTCACGGCTTCCTCAGGGCTCCCTCTGGATAAGGCTGATGATGGATCCTGTGGGAAGGGCTGTGCAGCACCCAAGGAGAGAACTGAAGTGACGCCTCACCCAGAAGGAGCCAAAGAGCAGGAAAAGCCATCTGTGTTTTCAGGGCCTCTGGCAGCTGATGAGGAGGAACCAATGCTCTCGGCATCTCAGGAGTCGGCAGCGTCTTCAGGGGATGGAAGCGACATCTCCTTCGGATCACAGAGGTGAGGCCACAAAATCCCAACCAAAACACTCGGTGATGCAGGACAGAGATGAGGTAGGAATGAGCAGAAAGAGAGATGAGTGTCTGTGTGGCTACAACAGCCCTGCCGCCTCCTTGGGTGTGTCATTTGGAGCTCAGCACCCTATTCCAAAAGGAATAAGCTTTGGATTTTCAGTCTAATTCCCACTGAGCTATTCTCAGAACATAAAAGGGATTGTGGCTATGTGTGGGCAAGACCCATAACTGGCATGTCTGGTCTGCAAGTTGGTGACAAGGAGCACTCCATGTTTCATGAGAACCTGCAGCTGGAGGTGGGAGAGGATGGCACAGCACCCTGGGCAGAGCCTGATGCAGTAAAGGTCAGGAGCCTGGAATGCCAGACAGCTCCGGGCTGGATCAACAGGGCCAGTGCTGTCACAGCTGGGATGGGGAAGTTTACAGACCCCCTGCCATGTTCTGCCTCTCTCATTTTGTGGGTGCAGTAGGGGAGAGTCTGTGATCCTGGAGAGAGAAGTCCCAGGGGTTCACCATCAGGGTTCTTGGGGAACTCTGGTCCTGTCCTCAATGGCCTGTTCTTTCCTTGACCTCTGGTCTATTTGATCTTGCTTTTAGTTCTTTTGTGAATGGGTTTGAAGCCTGTGCTTTTGCATCTGAGGAGGAGGAAGAGGAGTTTCCAGCATCTCAAGCAGCAGCTCGGGAAGAAGAAAAGCTGGAGGCAGTGAGGTGCTACATCCGCTCAAACACAGCCCTGTACAACAGGATTCTCTTCTATGAGCCACTCGAGCTGGCAGATCTGCACGCAGAGCTCAAACAGAACGGCATCAGAATTTCCAAGGCAAAGCTGCTGGACTTCTTGGATTCTCAGTGTATCACATGTACCATGGCCGGAGCCCGGAAAGAGCAGGCACGGAAAAGAAAAGAGAACAGAAAACAGAGAAGGCGACGCCGAGCAAAGGCCACTCCTCCACCCTGACAGTCCTGGGCGTGGAGGCCTCGCTGCTGAGCTGGAAACTCCCTTCCCAGGTGGAGCTCCAGTGGTGGGTGCTGGGTGGGAGCACAGCTCCTCCTCGTGCCCTGCTCCCAGAGCACATCCCAGAGAGCAGGACTGAGCCCTCTGCTCCCACCGCACAAACCCCTCCATCGCTGGCCTGCCTTCAGCACACAGCTCCCCTGGAGCCTCTTCTTCCCCCTGCCTCTGATTTTATTCTTGTGCCTTTCCTTTCCATTTTTCCAATAGGTTGTAGGTCCCCAACTTTTCTTCATGTTGGTGCTTCCCTCAGTGACACTTGCCATGACCTTTTCCCTGGCTTTGGGCTGGGAAATGCATCCCATTTGGGCTGGGAAATGCATCCCATTTCACCTTCCGGTATTCAATCCACTATGGAAAGCGGTGCTTGTTTGGACCAGGGACTTCCACCTTCCTTTCTTCAGCACACTTTGCCCTGCTGATTGTGAAGGCAGGGAGTGCTGTAGAAATACACACAAGGCCTTCCTTCTGCCCTCGGTTCGCTTTGCAGTCTTTATAAACTTCCTAAATCTGTGTTTCTAGAACAGTGCCAGAGCAGTGGAGGTGTCCTTTTTTGATCTCTTTGGGATGGCTCCCAAAAGCACCCCTGACACCCAGTGTCATGGGAAAGCCCTTTAGATTGGAAAATTCAGTGGGCTGTGTCCATTTCCAGTTTGGATCTTTGTTAATATCCCTTCTGCTGCATCTCCTGAATGCCCTTTGACCTTGTTGGTGTGGCCTGAGTGCGTCCCTGGCAGAGATGTCTTGAATGCAAGATTGCAGTGCCCACTGGATCTCTTCAGCACTTCTCACACCCTGAAATAAAACTGCTTTTCTGATCAGCCCCATTTCCAAACTGGACTGATCCCGCTTGGAAATTGTCTGGGACTCTTGGGGAGGTCTTGGACCCTAAATTGTCTTATTCTGTGTATCATTTCACATCTTCTGCCTTCTTTCTGTTGTGGCACTTCGGAGTGTGCAAAGAGTCACTGAACAAAATGGGCACAACGCTTCACAAAAAGAAGCCAGATTTCTACAGGTATTTATAGACTTGGAATGTAAAATTTTTATTTTTTATTTTTTATAAAGTATATCTTCAATTTTGATTTCTGTTCTATACAATAAACAATCTATAAGGTCATAATTCTAAACTCTAAGTAAAAACCTAGAGCAGATTTAAGGGGGGGGCTCTAAACAGCACTGTTGGGTCTGGTTGAGGGCAGGGGTATCCACAGTCTGCACCAGGACTGGCTGAAATCTGGAGCAGAGAGCTGGAGGAAAAGGAGTTGCCAGGGCCACCCAGCAGCAAGGACAGGTGGAAACTCAAGGATTTTGTGATCAATTCTTTTATTACATGTTACCTTCATTGAATGCAGCATCACAGTTCAGTGGATATAAGTTATAATCACTCAAATCATATCATGTCATAAAGCACTGTTAAGCAGGAAGAAAAGCTTTATTTTCATACCACATCTGTGCTATCAGTGTTTGGAGGTGACCCCTTTGCTGAGACTTACCTCGATTCCTCCTTACAGCTGAACTTGACAAAATGTAATTTTGGTAGATGATGAGAAAAGGATTTGAAATCTTTTGCAGCCTTCAAGACCACAAGGATACATGAGACCTACACTGCAAATTATCTGAAAGCAATTATTCGGTCTCCTGCTTCATCAATCCATGAGCAACGCAGGCCTGCCTGATCTAAGGCTGGTGTTGCCATCTGCCAGTGCTAATGTGTTGCCAAATAATTCAATTTATAGATATTTCTGTGGTTTTTTACCTTACTAATGCAGGCTCATTTGCCTTGAAAGATAAATTGTCATAATTTTTTATTTCCAGCTCTATAGTAACAGTTACCAAAAATAGTTTAATACCTCGTTGTTTTTTAACAATTCCAATGCTGCAAAAAAACCCCAAACTTTTAGTTGTTAAGTCAAAGAAAGGAGCAGATATGTTATTGGCATTGCACAAAGCCTCTGTCTTATCAAGATGTACCATGTGAGCTTATCTAAATTTGCTGTGATAAACAAATAACCAGTGGGATTGATTTGGAATTGATTAGGGATATTCCATGTTGGTTTGTGTATTGTCACATTTCCTGCCTGGAAAAAAAATGACGTTAATAGGTTTATTCTGCAAAGCTGTGCTGCAGATTTCTGTGCAATAATTCTAAGAGAGTTTTCTTACACAGGCAGAGTTCTGTGTGTTCCCTCACCCTGTTTAATGGCATTCCCTGAGTGGTTGTTACACAGCACGTGGCTGAGACCCTCGAGGTTTTAACTAAAAAATACACAAAATAACTACAAAATATGTTCTGTACAGCACAGAACGGTGACTCCTGTGCCTTCCCCTTCTACTGGGCTAACAGAGTCACACTTAAGGGTGCCAGTGTTTACATATGGAAGGGATAAATGCGAGAGCAATCCTCCCTGCAGTTCTGCAGGGAGACTGGAGCTGTTCAAATGGGAGAGCATTTCGAATGTGCTGGATTGTTTTTTTATTATGCCAGCATAAAATTTCTTCCAGAGGCATTGCATGTCAGCTGGTTAATGAAACACAAAGTGCCTGGGAGTGGTGACACATCCCTGTGATGGACCCTGAGAGGCTGTGGACTCCCTGCCCCTGGAAGTGTCCAAGGCCAGGCTGGATGGAGTTTGGAGCAACCTGCACTAGTGGAAGGTATGGGATGGGATGGTCTTTAAGGTCCCTTCCAACTCCAACCGTGTGTGATTGCTAAGAATTTAAACTCGTGCCTAAGCTCAGACCAATCCCGCTGCTTCTTTCCCAACGCTCGGGACCTGGGCAGCCCCAGCCCCTGACAGTGCCCAGGTTGGGTCCCCAACTCCTGGAAGGGCACCGAGCCCACCTACAGATTTCTAGAGCTCTTCTCGGGTGTTCTCTGGATACTTTCCTCTCCTTAGAAAGCGCTGTTTCGATCGCGTCTTATTCACTGGGCCTCTGGCGCAAAGGGTCTGTCTTGCCCCCGGGGTGGGCACTCGCTTCCCACCTGAAGCGCTGTTGAGGCACCCCAAGGGAAACCCTCCACCTGCAGGGACATCCTCCGGCAGCCGCGGCGGCTCACCCAGCACACGGGAGGGGCCCCGCGGCTGCGGCGAGGGCTCGGGGCGGAGCGGGCAGCGGGTACCGGGCCCTCAGGCTACACGGCACTGTCGGCATCGCCGCCGCCATTTTGGGTCGCCCTCAGCGGCGCGGCCGCCGCCATTGGCCACCAGTGGCCGTCACGTGACGGCGCCTCAGCGACCGCGGAGCCGCCGAGCGGGACCGAGAGCGAGTGAGGGGCTGGGACGGCACCTCGGGACGAGACCCCCGGGGCTGGGACGGCACCCCGGGACGGGACCCCCCGGGGCTGGAACGGGACCCCGGGACGGGACCCCCGGGAACGGAACGGGACCCCCGGGGCTGGGACGGGACCGCTGGGGACGAGACGCGGGCACCGGCGGGGCTGGAACGGGTGGCTTTTAGCGGGGTCCGTGCCCAGCCGCCCCCCACGGCCGGGCAGCCCCCACAGCGGCTCCCGCGGGTCCGTAGCGGTGCAGGGGGCGCGGTGCACCCCGGGGTCCCCACCTGGCCTGTCTGACCCACCCCGTGTCTCCCGCACAGAGCAGGACCCCCAGAGTGGAGCTGGAGATGATCTCCCACGTGGACCGTAAGGAGATGATCTCCCACCTCTGCGCCTTCCAAGTGAAGACCGAGATGGTTCTGAGCGACACCTGTGCAGGTGAGGGGATAGTACAGTCATAGAATCATTGAAGTTGGGAAAAGCTGTCTAAGATCATCGAGTCCCACCATTAACCCAGCACTGCCAAGTCACCTGTGAACCTGGCGGTGAGAAAAACTTCTCCAGGATCCCCAAACCACACCAGAATGCACAGGATTGGTTGTACCAGGACGGAACACGGTCCTCCCAGCACTGCTACTGTTCCTGGCAGAGGCTGGGGCTGGATCCCAGAGAAGGCAGACAGGCAGTGCTGTGTCCATGGATGCTTTTCCAGGCCCTGGCAGTCTGTGGCTTCAGAAAGTCACACCATGTCTCCCTATCTCAAAGCCCTGTCTGTAATTTCTCGCTATCTGAAGTTGTGTATGGTGTAGCATCTGTGGCAGCTCCCAGCCAGTACAGACTCTGTACAGGAGTGCAGAACCTTCATGTCATTCTCTGTGTCTGCCTCAGCTCTGCTGGAATTTCTCTGAAAGGGGGGATCCATTCCCTCCTTGCACACACTCAGAATGTGGGTTTTGATTGTTTTTCCCAGTCAATCATTAGCATTTGATGAGCTGTTTTGTCTGCCTGGGAGCTGCAGTTTTCATCCATCTGCTCTAACTCCATAGTGCTATTCCTGAATAATACCAAGAACATTGTGGGCTCATTCTGGTGTAAGTGCAAGGTATAGATGCTGTTCACCTGTGCAGTTCTCTGTGTTTACCTGCAGTGAATGTCCCCTATCACCTGGCTGCTCATAAGGCTCTGACACAGTCTATAGTCAGCCTTTGTGTCCTACCCCTGAATAACAGAATCATCATCCACCTTCTCTTCCCTTCCTTCCCACCTTGTGAGGGTCATCCATCCCATGGCAGCTTAGTTTCCTTACCAGTTTTGGTGAAGGATGAATGTCTTCGGGAACACCTTTGCACTCCAGATCTCCCTTTTGCTGAAATTGGTGACATCTCTGAAGAGCTCCAAGTGGCTTCTCCTGAGAAAGAGAGATCCAAGGGTACATTTAAGGTGATATTTAGGTTCTCAATGTTTACACTCACTCTGCTTACCCGGAGCTTTTCTTGTAGCTCAGCTCTGGCAATCTTGGCCATATCAGAGTATAACCCAAATTGGCCTGGGCTGATGAGAAGCCACACTCTTCCCTTTTCCTTATTCATTTTGCCAGTTCAGCCCTCCTAATGCTTCCAGTATGAATTCCTCTTGTGAGGTCCTGTCTTCATGATTTTGATCTAACCCTTTACAGACAACAGCCCTTTACAGAACAACTTCCCAAGCTCCACTGTCTGCTCAGTAAGTCAGACCTACAGGTCAGGAGTTTCATGCTGGGCTGACAGAAATGTCCTTATCCTGCCTTGGGATATCCCTCTTCTCTTCTACAGGCCTGGATAGAGTGGCCGCAGACAGATGGAAGTGGATAGCAAAATTCCAGTTTCTATTCCTCTCCAGGAATGATTTTAAGGCAAAGTATTTGAGGGAAAAGTAGCATCAATGCCACACCAAACTGCCACAAAAGGCATCTCAGGAGCTCAGAGTGAAATCATGTTGTTATGATTTCTTACACTGACTAGAAAGAGGTAGATCAAATATGTACTTGTATCATCTGGGTTGTAATTCTGTGGATTCCACAGGGGTTTTCAGAGATCCAGGAGGAGCCACTTGAGTCTCTCCATGGGCAGATCTGGAGCTCTGTGTGTTTGCAGCTTCAGCCCTCAGCCTGTGCCATGTTTTGGGTCTGTATGTAGTCAACAGCAGGTCTGTACATGATCTGGAATCTCTTCGTTGACTGACCTGTCCTAACCCTGGATGTGATGCCTCTCCTCAGAGATGCACGCTGCCATTTCTACATCCCATGTTTCTTTCTGTGAACACTCTTAAGGAATCCACTGTAGAGTTTGTAGGGAAATATCAAAACTTTTTATACTTAATCGGGTGAATTTTTGGAATTTGGCCCCTTTTGATTTCCCCTGTCCAGTGTTTCCTGTTCTGCCTGTGAGTTTTCTCTGGATTCTCCTTTTATTGCAGCTGAATATGGGATTGTGAGCAAGAAAGAGGAGAATGCCCACCAAGGCATCCCTGGGCCAGCAGAGTCCCGGGCTTTACTCTCAGGACTCTCCAAGGAGAACGATTCCCAGAGTCCAGCACAGGACCCAGTCGTCCCACACAGGTCAGAAAGAGTTCAGAGGCCTCTGGGGAAGAGGCAAAGCCGAGTGATGCTGCGTGGGAAGAGTCTCAGGAGGCCGCCAGACATCACCCAGCAGAGAAATCCATCTGTGGGGAGACTGAGGGTATGTGGGGACTGCGGGAAGGGCTTCCGGGTGAGCTCCAACCTCATCCAGCACCGGAGGATCCACGCTGGAGAGAAACCCTTTGGCTGTGCCGAGTGCGGGGGCAGGTTCCGGCAGCGCTCGCACCTCATCCAGCACCAGAGAACCCACACGGGGGAGAGGCCCTACGAGTGCTCCGACTGCGGGAAGGCCTTCAGCGTGAGCTCCAAGCTGCTCCGCCACCAGGTGACGCACACCGGGGAGAAGCCCTACAGGTGTTCCGAGTGCGGGAAGAGCTTCTCCGCCAACTCCCAGCTCGCGCAGCACCGCCGGGTGCACACCGGGGAGAGGCCCTACGAGTGCGGCAGCTGCGGGAGGAGCTTCAGCGTGAGCTCGGCGCTGGCGCGGCACCGGCGCGTCCACAGCGGGGAGAAGCCCTACGGCTGCTCCGAGTGCGGGAAGAGCTTCAGCCAGAGCTCCGAGCTCATGAAGCACCAGCGGGTCCACACCGGGGAGAAGCCGTACGGGTGCTCCGAGTGCGGCAAGACTTTCACCGTGAGCTCCGCCCTCGCCCAGCACCGGCGGTTCCACGCGGGCGAGCGCCCGTACGGGTGCTCCGAGTGCGGGAAGAGCTTCACGGTGAGCTCGCACCTCATCCAGCACCGCCGCTTCCACACCGGGGAGCGCCCCTTCGGGTGCGCGGAATGCGGGAAGAGCTTCCTGTGGAGGTCGGCGCTGCTGCGGCACCGGCGGGTGCACACCGGGGAGCGCCCGTACGCCTGTGCCGACTGCGGGGACAGCTTTCGGCAGAGCGCCCACCTCACCCAGCACCGCCGCACGCACACCGGGGAGCGCCCCTTCGCCTGCGCCGACTGCGGCAGGGGCTTCGCCGTCAGCTCCGCGCTGCTGCGGCACCGCCGCACCCACCGGGCCGGGCGGCCCTCGGGCAGCGGGGCTGATCGCTGCGAGCCCGGCGTCTCTGCTTCACTGACAGCCCTGCTTCTAGAGGGGGAAGGCAGCTTATTTTAGGGGAACGAGCCCTAAAGGAGAAAGAGAGAAGAGAGGCAGGGCGAGCAGCTGGAAGTTTCGGGAGGAGCGCGGGCTCAGCAGAGGAAGGCGCTGGTGGTCGCAGGGGAAGCTCTTGGGAGAGAGAAGCGGTTTGAAAAGGCTGGAATATGCCTGGTGTATTTCAGAGAGTGGTAAATGACTCTCCTCTGTGCCCAGGCGTTATGGACCACTAACAATGAACCAAACGGACCATCTCAAACACTCTTGGTTCCCGTGCTCAGAGACGCCGGGCTCCCCCTTCAGCCCACGGGCTGGGGCTGCAGCACAGAGAAGCCCCAGGCCTGGTGTGCTCAGCCGCCTTGAGCGGGCTGTCCGCGTGTGCCGCCGGCCCTGCAGGGGCTGCGGGCAGGGGCCGCGCCGGGTGTCGTTGCTGCTGCTGCCGCCGCCGCCAATAAAGCCGGGGGTACCCAAGCGCCACCATGGTTTCTTCTCCGCCGCCCATCCTGCCCTCTGCGCGTACGCGGCCCCGCGCGCTAACTCCCCCCTCGGGGGCGGGGCCAGAGCCGCCGCGTGACTTCCCGGGCACTCCCACCAATCGGCGGCGCCGGCGCGTGCCTTGCGCGTGTGCTGATTGGCCGCGCCGTGACCCCCCCCTCGTTAATAAATCCGGGCCGGCCGTGCGGGCCCTTTGTCTGGCGCCGCGGGCGGAGGGCGGCGGTGGTTGCGGTGAGTCTCCATGGCAACGGGGGGGGGCCGGGCCCCGCACCCTGCGGCGGCCGGGGGGGCACACTGGGATGATAGACCCACCCGCGCCGCCTCGGGGCCGTGTCCGCGCGTTTCTCTCCGCCGGACCGGGCCCGCAGGTGTCAGCCCTCCCGGATCTCTGCCCTGTGTCCCCGCTCCGGGACGCGGCGGCCTCAGAGCCCCGCGGTGACTCCGCGCGGCGGCTCGGGGAGGGTGCCCGGCGCTTCGGGTAGGGCGCCGTGCGACGGGGGCGCTTGGCTCTCCTTGACCCTGCGGAGCTCAGAGGAGAGCCTGGAGGGCGACGGCCTCTGAGGCCTCGCGCTGTCCCTGCCTTTCCGTTGTTGGGTGAAACAACTGTCCTATTCAAGGCTCAGCCCTTACACCCAGCAGTGCATTACACCCTGAGTGCCTGTCACCTGCCCCTCTCGGCGCATCCCAGGCACAGCTGTCAGCGTGCTGGGACGGGCAGGGCGAACACTGGCTCTCCCCAGAGCAAGAGCTCTTTGATAGAGTCGTGTGTGTCTGTCACCCCCTGTTCTTTCTTATCCCAGATCCCGCCCTGACTGACTTGTCCCTTGGCTGTTCTCATAGCCAAGGTGAGAAAATAGGTTTCTGATGTGCTGCCTGACACAAAGGCCCCCACCAAAGGACAGCGCTGTGAAGGTCTGTGAGCTCGCCAGGAGCTTCCCTCGGTTGGGTTGCTTAGGTGATGGGCCACAGCTCTGGGGGGCAGAAGTAGCATTTGTGTGGGCACTTCTAGAAGTGTCTTAGACTTGAATTATTGCCTAAATTTTGGCTGTGTCCAGATGAGGCCTTAAACCTACCTGGGATCAGCTAATGTAGTAATTTATTCTGTGAGGCTCCATTTCCAGCAGCAGCCAGTGCCAAAATCCTCCCTAGAAGGAGGAGGAGACACAAATCTCTCCTGCTGGGATTGCCAGGTAACCTCCGAGATGATTCCAGCCCCTAGAGTGGAGTTCTGGGGTCTGTCTCCAGCACAGCGATGCTCAGGTAGGTCCAGCCCCACTCTGAGCTCTGTGTGTGGGGAAATGCCTTGACACTGCATAAAAGTCAAACAGCAGAGATGAACTCTGGACTGCCTGGGTGTTCTTGAGTTATTGAACTTTTCCCAGGGTGCCCAAGCAACCTGGGGCAGCCAGTCCTGCTTCTCTGCAGCAGTGGTGTCTGCTTCCTTCAAAAGGCACAGGATTATTGGGATTAAGTGTCTTCCTACCCTAGAAGAGCAACTGTGCATCTGGGGTGTGAGGCTTGCTGGGGAGATGTGCGTGGGGGCAAAGTAATGGCTGGCTGGATGAGGTGGGATGTTTTTTCAGGGGGTTTGGAAATGTTTGGAATGCTAAGGTGTCCTGTACCAGACCTCCTCCCCACTCTCTAGCCCTGCTATCCCAACTCATGGACTTGATTTGAGTTGGGTTTCTCCCAGGCTGCTGTCCGGGCACTGTGATATGTGTTTACCCTGAACGTCAGCCAGGTCCTGCATGGGCAGAGCTCCTGCAGCAAATGGAATGACATTCCAGCCTCTGCAGAGGAGGTGGGCAGCTGCCTGAGCCTCCTCCCTGGCATGTGGGACACATCCTCCTTTCCAGAGGAGCAGAGCACCCTGAGAAACCAGGACTGTGACCAGGCACTGGAGTTGCCAGTTTTTGAGTAAAAGCAACAATGTGTAGTGATAAGAGACAATGATTCCGACTTTCCTTCCTCCCAGTTCTTGTGCAGTAGCCCAGCAGTGGGAAGGATGGGGCTGGTTTGTGCTGCCGTGTCTCTTGACTTCATGGCTCATGGGGGAGGTGTCTGTACTAGAAACTGTATCGGAAAAATCTGAGCTTCCCTGTTTCCTGCACGTGTTCTGCCCTTGCCTCGGGCTACAGGGACTGCTGTCATCACTGGCTGCCCCATTGCCATGGAGAGGAACGTGTCACACTGAGCCTGTGCTGCAGGGTTGCAGATACAAGTCCCAGAGTGCATCAAAGACCTTAAATGCCTGTCTGTGAGCTGAACCCTGCTCCCATCAGCAGACAGGGCCTCTGGGACAGCCATTCACCGCTCTCATTAGCTGTGCTGCTGCAACACTGGTAACAGGGCTGGGTAAAGGCTTCTGGAACCCCACCAGGTCCCCCTGTGTGATGTGGGGAGTAGAATTCCCTCTGCTGAACACGAGTGTGCTCGAGGCGTGGGAGGGGAGGCTCTGGGGAGTGAGTGAAGGTGTCTTGTACAACGATGATCTCGGGGCCACTGCGGCCTTGAGCCATTGCTGCTGTTAACCGTGGTTTTGTGAGCCTGGTGTGGTGTGTTCCTGTAGGCTGGATTTGATGTCAGCCTGCAGGCCTCTCCCAAGGGATGAGTGGTGCTGAACTGCTCTGTAGCTCTGCTCTCACCTGCTGCTTTGTGCCAGGGGCTGTTGCAGACGTGTAGAGACAGCACACCCTACTTCCAGGCCTCTGGCTTTGTGGGACTGTCACATAAACTGGAACTCGTTTGTCTAGTTTCATTTTGGAATCTGCATCCCTTGAGAAGATCTGGCCTGCCCATAAGCTGAGCAGGACAGATGATCTGCATTGGCAGAGGTGAGTGGGCCGTGCCCCCTGTGCCGTGACAGGCTCCTGGCTGAGCTCAGGTGGATTATTTTCCTCTGCTTCGGTTTCCTTTCCCCACAGTGGGCATCTCCCAATGTTTGAAGGTGGAGCTGTGTGATGAGTACTGTGTGCTGAGCTGGTGTGAGCACGTTTGCTGACTGGGGAGTGATCCCATGGACAGTAGGGTACCTGAAGGTGGTTTCCTCACCTATCTGAGCCCATGTGCTGGTGTTCCCACCTACCCTGCCCACTGTATAAATGAGGTGCCTGGATTTCTGTGCTCAGCCAGTGTAAGTTATTCCAGCCTGGTATGGGCTCTCCAGGCTGGTTTTGTGTCGAGCCTGGGGGTTTCCTCCTTGCTTACCCCACAACTGCATGTGGAGGGGGGAGTAGTCACGAGGTGTGATGTGCTGATCCAACGAGCGAGCTGTTGTTCCTGCTTCTGGGTAGGTCTTGTACATCCTGGTACATCCAAGGAGATTCTGTTTCCTTTTGCAAAACAGGAGCTGCTTGTGGGGTTTGAAGTAAACCCTGCCAGGCAGGAGAGGAGGCAGTGGGAGCAGGAGCAGTGAAATCCTGCTGCCCTTGCTTTGGAAGTTCCTGTATTCTGTCGCAGGGAATGTTCTTGTTTCCCCTGTGAGCTGCCTGACTTCAGAGCTCAGCTGGCCTAATTCCCCGCTGCTTTCTTCCAGGGAAGCTTTGCACTGCTGTGGAAATGGAGCTTGTTCTTCTTCCTGAGTGAAGGGGAGGTGCTTCCCTTTCCTGTGACTGCTCTGAGCAGCTCATTGGGTGAAACATTTGGTGGCACCAGGGGAAAGCTGCTCGCTCTCGATTTCAGTGCAGGTTCCCAGCTCAGAGCTCTCATCTCCAGCCAGGAGCCACCCTGAAGTGGTGGAGGGAAACCAACTGCAGGCTGCTCGCTGTGTTGTAGGTCCCTGAGGTTTGATACTTAGTGAGCTGGGTGTCAGTGTGGGGGTTCTCCTGGGGTGGCTGAACTGAACAAACAAATGTGCTTCCTTGGGAGCGCCTGCTGTGTGGTGGAAAACGGCCCAGAGGCTCCTTGCTAGACAATGTTTCACACCCATCCCTTTGCTAAGGCAGCTGCCCCCCAAAAACCCCTCCCTGATTTTGCCTTTCAGACTGATCCCCAGCACTGACCAGCAATGCCATCGGCCGTGGAGGGCCCGGAGGGGGGAGAAGACGGGGATGTCTCACGCTACGAGGAAACAGAAGACAACAATGTCAGGTGAGTCCTGTCCTGCACTGTGGCACAGACACAGCCCTGGGCAAGGCAGGAGACCTGCCAGGTCAAGGACTGATCCTTCTCCTCATCTGAAAGAAGTGAGAGACACCAGTAGATGACTAATCAACTTCGTGTGCAGTAAAATCTGTTTAATCAAGCTACTAGAAGGGATGGGAAGGAGCAATCTGGCAGGGCTGGCAATGCAGTTGTTTTTTTTTAGTTGCTGCTATCAAACTGACATTTCACAAACACTTTGACCATTTGGTGGCTGTGCTTCTGCCTTCCTGGCCAAGGGAGCCAGTTTTCCATGGCTTGCTGGGCAGGCTCATGTGATAGCAGCTTCTTGTTTTGAAAGGTGACTCTAGAGGTGAACTCTACTCTGGAGAGCTGCCTTTCTTGCTTTGCAGAATACTCACAGGTCCAGGCAAGAACATCTTTTAGGAGATTAGTTCCAAAACCAAATTCACAAACGTGCTCTAAAACCCAAGGATTCAGACCTGGAAAATGGGAAGAGAGAATAGGGCGCTTCCCAGAAGACCTAGATAGGCTGGTCGACTTCTTTGACTTGACAGGCTCAGCTTCATGAGAAGTTAATGTTTCCTGGCACTCCTGGCACACTCAGTGGGGTCTGGGGTGTCCAAAGTCTCTCTTCCAGCTCACGGGAACGTGCTACCTGTAGCAAACTAGTGATAAAACCATAAGGTGCACTTTGGCATGGTTTGAGTGGGTGTAGTGTTGATACTGGACCAACCTCCAGGTAAGTGCAGTGGCTGTAACTACAGATCATAGATTTTAATGAGGTGGTTTTTTTTTCTTTGGAAAGACACGATGTGGAAACCTGCAAAGCCAGTGTAATTCAGGAGAAATGTACTTCTTAAGGGTATTCTCACCCTGCTTCCTCCTGCTGGTGCCAGTTCAACCTGGGGAGTGGCCTGAGGGTCCCACCTTGTGCCTTCTCCAAGCTGGGCCTTAGGGATTGAAGGGGATCCCTCCAAACCCAGCAGGGACAAGCTCATAGCTGTGTGTGGACAGGGGGTAAAAGGAGCTCTCCCTATTCCCTGCAGCCCCACAGACCTGTCGGAGCTGCTGAAGGAGGGCACCAAGGAATCCCACGACCGTGCCGAGAACACCCAGTTTGTCAAGGACTTCCTGAAAGGACGGATCAGGAAGGAGCTCTTCAAGGTGGGTGTTGCTCCGCTCCCGGTCTCTTTGATGGGATACAGTCCTGGAGGCAGAGCCCCACAGCCCTGGGGCGTGTCGTGGGTGTAGATGGAGCAGAGCCTCTGCTTCTTCAAGCAGTACCTGCCCAGTATGAGCTCTCCAGGCTGGTTTTGTGTTGGCCCCGGGGGTTTCCTCCTTGTTTACCCCAATTCCAAGCAGGGGGGAGCAGTCCTGAGGTGTGATGTGCTGATCCAGGGACTGGCCCCTCAGGTGAGCTGTGCTTTGTCCCTAGCTGGCCACTGTGGCACTGCACTTCACCTACTCTGCCCTGGAGGAGGAGATGGATCGTAACAAGGACAACCCCGTCTTCGCCCCTCTCTATTTCCCCACGGAGCTTCACCGGAGGGAAGCCCTGGCCAAAGACCTTAAATATTTCTATGGAGAAGACTGGAAAGAGAAGATCCAGTGTTCAGAGGCGACTCAGCAATATGTGGACAGAATCCATCACGTGGGACAGCACGAGCCAGAGCTGCTGGTGGCTCACGCTTACACCCGCTACATGGGGGACCTCTCAGGTGGCCAGGTGCTGAAGAAGGTGGCCCAGAGGGCCCTGAAGTTGCCCAGTACTGAGGAAGGGATCCAATTCTACGTGTTTGAGAACGTTTCCAATGCCCAGCAGTTCAAGCAGCTTTACAGAGCAAGGATGAATGCTCTGGACTTGGACAAGAACACCAAGGAAAGGATCGTGGAAGAGGCCAACAGAGCCTTCAGATTTAACATGCAGGTACTCTAAATAGCTTCTCCATTATCTCTGGAGCTGGTGTTGGGCAGGAGTTCCTCCCATGCTCCCAACACCACAGCTGGGCCTTTGATTGGGGCAAAATTAATAGGACTTTCTGTGGGCTGTGTGGCTCTGAAGCAGTGTGGGGAGCAGAGCTCCTACTCAGAGAGCCTCAAACAGTTTGAGTGTGTTGCACCACCCTGGTGACAATCATCTCCTGTCTCAGGGCTGTCATGTTGCCCTATGGCCAGAAATGACTGGAGCCTCTTGCTCCTCCCATAGCATTTGCCTTTCATCAGACCTGCCTGAGCTGCCACTTACCCCAGGGGGATGAACACAGATTTAGCTACTGGATGGGAGCTTTGATCTGTGCTTGTAGCTGGTTGGTGTGGTTTAGACTGGTCAGGAATGTGTTGGGATGTGGTTGGCTCCTTCATCAGGATCCTTATGGAATCCTGTGGCAGCAGAGCTACTGCAGGAGCAGGAATCCTCACACTCCCACCTGCAGCAGGATGGGGGGTGAGGAGCAGGGTGGTCCTGCCTTCTCCTGGCTCCGACTGGATGCTTTTGGGATGGGCTGTTCCTTCCTGGAGCTGTAACACGTCCCAGGTGCCACCACAGGTTTGCAGTGAGGTGCTCCCAAAGGAGTCTGGGGGGGAGGGAGGCAGGAGTGGTGCTTGCCTGTTCTCCAGATGGTGCCAGGGCTCTGGATGAGCTGTGCCTGCCTCACGTGCTCACTGTGGCCACTTGCAGGTGTTTGATGAGCTGGACAAGATCGGCAGGTCGCTGCCAGAAGAAGCCCAGGACGGAGGGTTCCCGGTGCACGACGGAAAAGGAGACATCCGCAAATGCCCCTACTACGCAGACAAACTGGGTAGGTGGGGGCAGGCAGGGCTGCCACGCGCGTGGCACGAGCCTGGCCAGCACTAACAGTGCTTTCTGTGTCCTGGCAGGCGCAGCAGGGCCCGGCTGCCCCTTCCACACCGCGGTGGGTCTGGCCAGGCAGCCCCTCGTGCAGCTGGTGCTGGCGGCCTGCGTGGCAGTGGCAGCAGGAGCTGCAGCCTGGTACATCCTGTGACTGGCACGGTGTGGGGGCCAGGAGAGACACGTGCCCTGTCTGTTTTCAGACCCTTCCCTTGCTGGTGGTGAGTTGGCTGCAGAGCTGGAGTGAGGAAATAAACAGGAATCCTGTGGGACTGTCCAAGCCTCCATGCACACCGCTGTAATATGATGTCTTTAGCTGACTAGTGCCCAGGACTGGTCGGTGTGAGGGGGTGAGGATTCCACTGCAGCACTGCCCTGCCCTGCCCAGGCTGGGGCAGCTTTTAAGGCTAAAGATGTCCTGTCCTGTCCTGGCAAAGGCTTCACGTGCTTGGCTTTTCATCTTCATTCCTGGAACAGTGTCTGGAGGGGGTTTCCTGCCCTGGGCTGCATCCCCAGAATGTGTCATCAGCCTCTTCAGCAGCGAGGCTTTCCCACCCTGAGAAGCTGAGGCTGTGCTGTGGGGCTGTTACCTCAGAGGAGTGTCCTGTTGGCTGTGCTGTCCCAGGGCCCCACTCTGACTCCTGTTGAAGGGAGCACCCTGGGGATGGGGGCAGGACCGTATGGAGGTGACAGATGTGTATGGTGCAACTTTGGGGTTGAGGGTTGGTTGTTGGTTATTTTTCCTGAAGCCTTGACTGAAATAAAAAGTTGCAATGCTATAGCTGGGGAAAGCCAGAAGCACGTCACTGGGAGAACAGGGAAGCTGGGGAGGGGATTAAGAGGGAGAAGGGAACACTTGTACTTGTCTCTGACTCAGGCAGTCCCTGAGAAACTCCTGTCCCTGCACCCCACTGTCCCTGCTGCCTCCTCTGGGGCTTCCCCCAGTTCCTGGGGGGGTGACAGAAGCTGCTCCTCTTCCTCCTCATCCTCAGCTCCCCTGCAGGCACATCTGGCTCTGGATTTTGAGCGAGAAGAAAAGAGGTACACGAGTTCAGGGTCTGTTATTTATTTACATAAAAACACTGACTAGTGCCACAGTTCCACCCCTGGGCAAACAGCAGCTGCCTGTGCAGGCTGGGCTGTGTTTGCAGACCTGGGTCCCAAAAGACCTGCCCCTACTCTGCTCGGGGGGCTGCAGGGGCAGGGCAGGAGCAGCCTCCAGAGGTTGAGCACGGCTCCCAGGTCCTCTTGCCCGTGCCTGGGAGGGTGCTGCTGGCAGCTCCTGTCGCTGCCTGCTCGCCCCCTTCCTTCTGCCCCACCGAAGTGAGCTAAAAATACCCCCTACACCCACATGCAAGGAGGACCCCGCAGGGCCGTGCGGGGTGGGGCCCGCAGACCCCGCCGGGCTCGGGGTGGGGCTCCGGAGCTGCGGCCTGGTAACAAACTCCTCTACTCTACGTGCCGGGCGGGCAGCGACATGCCGGGGGTGGTTTGGCTATCGGGGCTGTCCCTGCCCCAGAGCCGGCAGGGCTGGGAGGGGACACATGCAGCTGGAGCGGCCACGGGGACAGGACGGAGGTGCTGATCAAGGGTGCAGTGCTGCTGCCGGTCCCTTCTCCACGCTCAAAGGCAGCTCTGCCTCTGCATGGGAAGGGGCTTTGCCAACGGGCTGGAGGGGCTCGTGAACCACCCCGAAACCCGGTGTGTGGCACGACCCTCTGAGCCCCTTCCTAGAAGTGCCACAAGGGCTGTGCTGTGTCCCCTGAGTGTGCCGTGGGCTGCTCAGGTCCCCCCCCCTTCCCTCCTGGGCTCCCTGTGGCTGCAGCACATCCCAGCAGCCAGGCACCCCTTGTGCTGTGGGACTGGGGTGAGCCCCTCCGGCACTGGGGTTCCTCCAGGGGAGAGGGGCCTCGCTCACAGCCCGGAGCATAATGGGGTGCAGAGCGATGCCCCCACTCCTGCAGGGTACCCCCCACAGCATCTGGGGCCTGGGCTCACCTCCCCTGGGCGCCAGCATCGCCAGTCCAACTGTTGCAGTGAGGACCAGAGCTCGGGGCAGGTGGGAGCGGGAGGGAGCCGGGGTTACACACACACACCGCCGGCGGGGAAGCGAAGGAGGGGTGCACACGCGGACACTCGGACGGCAGCGGGAAGGGGCTGGTGTCATTCCAGTGGCTCCCGGGGCGCTGTTAGCACATGCGCTTGTACGTGTAGATATAGGCCTTGCAGTTGGGACACGTGTGGGTCACATCCTTGAAGTCATCGAACAGGCAGGGGATCAGGCAGCAGCACAGATCACACCTGGAGCACAGGAAGAGAAGAGGCAGAGAGTGGTGAGCTCAGGCAGCCCCCCCTCAGGACATTCTGGGGGCCAGGGCAAGAGATGAGCATGTGTAGGGGCTGTCACCCCCAGAACCTCTCTGCTGCCCCAGTTCCACCTCCATGTCAAGACCCCAGCCCTGCCCAGCAGCTCAGCCAAACCCCCAGCACTGGGGCTACCAGGACCAGGGCTGAGTGCCCACCGTGAGGCCCTGGCTTCCCCTGCAGCACCTACCCCACAAAGCAGCAGAAGAAACCAAGGAGGAAGCTCATGAGCCCAATCTCGTAGGAGATCTTGGTGGTGATGGCTTGCTGGCAGTGGGGACACACCGTCTGCACGGGGGCACCCTGGAAGATCTCTCCCTGCAGCACCGTCACTGTGGTGGCAGCTCCTGGCGGGACGAGCACTGTGGCCGTGTGGCCACCCGGAGAGGGGTAGTGGCCTGGGGCAGGGTAGTAGCCCATGGGGGGGTGAGGGCCTGGGGGTGGGTAGAATCCTGCTGTGAATGAGAAACATGCACAGGTGAGCATCTTTATATGTAGCAGGAGAGGCAGATCCTCGCTGGGGAGGTCCCCATCCTGCAGCCACATCACCACCGGAGTACAGACGGGGCCAACCCTGCTGCAGGCACTGTGGCCCCCACCCCATCCCCAGCAGCCTCGCTGCAAGCCCCAAATGGCAGCTCCAGCCCCTCCTTGTGTCCCCCCCACTCCCCAGGGCACGTCCTGCCACCCATCCCCACCTTCTGCATCCCCCAGCCCCTCACAGGACTCACCTGGTGGCACGTAGGGCCCGGAGCCATCGGTGGGCATGTGGGGGGGCACAAACCCCGGCTGTGAGGGCGGCTCATATGGGGGGGGCCCGAACTCGGGAGGGGGGATGGGAACCCCCTGGGGCTGTCCCAGCACTGGGGTGACACCCTCTGAAAGCAAACACAGAGTCAGCAGAGCTGATGGGGAGATGGTGGCTTGGCTGTGTGGTCAGAGGGTTGGTCCCAGCAGGGAAGGGGGGCACATGAGGTGGGGGGGCACTGCCTTAAGCCTCATCCTCTGGGCCACATGAAGCCCAAATTCACCCCACCTCACCCACAGCAGCGAGCAGAGCCACGCTTTGAGCTGGAAGTGCTTCCTGCTCTCCTTGCTGCCCCTGTGACCTCTCCTGCCTTCTCCGGGGACAGACGGATCCGGGCACTGCACCACCCTCCCCAGCACACTGTGCATGGCAGGGCAGGGCTGCCAGGAAAAGCCACGGCCAGGGCACTCCAGGGAATCCACACTTGCTTGGCTCCTGTCTGTGGGACAAGGTCACCACAACAGCCCCGGTACCTGGAGCAGAGGGGGGGCCGTTCTTCTCCTCTATCAGCGGTGCCGAGGGGCCCCCCGGGTAGGGTGGCGGCGGGTCGTTGGACATGGCTCAAGGTGGCCCTGCAGGGACAGAAGCCTTTAGAAAACACCAGCCTTTGGTGCCACAGGCACCAGCCCAGAGCTGCACAGCACTTGGGGAAGGAAGTGACAACAGAAGGGGACAGGGGTGCAGCCCCAAAGCTGGACAGGCATAAACAGCAGCTCATCGGGGCAGCTCTGGGCTGGGTGGCCACAGTCCAAGGCAGTGCTGGGCTGGAACCTGCCCTGTCAAGTGCCTTGGCTGCAGTATTGGGGTACCAAAGGTGGGGCCAACGCTGCCCACAGCCCCCCAACTCCACCCACAGTGACACACAATGCTGTGCCCTGAGGGTGGCAGGACCCCCGAGCCTGAAGTGCAAACACCAAGGCAGAAGCTGCAAACTCACAGAGCAGCTCTAAGTAAATCTGTGAATAAATCCAGCGAGCTAAGGTAAGACCAGCTTCAACAGCTGGAGCCACTGTTTTACACGGGGTACTATTTACCTGTGCTCTCCCTCGCAGCAAGAGCTCAGAGGCCTCGACAGAGCTGAGAGAAGCAAGTCCTCGGAGCAGCGCGGTTTGGGAGTCGGCTTCTGCCACCAAATCTGTGCAAAAGGAGAGAAGGAGTTACAGAGATGGAGTCACGGCTGCAATGCTGCCCTGGCCACCACACCAAACCCCCTCCTGTCCCCAGTGCAGGTGTGGGGAGAGCAGGTACCTCCCCACGTGCCCCCTCGATGGCAGGTACGAGGCTCCGTGTCCTCAGCACGTGGCAAAGCCCCACCAACACACTCTGAGGTCCAAGGAAGAGCAACCACATCAAGAAACCCGATTTCCCTGTTTTCTCTGGCTCAATTATAACGTGACTAAATCGGGAAATACAAACGAGAGGCTGCTCCCTCGGTGCTCGGGATGGCTGCCATCAGGATAGGACAGGGTGACACTGCTGTCAGCGCCCAGGAGCAGAGCTGGGAGCTCCCCTTGTGGGCTGAGCAGCTCCCTGAGCCCTCCATCCTTCACCCCAACAGGCCAGGAGCAAACGTGACCCCGCTTGTCCTGTTTGCTGGCACCAGTGCCACGCGCTGGGCAGCCCGCCCGGAGCACGCCAACCTCCCTGGCACGGCACGGCACGGCACAGCACGGCACCACCTCCACGGGCACCAGGCCAGGCAGCCAGTGCTGCCCCAGCCCTGCATTGCAGGTGTGCCCAGACAGGAGCCCCTGGGGCACAGCCACCTCCACCTGCAGCTCCCGGGTCGAGAGGAGCCGAGGCCTCAGCAAGCAGGGAAGGGAGATCCATCCCTCCCTCACCTGCCTGGCTTTGCTTTATTCCACTCCTTTTTCCTGCTTCACGTTCCCTGTCCCCCAGCAGCCTCCTGCAAGGCAGCAGGAAATCCATCAGGTCACCAGTCCATGGAGCACCATCACCTGTTGCTGCTCACGGAGCAGCACTCTGATCCTGCAGGAGCCGAGCAAATTCCTGACGACCACAGGGGCTGCCCTGGATGTCCACATTTACTGACTAATATTTCTCCCCAGAGGTCTGAAACTGCGTGTTGCAGCCAGGCAGCTTCAAAGTGTAACACCAGGGCAGCTGGGGGTCATCTTCCATCCTGCTCCTCTCTCCAGTTTCTTCCTCAGGAACCCGGGGAAGGAGAGCTGCCACGGCACAGGGCGCTTCCCAGCGCACTGCAGAGACTGACTTCTCCTTCAGTGACCTACAAAGCTGCAAACTGGGCCGTGCTCCTTTTAGCTCACTGGGGATGGGAAGATGAGAAGGACTTAAGTCTTCTGAAAGTAGCCAAACACCCCACCCTGCACACCCAGACCTTCCTGTCCCTGAGCCTGCAGGGGTCCTGGATGAGCCCAGCCCAGCTGCAGAATCCCAGAGGCCTCACCTGGGCATACGAGCCTGCCGAGGAGCTTTCCTTGCCCCCACAGGCCAGCTGAGCCCACACCTTTTCTAAGGTAACAGATCTCCTCCCATTCCCACTCAGATGCTGCTTTCCCATAGTGTGACATCTTTCGACACTCCCCAGCCTCAGTCCTCCCATCAAAGAGCTGGAAAGAAAACACAGGAGAGGAGGAGACCCACCCACATGCTCCACCAGCCGCTCTGAAAACACCCGGACCAAGCCAGCCATTAACCCTGCCACCCTGACCAGCAGGGAATGCCATCCACAAGGGCAACGGCCTATGGATCTCAGAGCCACACGTGCACTGGGATGAAGGAAGCTGTGGGATGCAGGGCTGTTCTGCTCGTTCTTGGCAGGCTCAGCGGCTCCTAATGCAATATTCTGCTTATTAAAAGAGATCTGTAGAGAGCAAGATGTTGGCTGTGTGCCCTTCCCAGGAGGAAAAGAAAAGCCTTTTACTTTTAAGCCTCTTAGGAGCTGTTTCTCCGTGCTTTCTTTCATCTTAATGCGAGCAGCACAAACCCAGCCCGTTCCCGATGGAGAGCTCCGTGGGAAAGCTCCTGGAGGGCACACGGCTTCCCCCAGGGCATCCCTCACCACCCTGGCACGGGCAGCCCTGCAGCAGTCCAAGATTACCAGCCTTAAGTTCACGATCTGATGAAATCACCGACCTCTAGAGCAGGTCCTTCAGAGCAAGGACACACTGCGAGATCCTGAAACTCAAAAGGAGTTGGTCACCAGTAGGAGGATGGAGAGTGGAGATGCTGTTTCCAGCTAAAAATACAGATGAGCTCTTCTCAGCTGCAAGAGCAGCTTTTACTGGCTCCTCTACTGCAAACTAACTACAGAGGATCAATCCACCATGGAATTATTGGAAACACTGCCCCTGCTAAATGCAGAAGACACACAAAGGGCCCCCACAGGCTGCAGATTTGCTAAAGAACATGAAAGGATTCCCATTATCCTGCTGGGGCACAGCACTGACAGACACAGCCAGGACAGCACAGCTCCATCAAGGCCCCAGAGCAGAAAGGGCTTGTCCCAGCTGGCTGTGGCCTCGAACTCTGTATCCTCCCCTGGCTCTGGGCCCCCTAATCAACCCAGGGTCTCATTCCAGGCAGCTTTTGGGTGAGGAGAAGAACAAATCTCTAGATCCCCCCAGACTGGGGCACCACTCCCAGCCCCAAGAGGTGTGTCTGAGGTTTCTCTACGCAGTGAGCACAGTCAAAGAGCCGGTGAGGAAACACGAGGCTTTCTAATCAGCTTCTTCCTGTGCACAGCAACTCTGGATCTCATTAATGAAGGATTACAGAGTCCTGGAATGCTTTGGGTTGGAGGGGACCTTAAAGATCATCTTGTTCCACCCCCTGCCATGGGCAGGGACACCTTCCACCAGCCCAGGTTGCTCCAAGCCCCAAGCTGGCCTTGGACACTTCCAGGGATCCAGGGGCAGCCACAGCTTCTCTGGGCAACCTGTGCCAGGGCCTCCCCACCCTCCCAGGGAACAGTTTCTTCCCAGTATCCCATCTAACCCTGCCCTCTGGAAGTGGGAAGTCATTCCCTGTGTCCTGTCGATCCAGGGCACTGATCCCAAAGCTCCTAGTTCCCATTATTGACACATCCAAAACTGGTGACAAAGCTCTCCCAGCTGCTTCCAGCAGTGATGAGAGGAGCTGGTGTGTCAGGGTCCAGTGTCCCCTGCTGGCTGCACTTCCCTCTGTTACATCACTGTGGAAACAGTTTGGGATTCAAACATGACAAGAGGAAAGGTCTGTACATCCGACTTGGTCTCCAGACAGGTATGATGGGCACTCCTTCCCAAAACCAACCGGTGTGCAGTGGGACCAGGGAACGCTGTGCCACCAGAACAGGTCCTAGCACCATAAAACAGACAATGCCAGAAAGAGGACACCCACAGATCATTCCTGCACTGCTTGGAGACCCAAAGATTTGGTCTGGTAACACCATTCTTCCCAGGCAGCAGCTGTTTGTGCTTCAGGCTGCCGAAATCTCCCCGGGGGAGACAGTCCTGCCAAGGACAGAGCAGATGCTGGCAGGTCTAACTCACGTGCGAGCCCTGATGGTGCAGCTCTGAGTCAGCCTCACAGCTGAGATCCCCTCCCACGAGCAGAGACACTCAGTGCTGTCCCTGCTCCTCCTGCACTCGGTAACTCAGGCCCACAGTGATGTGGCTGTGTTTTCCCTACGGGAGCAGCGTCTCCAGCCACCAAGACAAGAAGCAGTGTTTGTTCATCCTCGACCAAGTTCAGTGACGTTGACACTTCAAAAGCTGCTGCTGCTGCACATTTTTGGAGCTCTTCCTCCGCAAAAAAAAAAAAAAAAAAAAAAAAAAAAAAAAAAAAAAAAAAAAAAAAAAAAAAAAAAAAAAAAAAAAAAAAAAAAAAAAAAAAAAAAAAAAAAAAAAAAAAAAAAAAAAAAAAAAAAAAAAAAAAAAAAAAAAAAAAATTCTGATATTTAGAAAAGGAAAAAAAAACACACTAAAATTCAATGAATAAAGGATATGAGCACTTCTAGCTTCATGGCACATCAAGCAGGCACGGATTCCAGCTTCCAGGTTTTTGTAAATACAGCTTTAAAAAGCCAAGAGTTCTGAAGATGATGGGCTCCCTCACTGAGCCCAGCCTCCTTCCTTTAGAAATAGGAACAGCATTGTGGCCAACACTATCCCAGCTTTCCTGGCCCCAGGAAAAGCTACCTGTGTGCCACAGGCTACCAGCTCCAGAAATCGGGAAATACTGAGACTAGGAGAGGTGTGCAGCTATGAGCACAAAAGGCAGAGCACAAAAGGCAAAATTTCATTTGATGAAAGCCAGTTATCCTTCAAAGTGGGTTTAGAGGCAGAAGAGAGAGAACCCTGATCCCAGCAATCGCAACCTCCTTCCTCCACAACGGCGTTTCTGAGCAGCACCTCCACAGCCAGCCTGGAGCTGTGTGTTCCCTGTGTTCCCTGTGCCCAGAGCACAGCGGGATGTTCCCTTTTCCATGCCCCATTCCCTGTGTTCCCTGTGCCCAGAGCACAGCGGGATGTTCCCTTTTCCATGCCCCATTCCCTGTGTTCCCTGTGCCCAGAGCACAGCGGGATGTTCCCTTTTCCATGCCCCATTCCCTGTGTTCCCTGTGCCCAGAGCACCCCGGGACGTTCCCTCTCCCTGCGCGTGCCAGTTCCCACACAGCTCCCCGGGACGTGGCTCGGCTCCCGCTGCTCCTGAACGCACCACACACAACCCCACCGGACAGCTCTTACCTCCAAGAGAACAGCAACAACCCCTGCTGAACAAGCAGTGTATCAGTGGTTACTTCTGCCTGGGTTTTATGTGGAACAGCAAAAAAGATGTTCTCCCTGTCAGGGAGCCAAACTTCCGCCTCAGCCCTGCCTCTTCCCATGCGCATTTGCTGCCTCCAGCCTGCACCCGAGCCAGGAGGGAAGGAATGAACAGCACTCAGAGCTTCAGCCTCCTTCAGAAAGAGGGTGCTCTGGCAATCCCTGACCATGTCCCTGCTCCTTTACCCCACCATTAACCCTGGCAGCACCTCCTCAGCTGCTCATCCTGGTCCTGGGCCCGGCAGCAGGAGGGCACACGCCTGCAACGCCCCACAAGGCGCGATGGAAACCCGAGCGAAGGACTGAAAGGGAAGGTCTGTTCTTTTCCTGAGCAACTCAGCTGTGTTTTCCCAAGTCCAAGTCACTGCCAGGGAGTGCAAACCCACCATGCAGGAACAGCCAGGCTGCTCCCAGACTTCTCCCACACTTCTGCACTGAGGTTTCAGCTGTGGAAAACTGCTGCTTCCAGGAGGCTCAGGCTGTTCCTTTGGAGCGGGGATGGAGAGCTCAGCTGGCAAGGCAGGACAGCAGCAGTCCTTTAAAACAAAGGGCTGCTGGAGGAGAAGGTTATTCACCAGTCAATCCAGGTATGTCAGACAACCAAAGCTCCCTGCTCTGCTCTCCAGTAGTAGTGAACCTCTGGAGGAACCGTGGCCATGTTTGACCTTCTGTGTGGCACTATCACCCAGCAGGCAAATCACCTCAGAGCAGCAGCCTCGCTGGAAGGCAGGTGCTGTATCCAAAGCAAGACTTCTCAGGGCATTAAATCCAAAGCACAATCAGATAATCTCCACGGCACAGCACCGGCTCAGCCGCCCTCGGCCAGAGATTCAAATTACTGCTTCATGCAGCTCCTCTGCATCAACATCAGGAAAACCAGAACCCAAATCCCTCCTGTTTAAGACAAGGAGGGTTCAGCTGCAACACCCACAAAGGGTTACGTGCGGGAGGAGGGTCTGCAGGACCTGCTGCTGCCTCTGGGATTCTCTCCAGGGCTGTTCCCCTCCGGATGGGCTGACCAAGCGCTGCTGGCATCTCCACAGTGGGGCTGCAGAAACAGCCCTGCCAGGACCTGAATGTTCACCTGAACATTTAAAGAAAAACCAGCCAAAATGGAAAGAACAACTGGGGTAGTTCTTTCTCTCTGTTGTGGGCTCCCAAGCCATGTGGGAGACACCACGTGCCAGCAGAGACATCCCAAAGGAGCCAAGATATGCCACCAGGGAGCCTGTGATCAGCGAGGAGAGGCCACAGAATCACAGAATTGTAGAATTGTCAAGGTTGGAAGAGACCTTTAAGATGATCCAGTCCAATCATCCAGCCAGCACTACCACTGTATCCCTTAAACCACCAAACCATGACCCCAATCCTCAAAACTTACACATGCAGGGGCACTGGGGAAGGCTCAGCTGTGCACAGAACCCCCTGCACCACCAGGGCAGCTGGACTCGGCTCCCAAAGGTGGTTTCCTGACCACAGAACAAGCTGGGAGTGTTCTCCTGGCCCTGGAGAACACACTGTCCCACTCAGGAGTTCTGACTGCTCAGACCCTTCCAGCTGCCAGTGACCTGCCTGCACGGGAGGAGACAGGCTGCAATATGCCAGGTGTTCTCATGGATGTGATTGAAAACAACATTAAAGCCTCTGCATCCTAGAAATCTGCTCCAGAGAGGTGAGAAAAGGAGGGGGATACAAGCCAAAGCCCTGGGGAACCAGAGAGTTTTTTTCCATGAGACTTTCCCTGGAGTTCACAAAGAATCCAAGCTAACACTTGATAACATCCATGGGAAAGCACCCAGCGATATCAGCAGCTGTTGCCTCCAGTCCTTAATTTTCCCCCTGAGAGGACACATCCTGCATTACATCACCCCTTTGATATCTGGTTAATAATGGTAATAACACAACCTGCCAGAATACAGAGCAACTAAAACCAAGATCCACTCCAACACTGCTGTCTTAACGTATCACCAAACTTTTATGTGGCACAAGAGTGGCTCTTCATTTAAAGAGGCAAACAAAAATACCCCAGCTCAAGGAGCTTAAGGCAAGCAGGAGGCTGGGAAGAAGCTCTGCAGTTCCTTGCATTAAGGACAGTCACAGGTCTGAGCTCACCTCTGATGGCACCCTGTAACAGAGGCTTAAGGATGAGTTGGGAAGGAAGCAAAGGCAGAATGACCTCCCTGCCAGTCCCTCCCACTCCCAGCACTCGGGGTTTTGAAGGTTGGCCAACCTGGAGTTTCTCCATGGACCACCCCAAATCCTTCCCAGCCTTCCAGCTCATGGCAGTGGCAAGTTCTGCTCTTCAGTTACCTACACAAAAAAGCATCTCCTGCCGTCAGAGTCTGCTGCCTCCCCTTCCAGGAGCACCTCCCAGCTCTGCACAGAGAAGGTGAACACACAGTGATTACCCACTACATCCTACAGCTCAGGATTTTAGAGATTTCCTTCCCAAAACTAAACTAAAAATATTTTATTTCTTTATGCACTCATTTTTGCATTTTTGCCTCCTTCTATAGAATTTTTTTTTTTTTTAGAGAAAGTCAAATAACACAGCTACATCATTGCTGAATCAAACTGAGTAGATGTGTGACTTCCATTAAATAACAGTGAGCTCCAAGGGAGGAGGAAATTAGAGTCAGAGAGGATCAGCACTTTTGCATTTCAGCTTCAGAATTAATCAGAGCCCAAGAGCCTATTCAGAATTCCCTTGCAGATTTTGCAGCACAATGAAATAATTTTGAATACATTGCTGGTGATTCCAGACCCATTTTCCTTTCAAGTGCTGAACAGAACATATGTCTTGGAACTGATGCTTTCTTATTCAAGGAGAGCACCAGCTCACTGTAGGACTAACTCCTGTCTCCACCAACATTAGCACTTCCCATCCTCACAGATCCTCCTACCTTGGCACCAGAGAATCTGCTGACATTCAGAATTAACAGGTACAGTGTCACCTTGCACTTTTTTTCCGAGGGCTGCTGTGAAATGCTCTGTGTCACTCCATTTCATGTAAAGCCCTGGCTCAGTCTTTGCAACTTTTGGGTTTGGAGTAAAGCAGGAGCGTGTGTGGAAGGTCTGGGATCTCTCCTGAGTCCTACTGCCAACAAGGAGGACCCATGCACGTCCAGAGACACGTGCACTGGAGGAACTTCTCCTGCTGAGGCCACTTGTGTTACCACACTCACCTTTCTGCTCCCACAGAACTTTGCATTTCCAGACTGGGACCACTCTCAGGGTGGCCCAGGGCCACCAGCATGGGACTGGCTTGTCCTGTGGCACTTTGACAGGAGGATGGTGCCCTGCTCCCAAGCCCAGCCCATTTGGGCTTCTCAAACACAGATGACAATGTCCCAGCTCACAGAGGGGAAAACCCCTGGATTAATCAGTAGGCACTGAGTGTGCCCAGTGCTGGGCACTCCTGAGTCACACACAGCTCCTGCCATTCCCAGTTCTCCCTCCAGTTCCCATCAGACTTGGCCAGTCCACACTGACTTCCCAGTCCAGGAAAGTCATTTTCCCTCCAAGGCATTTCATGGCTGTGGTTTCAGTTTGCAGCACCAGTTCCTGCCAAATGCTCCGTAGCCCCTTTCCCAGAACTCCCACGTAATGACCTGCTCCGTATCTGCCCCTCAGGCCCCCCAAAAGAGCTTGATTTGCCACCACTGCTCGCTCAGAGGCAGCACAGCCACCCTGCCAGGGGGACAGTGGGGACAAGTAACGCAACATCTCTCATCTGAAATGTGAGCAGGTCTGACCAGAACATTGACCAGGAACACAGCCAGACTTGCAGCTGGTCACACAGAGCTGTACTCCTTCTGAAAACAAGGGGGAAGGAGGAGAGGTGTTGTCCTCGTGCCTCTCCAGGCACCATCCCAGTTCTGGCGTGCGAGGGACATCCCCCAGATAGGAGGCATTCCCATTCCAGGACATGGACAAAGCCAGGAGACCTCTCACTCAAAATCTACCACAGCAGCTGGACTCAAAGCACCCCCCACACACATCAACACAGCTCCTCAAGCCCCTGCTCTACGCTTTTCCAAACCCCTTCTCCATGAGGCAACACCTCTCTGCTTTGCTGTTCCTGGTCAGAGGGTTGGGAACAGCCCCGAGGCCGGATCGATGTTCTCACAGCAGGGGATGGGACTGGGATTCAAGCCCATAATACCAAGATGCCCTCAGGGCAGGTAAATAGCTCAGCTGCTTCAGGGGATTCAGGGCTGAAATCCTCTCCTGAGCCCGAGGAAGAGGAGGACGGAGCAGCTGCCACAGTTACGACACTGAGCAAGCTGGGAACTATTTTCTCTCTCACTGGAACAGCCCAGCAGGCAGCTCCAAACTGAGCTCCCACCCTCCCAAATCACGGCAAGGAGGGAGTCTGAAAAGCAAAATAACACCACCTGTGTGTGGCTAAATAACACCATGGACTTTGGGGGGGACTCCATTCCCAAAACACAAATATGGTCCAGGTGACATCCCAGTGGAAGAGCTGACATTTAACAGCACTGGAAATGGGGCCCAGTTCCAGCTTCACTTTCATGCTCAAAGACCACGTTAAGATTTTGGAGGAGCTGAATGGTCCCAGGAAAGCAGGCAGGAAGGGCAAACTAGGCCTTCAGCACAGACCCAGCTCCTGGGAGCACCTCCTGATATAGCACAAAGCAGAATTAAGTTAATTAGAAGGCACAGTGATCACACCTCTAAGAAAAGGGCAGCACACACACCCCAGCAGCAGCTACTTATCCAGTGGGCAGTTAAAAATACAAGCACAAAGGAGTCAGCAGCGCATGGAAGTGCCATCCCCACTGCCCCTCTCCACTCCCTGTTCCAGTTCTCCAGCATAAAGCTCCAACACTCCCCTTCTGCCATGTGTTGGGTGACTGGGACCCTCGAGGACCTCAAAAGCATCCCAGGTTGGAGTCACTGCAGCAGGGGTACAGCCTTGGCTCTAGTCCATGATTTCCTCCCAAAACGAAGCTGCTGAAAATCCCAGGGGTTCTCTTCCCTCTCTTAAAAGGGTAGCCTGCTTCTGACTTGGAGAAATGATCAATAAAATCCCACAGGCTGCTTTTCATTCATCCCCAGCCAGAAATCTGATCTCCTGTGACCAGCACAGCCCTGAAACACAGCTACCACATCTCTCATTTATCTCCTGCGGGTACCAGCACGTGCGGGTTTTACAGCTGCGGAGAGCGGGGCTGCCTGCATCACAGCGACTAATTTATTCTCAGAAAGGCTAATTTAATCTGGCAGTGAATGTTCTCAAAGCCTCCTCACACAGAAAAGCTTTTTATCTTGGTTGGCTTAACAACAATACAGCATATCCAAAAACGTGGAGGGATGCTAAGGAAGAACACTACCCTTGTGTTTCGAGTCCTCCAGTCTGAGAAATTTCTCTTGGTAACCGCAGGCTCTGAGAAAACAGAGTGCCTCTGGGTTTTTTAAAAAAGCCAACCGTATTTTCCAGACAAAATATACAACAGTCTACTTCCCCTTCTCATACAACTGTGTCTCGACAGAAAGAGCTGTGCTCTTAATAAAACTAAAACTCAGCAAAGATTGTTTAGTATTAGATTAACTACACTGATGAGCTATGTTCATTTCCAACTGCGTATCAAGAGCAGCCACCAGCACACCTGGCCTGGGGTGTGCTACCTGCCATGGCAGGTGACTTTCCCCAGCCCACATCAGAGAGGAATAAACTTCAAAAGAAATCCAAAAGCTGTTTGTTAAAAAGCTGCCCCACGAAGCGTTTCAGAGCACCCTCCAGATTCCCAGCCTCTGTGATCTGTGGGAGGGCAATAAATGAGCAATCAGAGAGGGGTTTTTTCATTATTTTTAAATTCTAGGTGATATTTTCCCCTCACTTGTGACAGACACAGTCGGGCTGAGCCATCTGATCCGTAGTGCTGCCTCAGCCCCTCATGGAGTCTCCACATCAGCTGTGACGTACGAACACGGCATCTGGTGCTGGTCCTCACCTGGATCTACCCCTGGCAAGGCCCTCACCTGGATCTGCTCCCTCCACAGGAGAGCCAAGCACAGCCCCTGGGAGTCAGAGGGGCTAAAAAAAGCAGATTTAAACCTTACAACAGACAGAGTCATACCAGTCTAACCCTCCACACTCAGGATTGTCACCACCACGCTGCTGGGAGAGAAAAGCTGGTGGTGTGCAAGGATCACAGCCTGAATCATGCCTGAAAGGGCTCCTTTGCTGCAAGGGCAAGAACGTGCCTCAGATGACATCCAACAATTTAGGACAATTCAGCAATGTGGGAACAAGGCAAAAATCAGGGGGAAACAGAGGATTAGCACAGGCCACAGGAGAAATAAAGAACAAAACAACACAACGCTCCCCTTGTTCCAATCTGTCAGGAATTGCTGTCCCAAGAATAGCCTATTCAGAAACCAGGAAACTCAGAGAGCAGCAGGGAAGGGCTGAGTCATGGCCATTTGGAAAAAAAAAAAAAAAAAAAAAAAAAAAAAAAAAAAAAAAAAAAAAAAAAAAAAAAAAAAAAAAAAAAAAAAAGGCAGCAAACCAACCCACAACAAAACAACCCAAAAGGCAAGGAGAGAAAACATGGGACAGCAGCTGTTCTGGGTCTTGGAGATATGAGTAAGTCAACCCAGAACCTATTAGCCAATCTTTATTCTCAAAAGCTCTGCAAACACGTGGTGCTGCCATAAAAAGCAGTTGACCCTCCCCCCCTGTTCCTGGGAAGCAAATTTAGCTCTGGTTGTATCGGGAAAAGTTGCCGGTCCTTCCCGGCACCAGCCCCTCGATGCAACACCCCCTTGGCTGTGCACGCCTGCCAGGACACAAACTGCTCCCTCTTTAGGCCCTGCTTTTTGTTCCTCTACAACATCAGCATCCAAATGGCACAAAGGCTTACAGGCTGGGTAAGTGCTTTCCCAAAAGGAAGGCACAGTCAGTCTGAGGGATGTCATTAGCAGAGGGTGAGGAGCCCTGGAAGGGCAAAAGATCAAACATGACTTGGAGAGGTTTCCTGTGACTCTGTGAACGGCCCAGCAGAAGCCAAGTGCTCCCAACTCCCATCCAGCCTCAGCACTGCCCACGTGGCCCCCAGCAAGGCCAGGCTGCACTCAGGTTTTGCTCAAGTCTTCCCACACGACAGTCTCTGCTCCACGACCTAAATGAAATCAATTTTACAACAATTCTCCCCAGGACACTAATCTTGTTCACTCACCCATCATCTGAAAGATTATACCTGCTCTCCAGCTGTGGGGCTCTGGGAGGAAGCACAAGGGATTTCTGAGCAACCAGGGGCTTATTTTTAATACAATTCCTTGATGATCCCTCACGAATTAGGGAGGGGTGTGTGTATCTTTTCGATCAAACAACTGCGCTTCAAAACATGTTTGGAAAAACAATTGTTTTGGGACGTCACTGCTGACAAAAACTTCTTGGCCTCCAGGCTGAGGTCTGTGGTGAGGCAGGAACTGTGTCTGCACACACAGCCCGACAGCAAGAGAGAGCAAGTCTCTGTGCTTTTCCTTTTAATAAAGTCCTCTCAATCTGAGAGTGGGCTGCATTTCTGGGTTTTTTTTTTTCAAGGAACAAGTTAAAAGCATGAGGGAAGCTCAGAGAGCCCAACCCACCCCTCTGAGCAGTAAAAGTTCTCTCTCCCTGCAGCCCACACAGATCCCTGGTCCCAGGCAGGAGAGGGGGATTCATCCTGCTGAGAAAGCAGCTCCCACAGATCTCACCTCTTCCCAGCCCTGGGAATGGCTGGAATAACTACAACACAGACCCAACCTTGACATTAACTCCCAAAATGAGAGTTCAAGCAAACTGTCCCAAAGCAAAGAGGCTCTTATAGTTCAAATTGTGAGTAAAATTCCTCTTCTCTGTGACCACGCAACGCAAGGAGTAAATAAGGATGAAACACAGCTCCAGTATGTGCTGTGCACGTGTCCCTCCATCCTCTACCCAGATTGATGACCAGCACAGGGCTGCTCTCAAACAGCCCTTTTCCACCACCACAGACACACGAATTTTAAACTGCAGCCAGGAGGCAGCTCAGAATGAACGGGCCCAAAGCAAAACTGTAACAGCAGCCCAGAGCTTCCCTGAGCGTTTCACGCCAGAAATAAAAACTGTGCTCCCCCTGCCTGAGAGACTTCACTCTGGGAGAAAATAGGATCGTGGTTTCCTACAGCACCTGTTCTAATTGTGTTCCCTTTGATCAGAGAAGGAGATGGGCCCTGTGCAGAGCATGCAAAGATCTTTCAGTACTCATGAAAGTGGCACTGCTCCTCCCCAGCTGTGAGACTGATACCGAGTGCTGGTTGGGAACAGCAGGAAAACAGCCAGGTGAGGATCACAGCCCAAGGCAGAAATTGCTCATCACATGCTTTTCGAAGGAGAAAAGGCACGTGCACGTCTGTGTTTGCACACTTATGTGCTCAGGTGCTCTGAAACCTTCAGGAGAGTCAACTGGCTCCAGGCTGGAGTCCTCTGCCTGCATAACAGCTGCAAAAACAGGTCCTTGAAAGCAAAACCAATCAAAAACGTTATATATTTTGCAGAACAACTGAAATTCCCACCACAAACCATCACTGTTCCTGTATCAGGGAGAAGGGAAGGTTAAAATCTTTCCTTTTAGAACATTCCTATTAAGAGCCACAAGGCATATCAACATCTATCTGTTGTTTCCCAGCTGTCCTGTCCTCCCCATTTCCAGGTGCTTTGCACAGATCAGTTTGGAAGAACACCTTCTGAGAAGCTGGCACACCTGTCTGGAGGCTCGAAGGTGTATTCAGTCCTGCTGCCTTCGTTATTTCAGTCTCCATATTCTGCAGACACTGGTTGCCTCCCTGGCTCACCTGGCAGCCATCAGCCTTCCCCTTTGCTCGGTGCCAAGCTGAGTAAATGTGACCCTGCACACAGGAAAACTGTCACATGGTACATTCAGCACATGCACAGAGCCCTGGTAATGCCAGGAAAAGTGAAGCCCAGCCCCACTGCAGACCAAAAAAACCCCACTTTTAACCCAGGATAGCCTCTCCTAATTAAAACAACTGTAAGAAACCAAATGTAGGGTTTTACAATGCACCAGAGACATTTGCAGAACACTGAATTTCATACTTCTCTTTACTCAGAAGCAAAAATAGCCTTGGATGAGAGCAAATGCTAAGAAGTCTGTGTATCTCCTTCCAAAACCACTCATTCTCTTAATGAAAGATCTCCACATCAACCACATCCTTTAAACACATGTAGTTATCTGCTAAATTCACATCTGAAGAGGGGAAAAAAGATACTCTTTCACATAATAAAGTTACTTCCATCTCTTTTTTTGTTACATTAGTAGGAGTGGCGATGGCAACATTTCTGCGGGTGACAACACCGTGCCAAGAACCCAACCCCCCCGAAACACAGACAGCGTGGGTGTTGTGTACTGTCTGGCCCCTGGCTGAGCACCCCTACACTGCAGGAGTGCATTATCTGTGCTCCCAGAGCGTGTTTGCCACTTGTGCCTCACCCAGAAGGAAAGCAGTGACCACTGTGTTGCTCCTCACGCACAGAAGTGGCTGATTAGGAAACCATCTTCAAAAACGTGCTCATAAACCAAGTGTCTGACAGAGCCACCCTCCCTCCTTCCATGACAGCAGCTGAGACAGAGCCCCAGGCAGAACAGAAACACGAGGACCTGAGTTTCAGAACCAAATCTGAGGTGCAGCATCTGTTGAGGGAACACAAGAAGCTCACCACGGTCTTCCATCTTCTTACAAAGGGTTCTGAAAGAGAAGCTCCCTCACTGTTACCCGTCCCCATCACACCTGTGGCAAGATCTTTCGGTACTCAGCCTATGAACACGCACACCCCTTCTCCCAGCACCTCCCTGAGCAGCCACTGCAGCCCCACCAGCCCTGAAACAGCAGCTGGGCAGGACTGACCACGCGTGCTCCTCGTGGCATCACTCAGGGGACATTGGGGGATGCTGCTCCATCACCTGCCCTTGTTGCAGCCATAAAGTCACTGCCTCCCCACCTCCAAGCAGGAATTAGCTCCTCACGTAACACCTCAGGAGAATGCAGCAGGGACATCACTAAATGCTTCCGGGGATTTCCTGGGGCACACAGAGGTTGTGACAGCACTGAGACAGAGAAGCCTTTGGGAAAGAGAAGTTTTCAGCTTGTGCTTTCCACACCGACATGAGTTTGTTTAGTTCCTAAACATGAATGAATGACATACTGTGATTATATACTCCACTATGTAATACTCACTCTAGTTTCCCCTGCTGCTTACTCCGGTCACACTCTGAAAGCAGCAGGGCCTCTGCCAAAATCAAAGCCCCATTTCAAGCCCGCTGGGTGAAGGGAACAAACAGGAGGCTCTTGTGCATATCCCCAAAGTGTTTCTCAGAGAGTTTTACATATATTCCAAATCTACTATAATTATAATTTGAAATACTGCTACTTAAAATTGTTGTGTCTGACCTTGGCTCCACCACCTGATATTTTAGGTTCAGCCTGGAACATGACAACTGCCAGTCCCCCCACCAGTTCTCACTGGTGCAAGGAGACCATCTCTGAACAGCTTTTCCAGCGACGCCTCAGGCCAAGGGACACACACACCTACGCTTGCAGTGACCTGGAGAAGGTTAACCTTGAGTGTGGCTCGTGTGGATGATCAAGGGGACCATCCCAGCCTGCCTATTCCCACTTCCCTGCACAGCCCTAGAGCTCTCCCCAGGATCCCAACTCCATTCCTCTGTTTAGCAGCAACCAGAACCCCCTGTGCTTTTTCCTAAAGCAACTGAATGCTGCCTCTCCAGTCCCCTTGGGAGGCAGAACCAGGATCTCATCATTTTAATGGTCAAAGACCTCCCAGCTTCCCACTAACATTAATTCCTTGGTATTTGCTGCTGTGCCGTGCTGCCAATGTGCTGATGGACAACACCATCCTCACCATCATCATTTCTCCTCCTGCTTGTCAGGCTTCTTTCGGCTCCTCTAAAATGGGCTCACCGTTCCTCAGGAATCACTGGACAGGCAGTTCCAGCCTGAGCTCGTCTCTCCCGAGCAGGGATGACTGCAAAGGCACACACTGGTCCCCAGGCCTGGCTCCTGCTCTCCCGGGATCCCATTTTCTCCTCTCACAGCCGTGCCCCTGTCCCCCTGGCGAGCTCATGACCTCGGTCGGGCACCGGCGCTCGCCTTACGCCGCGGAGTCTTTTCCCGAGTACACGACCTCGCTTTCCGTCCGATTAAATTTCAGCCCTCCAGCCCTCCCGTCCCAACCCTCCCCGGCCCCGCCGAGGGCGCCGAGCTGAAGATCTGTGAGATTTCAGCAGCGCCCTGCGGCACTCGGTCAGCGTTAAAGGCCCGTCCGAAGCCGGGGCCGCCTCCTCCTCCTCTCCCGGCCCGTGTCCCCATCCAGCCGTGCCTCTTCCCCGCGAACGCTCCAGACACGGCCCAGTACCGAGCCCTGCTCCCTCCTCGCAGAGTTAACCCGGGATTCACTCCCAGCCCTTGCCTTCCCAGCGGCGCCCGTGTCCCCCGCGGTGCTCAGTGTCCCTCCATGGCTCAGCGTCCTCCCCGCCACTCGGTGTGTCCCCCTTGTCCTCGCTGTGTCCCCCCCCGCTGCCGTGCGGCCGCCGTGGCCTGGCCGGGCCCGGGGGGTCCCCGGGCCGCCCTCCCGCCGCCCCCCGGCCCCGCCGCCCCCCGGGCCCCGAGCGGGGCCTCTCCCACAGGCACCTACCGGCCTTCGGCTCCCGGCGGCGGCTCCGGCACCTGCCGGCGGCGGGCGGGGCGGGGCGGGCGGCGGGGCGGGCCCGGGCCGCGCTGGGCCGGCCGGGGGACGGGCAGGGCCTGCAGCCCCCGCCGGCCGCGCCAGGCAGGGCCCGGGTCGGGCCCGCTCCCCGGGGAGCTGCGGGGAGTCACTGCTTGGGTTAAAGCATGGACCTTAAAGATCATCTTGTTCCATCCCCTGCCACGGGCAGGGACACCTTCCACCAGCCCAGGTTGCTCCAAGCCCCGTCCAACCTGGCCTGGGACACTTCCAGGGATCCAGGGGCAGCCACAGCTTCTCTGGGCAACCTGTGCCAGGGCCTGCCCACCCTCACAGGGAGGAATTTTTTTCATATATCTTAACCTAAATTTCCCCCTTCAGCTCAAAGCCGTTCCCCCTTGTCCTGTCACTCCAGACCCAAAGCCCCTCTCCAGCTCTCTTGGAGCCCCTTTAGGCACTGGAAAGGCTCTGAGGTCTCCCCAGAGAGACCTTCTCCAGGCTGAACAGCCCTGTCTTGCACATATCCCCTGCCTTTCAAGGTGTCTCAGCTCATGCCCTGAACTGCCCCACACGATGCCCTGCTCTGGTGCCATCCCAGCCCTCACAGGGTCCTGCCCACGCACTGACCTGCCCTGTTGTGTTGTGCCCTACACAGTGTCCCACCTGTCCCCTGTGGTGCCACACCGTGTCCTGCCCTACACAGTGATATGTCCATGCCATGGCACCTGCTACTCGAGGACCTGAGAGCCTGGGGAAGCACAGAGGCACCTTTCTGGCTCCACGGGCCCCAGCTTCAGGCTGGGGAATAATTAAAGAGCAATATTTTAATACCAGCCACGGGTGGTTTCAGTCACTTCTCACCTGCCCCTGGGGCTCCAGCTCCGAGATTTAGGTCTGCTGAGTCCCATCCTGCCCTGGCAGCTGTGCCTGGGGGCTGGGGTCACCCTGTGCTGGAGCACACAGCCCCCAGTTCCCCAGCAGGGACAGCTGCATCCCTGGCAGGCTCCTCTTCTCCTCCCTTCCCTGTGCACAGCATGGCTGAGCTGCAGGTGACAGTGGTGCTGCCTCTCAGGCAGCCTGTCCCCATGGGACAGGATCCTGTAGGAGACATTGCCACAGCACAAGTTCAAGTTTAGACTCTGCGTAGGAAATGGTGTAGGTAACACCAGAAATACCTGCCTCGCTCGCACACTGCAGTGCAAGGGTGAGTTGTGGTGGCCTTGTGCCCCGCTGTCTTCTCCACAGGCAGCACAGGACTGGCCAACAGCAAACCCAGCATCTCTTCACCCCTTGGCAGACCTGACAGCCCCAGGCCAGTCTCATCTCACATGTTGTGACCTTGGCCTTGAGCACGACCACAGAGCAAAGGGAAAAGGAGACAGCTCTTTCGGGACATTTGCCCCCTTTGCACATCTTTCACTTCACCTTGGGGGAGCTCAACGGGCATGGCCATGGGCTTGGCAGATGTGGCTGATGCTGTGGCAGCCCTGTGGCTCCCAGAGAAACGTCCTCAAGCTCCAATCTTCTCTGCAACTGCTTAGCTTCCCTTCTTTCCATGTCCCCATGCCCGTGGGGACCCAGCATCACCCATCAAACCCATACTCCTCAGGTCACAGACATGCTGCAGAAGATCACCACCACCATCTGCTCCCTGAATACCACTGCTGAAGGCTTCCAGCTGCAGCTCCTGAAGGATAATTTCCAGGAGGTGCATGCACAGAGCTGGGACAGTTACTGTAGGGCTCCTTGCAGAGTGGTTGGGCTCCCTAGGGACCTGCATGGATGGCAAGGGTGCATGGAGCAATAAAAATGAGGAACTTTGGCAAATCCTTATGGAAAATGCACTGAAGCCTCTCAGGGGCTGCCCTGGCTGCAGTGACCTGCCTGGGTGAGCAATTGACCTCACAAGGTTCTTCTGGCAGGGTCCATGTCACCCTCCCAGCTACTGGAGCCGACATCCATCCCTGGGTATCCCACTGTCCCAGTTACCCCACTGCTCTTGTTGCTCCTGCAGTGCCAGGAGGATTTTGCCCTCTAGATTTTGAGGTCCTGGAAGACCCACAGGGCTGGAAATGGCGCTGTGGTGGCAAGGTTTGGAGTCTCCCTACCCATCACAGGGGCTGCTCAGGCTCTCCCCTCCTGGACCAGGGTGAAAGGGTTGATTTCTCTCCCAGTCACAGGTGTAGGTGCATCAGGAGCTGCATTGGAACCCTTTCTGTGGGATACCCACTGGTAAGGTGCTGCAGGCTGCTGGGTGCCAGGCTCCTTTGCTGGCAATGCCCTGGGATGGCTGGGGCTCTTCTCTCTCCCCAGAACCTCAGGGGCTGTTTAGTTTCTGAAACCCTCTGGTTGGAAGCTTGGTCCTGAGGCCTCACAGCTACTGGCCCACAAAGCCCCAGGCAGGCTAGGCTGGCTGCTGAAGCAGCACGAGGCCACAGGGACCTGTGTCAGCCACCATGAGCACTGACACCTCTGTCACTC
The DNA here is from genome assembly GCF_003031625.1 of Empidonax traillii. NCBI lineage: Eukaryota > Metazoa > Chordata > Aves > Passeriformes > Tyrannidae > Empidonax > Empidonax traillii. Next base: position 1,594,646 of record NW_020955304.1, on the reverse strand, counting down.
CAAGCTGCCAGGCTGTGCCACCAGACCTTTGCCAGGTGGATGGCAGGGCCACACTCAGCCAGCCCATCCAGGTCCCCAAGCCACTGCAGCCCCCTTGTCCCTCTGCCCCATGCCCTGGCATGGCTGTGCCCAGGGCCCGTCAGCAGTGCCAGGGGGTCTCCACAGCTGTAAAGCCTCCTGGGTTTGGGACAGTTGTGTGCTGGGTGCCTGCAGGAATGAGCACTGTCTGGAGAAAGCTTTGGTGTGTGTTTTTAGCTGACTCAGAGACCTTGGAGAATGTGGCTGCCTGTCTGGAAAAGGTGCCCATCCCATGCCCAAGTGCCTGGGGGCTGCAACCCCCTGTCCCACTTGCTGGAGACACACTGGGGCATCTCTCAGGATGTCCTCACTAGCCACTCTCTGGGGCCACCCATAAGCTCACCTCCCTGCCTTGCCTGGGTTCTGCAGCCTCCCTGTTTCACCCAGGGCTATGTTTCCTCCCCAGGGGCTGGGTTTGGGCAGGGAGGTGCTGGGCCAGCTGCAGGAGCAGTGCACGAGTGCAGGAAGCTGTGGGGTGACACCGAGGACACCCAGGTGAGCACAGCCCGAGGCTCAGCTCAGGAGCCACTTGTGCCCTGGCTGGTGCCTGAACCAGGCTCAGCACAGGCTTGCCCAGACTTGGCACATCCCCACTCCAAAGCAGCTCAGCGTGCCAGGCTTTTGGGGCCGGGCCATGCCATGCCGACAGAGCTGGGGATGAACAATGGTGGGCGGCTCCAAGGAGGCAAAGGGGAGGGCTGGGGGAACACGTGGAGCCTGCGTGGGATGGTGGAGCACTCAACCAGGAAAAAGGTGCTGCTGGAGCAGGGCTTGGGTGTTGTGAACAAGCAAAGGCACACGGGGTGGTGGCAGGGATGGCTGATTCCCTGTGCTAAGTGTCTCTACTTCTCACACTGAAGCAATCAAGGCCCTCCAGCCCTTCCTGGCACATCCTCAAACACAACAGCAACTACATTTTCCCATTCTCATGGCAATGTCTGTTGTGGGTGTGCCCCGGGCCACCAGCCCTGCTGGGTGGGCTCAGCCTGCTTGTAAGCACTCCTTGAACAAGGGGGGGCTCCCAGGGATGTCATGGAAGGGCTGTTTGTCCTTCTGCATTGCAGGTGATGCCATATGGACAAGGACAGGCTCCTCAGGGGCTGGTGGCAAACTGCACAGGTGTCTTGGGTGGCCACAGGGCTGTAAAATGTCGTAGGGGGCCGGGAGGGGCAGGTGCACCAGGGCTGTCCTGCCAGGCCTCAGGGACTGGTGGAGTTGGAGTCACATTGCCCTGGCAGCCACTCACCATCGTGGGCTAACAGTAGGGACCACAGAGATACTCTCTCCTGTGTTGCCTCTCCTGTGCCATCCCTGGGGACTCAGCAACCAGAGTCTGACACGTTTGGGCTATGCCATGTCCCCGTGAGCTCTCTCTGATCAGTTTCTGGTCTAGCACTTGATTTTCCAATCCTATGGCTCCTGGTGGCCCTGGATGGTCACAAGCAGTTTCCCCTCCCCAGCACCCAGGTCTCCATGTGGCTTCACCTGTGTTTGACAGGTAGTTGTCTGCTTCTCTGTGTCCCCTGGCTGGGCTCTGTGCACACCCCCTGCCTCCACAGACCATCCCCATTCCCAGTAGGGCTCCACTCTGGCCTTGATGTGCTCAGGCCACCACAGCTGGGACACAAGGTGCACAGCCCTGGCTCGTTCCAGATGCCACCAGCTTGGCCCATTCTGTTCAGGAGGGCAGGACTGAAAGTGGCAGCTCCAGCACAACTCCATGCAGGGAAGCTCACAAGGGCCAGCCCCAGCTCCAGCCCTCGCTCCTAAGCTCTGCCAAGGCTGTCCCAAGAGGCAGCCGGGGTAAAACCATCGCTCCTACACTGTTTATTTTAGCAACACAAATAAGAGATTCAAATTAATTATTGACTGGTGAGCGCAGAGATGCAAAGGCACAGCCTTGCTGGGAGAAGGCCCCGCAGGGACAGCGACCTCCGAGGGACCTGGCGAAGAGGGGAGAGGTCACAGCAAGGCACCAGGACCTGTGGGTGTCACACAGAGAGCCCAGGGCTCAGCACAGCCCTGCCATCAGCCTGGGGTGGGTCTCTGCAGTCAGAGCTGGGCTGGTTCCTGCTGGGGCTGAGCCCTGGATGCGCTTGGCCAAAGGCAGTTGGCGTCACCATGCTGCTGGAACGGGGTGTTTGGAGCAGCTGGAGGTGCAGCCAGCCCCACCTTGGACACACAAGAGCCACTGGGAGATGGGATCTGAAACACTCGGGGCCAGGGCAGCCTTGCCCTGCTGCGAACGAAGCAAAGACACCGGGTTCAAAGCAGAAGAGCGTGTATTGCAAGCGGCTGCGGCGCATCCGGAGAGACTTCCAGCCGCCGGGAGAAAGAACAGAGGGGTTAAAAACGATCCCAGTCTCTAGGGTTACACTGTGTCATGCAAAAGAGCCCTGGGGAGAACCCCATCCCAGGGGGTGAAGGGGAGGGTGTGCTGGCCCAGATCCCCTGCTCCCCATCAGGGGCTGGGCGAGGGGCCAGATGCCTCTCCAGGAGCCGGTGCTCCCTAGCCCTGCTCACCAGTGAGGATGGTGTGTGCAGGGTGGAGGCTGTGGTAGAGCAGGAGCAGCCCTTGCTCTCTCCACCACTTACAAAAAACAAGCCTCGTGGGGTGTCTGCCCCCACCCAGTCGAGCGGGGGTAAGGAATGGGGGGAAACACTCAGGCACAACCCACTCTGCCTTAGTGGGGTGGCCCAGGGGACCCCGAAGAAGGGACCTCCTCTGTAAATGTCACTGGCATGCAAACTCCGGTGTCCCAAGAGAGGAGGGGGCGCTCCCTCCCGGAGAGTCTGGCAGCAGTGGGGTCCCAGGCGGAGGCTGGCACCGGTCCCACGCAGCCTCCCGCTGTCTCTGGGGAGCTCCGTTCAGCTCGAGAACAAGTAAAAACTACTTCAAACCAAACCCATGCAAGGCAGCTATTTCTCTCGTGTGTCTCGGCGGCTGCCAGACGCCCTGGCAGCAGAGTTCCTCTCCTCTTTGGGGAGGAAGGGGGGGAGGAAAAAAAAAAAAAAAAAGAAAAGAAAAATATTTATATGCAGGGGTCCCTCCCCACCGCGTTCGCTCTCGGCCGCGGCCTCATCTCTCTGCCTCCATGGTCACGTTGGCCTTCTGTTCCGTGGTGGCCTGCTGGGAGACGGCGGCGGGCCAGCCCGCGGGCTGCGCCGGCGCGGCCGGAGTCCACGTGCTCTGCTGCTGGCCAGGGGGAGAAGCCGTGGGCCAGGCGGGGTTGAAGGCCCCGTGCTGGGGCAGCGGCGGGGCCGGGGGCGGCGGGGAGGTCGCCATGGAGGCCACGGGGCTACTGCTGTTGAAGCTCTCGGAAGCCTTGAGGCGGGAGAACATGGTGAGGGCGTCGGGGAAGTTGGGCGGCGTGGCCGGCGTGTTGGCAGGAGTGCACATCTGCGGGAAGGAGACACGGGGTCAGGCGGGGGGGGGATCTTTATCTCTGCCTCCCACCTGGGCACAGAGACCCCTGTGCCCCCCCTGCTGCGGCACCGGCAGCCCCCAGACCCGCGCTCTGCTGACCATGCTGTTATTTAAGCGTCTGAACTCTGATGCTGTGGTGAGAGCTCTTGTCAGAGGTCCAGACAGAGACTCCCCCGTGCCCACTCCTGTACCCACCCAACTCAGGGACCCCCTCTGCTTCACAACCCACTGGTGCCACCCTGGGCCTGCAGCTTTCTGACTTGGTAGGCACCAGGCTCAGGCCCAGCTCCCACCCCACAGGGTGCTCTGGCCCTGCTGGGTGCTTGCTCTGCACGCCCCAAATCCCCAATTGTCCCGGAGAGTCAAACGAGGCCACAGCAGCCAGTAAATCCCTAAGACACATCTGCCCAAGCAGCTTACAGGCTGGCGGGGCACAAGAGCTGAGGGACTGAGACTGGGGACAGCTGGAAGAGCGCAGAGGTAGGCAGCACCCACGCTCTCCTGTGTTTACACACTTCCAGAGGCACGCTCCGGTGAGGCTCCAGGGATTTGCACGCTCCAGGGAGCACACAAGGACTCGTGTGTGTGGCTGCTGCTCAGTGGGAAACACCACGTATCCGTGTGTGTGTGTTTACACAGGTCAGTGCTTCAGGCTCCTCCACGCTCTCTCCACCATGCTGAGGCTGGTATGGACCACTGGCCATGCCCAAAACATCCTCCATCAGCCCATCCCTCTTGGAGGTGCAGCCCCAACCCCTCTGCAGGGCTCTGAGGGCGCTCCCAGCCCTGCTGGCCCACTATGCAGCACCGGCTGCTCTCCAGGAAAACCTCCCTTGGCAGGCAGCTCTGGCAGTGCCCACTCAGACTTCCCTGCCTGCACTCCTGGGGCTGGGAAGCAGCGAGCTGGACATGAGCACCAGGCTGAAGCGCCCGCCAGCTGGTGCTGCGCCCTGGGGAGCTGTGAAAACACTTACCATCTGATGGTGGTGGCTGTAGGGGATGTTTGTTTCTTGGAAAAAAGCACTGAGAGCAGTCTGAAAGCAAGAAGAAAAGAGGGAAGACGATGTTACTACCAGCAGGCAAACTGGGTACCCACCCATACAGCAGCAGGGCTTTGACAGACCCCAAAGATGATCCAAAAAACAGGCCCTGGGGGGCTGACCATGCCCACAGCCCCTGCCTGCACAGGAGGGTGCTGGGCAGAGCTGCTCCCTGTCCCCAGGCAGGGACCCACGCCTGCCATCTGCTCGCACCAGGGCAGGTGACAGCCACGTGTATTTGGGACCACCATCCTCACTGAGGAGCAGCTACTGCTGGGGCAGACCCTGGCAGGCATTTCACAACTCACAGCCGTGCTCTGCCACCACCGTGTGCAGGGAGAGGAGGGAAACCAAACCCAACCTCAGCAGGAACCAGTTAGATGTGTGTCCTTAACGGAACATGATCGTGGTCACTGTATTCCCACCAGGACATGCCCAGGGATGCAGCAAGTGCCCACCCCACACACCAGAGCATTTCCGATTCGGTCGCAGGCATGGTGATCACTGACATTGTCCTGGTTGGCTTCCAGTTAAAACCAGTAACAGTCTGGTAAATATGTCACATGCCACAGGCACGTGAGAGGACAAGGAGGGCTGCAGGGATGGAAGGAACAGCACGGCCAGGAGGGCACACACCCAGCCCAGGTCTGGGAGGAGCAGAGGCATCAGGAGCTTTGGGGGGTGCACAGGACTGAACTGATACAGGAACGGTGGGAGAAGTTCTTCACTCAGAGGGTGGGCAGGCCCTGGCACGGGTTGCCTATGGAAGCTGTGGCTGCCCCATCCCTGGAAGTATTCAAGGCCAGGATGGGGTTTGGAACAACACAGTCTAATGGAAGGTGTCCCTGCCCACAGCAGGGGGTTAGAACAAGATAATCTTCAAGGTCCTTTCCAACCCAAACTATTCTGTGATTCCATGTTAGTGAAGCTGACTCCTCTTCTGTGCCAGGCTTTAACCGAGTCAGGGCTAGAAAACAATGTTTTGATTCAGTTGCAGATCAGACTTGATGGAGAACTGGTTTGGATTCAGTTCTGGTTGGAGGAAAAGCCCCCATATGTCCCATTCAGCCCTCTCCCCATGGCCTGCAGCTCTGTAAGGCAGGGTTGAGGAGCAGGGCTGGGGCTGGGTGCTGCCACACCATCCCAGACTTTGCTCCCTTCCTACAAGCCAGAGACTGAGGTTACCCCAAGCTTCTGGGGAAAAAAAAAAAAGGGCAAAAAAACCTGGAAAAAGGAGAGGGAAGTTGTACCAAACCCTACCCAACTGCAGCAGCCACAATCCTACCACCACACATGCTCCCCGTCCTGGTGCCCACATGCTCCTGTGTCATTCCCAGGGCTGGGATAAATGACAGCGAGTCAGCTCAGCTCACTGATCCAATGGAAAACTAATTCTGCCCCAAAACACCCAGGCTGGCAGGCCCTGGGAAGGCAAAGGGTTTTATGGTTTCCTGGCTACAACAGCAGAAAACTATTGGCACAACCAGGTGGCAGCCAGAGCAGTATCTGCAAACAATGATCCAGACCTGGGTGGGGGAAGCAATTCCTGCTGCACAGTCTGGCAGCTCCCAAACCTTGGGGGGAGCGTGCAATAGCTGGGCTGGCAAGGCTCTTCCCTGCAATTGCTGCATTTAATAACACACATCCCGAATCCCAGGCTGGGAACTCGGAGCCCTCAGCACCCGCAGGCAGGACCTGCCGGATCCCAAAGGTGGCCATACAGCAGCGATAGGGTCTGTGAGCCCAGAGAGAGCTCTGAACAGGCCAGCACACGTCTAAGAATCAAGGAAATGTCCCACAGACACTTCTGAAGCAGAGACACCCCCATCACTGCTCTACCCTTCGTCCTGGGTGAGGTCTGATGTCAACACCCACAGGCCCTATCGCTCCGACAGATCCTGATAAGAAAGGGGGGAACAGCGAACGGGAAGCACAGGCAGAGGTGTGGGCGCAGCCAGATACCATAAGCTGATTAAATCTGCTCTGTGCTCCTGTTTTCCAAGTGGCCTCGTATCTTGGACTGTGCCACTGGCAGACAAGGGCAGAGCAGGTCCCTGCTGTCCCCCCGAGCTGCCCACCGATCCCTGCCAGCGCTGGGATGGCAGCTGGGACTGGGCAGAGGAAACACTCCACCAGTGCAGACCCCTCTGCCTCAAAGAGTGTCCCCTCCCCTCCATCTGCCCCTCTCCAAGCACGGCAGGAGCAACCCCTCTGCCCAGCACAACACCCACCTCCCAAGGGACCCAGGACCTGCAGAACCCGCTCCCACCCCCCGGGTGTGTGCCAGGGACACATATGTAACCAAAGCTGCCGGTGCCACCTGGTCTCCAGCCAGCGTCACAAGTGCCGTGGTGACTGGTGCAACAGCAAAGCCAATTAAGGCTTCTCTGCTTGAGGAGCCCGAGCCCAGCTCAGCCCCTGTCTCCTGTGTCACCCCTGTGCGAGTGGGAGTGGGGCAGCCACACTCAGCAGGTGACAGGCCACTGTACCCCCCACCCCAGGATGCAAAACCAGGAGCTTCACGGGAGGTGGATCACAGAGGGACCCTGCTAGGGTGCTAAGAGTGGTGACCCATTCAGAGAGAGGGTGGTTGAAGGTGTGTGCTGTACCTGCTGCCAGCACAGGGGGCCCAGCAGCCCTGGGAGCACCCTGTCCTTGAGCCACAAAGGAAGGGGCTTCACAAGACATAAAAACATAAAGAGGAAGTGGAAATCCAACCATGGGTTTCACAGCAAGCAGAGCCAGACACCTGCTCCTCCTCTCGTTCCCCACACACAAGCTCACTACGCTGAACAGACACACTTAACACCAGGAAAAGGAAGGAAAGGGTGCTTTTATAAAAGCAGATTTCATCTTATCCTTCCCAAGCAGCCCCAGGGGACACGAGCACATAACAAAGCTGAACTTCTGCCTGAGAAGGAGCCTGATCCAGTGCTCAGCCCCATGTGAGACTCTGCAAACTCTGCCTGGCAGCCTGCTGGGTTCCAGCCATGGAGGAGGTACCTGCTGCTCTCTCTGGCTTCTCCCAAAAAGCCAGCACCTGCGGCCCTGGAGGGGCCAGAGACACTCCAAGCTGCTTCCTCTGGCCTGTAAACCTCCCCCTGTGACCAGCCATGGCACTGCTCCAGCTGCTGGAGGGCTGGGCTGGCACCGCCATTCCGGCTGGCACCCACGGCCGCTGCAAGGGCTGCAAACTACACCAGGCGTGACAAGAAAACCCCTGCCCAGGGTCCCCAGGACACAGGAGTGGAGTCACAGCAAGTGGGAGAGGTGATCCACGCACTACTGCCCCATTCCCCAGGCATGGATGGGATGCAAAACAAATGGCTCCCTGGCTAAGGCCCTGAACTCGGTACAGGCTCCGATCAGCTCAAACCACAAAGAACGTGGCTGCATCCCAAACGTTTTCCTGAGCTCCCACCCTGCTCACTGTCCTGGATGATGTTCCTTCACCCCAAACTCCAAGCAGGTAGGACATCACACGCAGCAAAACCCTTCTGCAGCCCCCACTGCATCCTCCTCCACACAAAAGCACCCATGGGCAGCCCCAAAGCAGCAAGAGCCCAGGAAAGTGGTCCCAAAACACCTGCATCCTGAAGCTGTCCGTGTTTCACAGCAGCCTCACTCTCCCTCCTGTCCATGACCGACACCCAGGGGCTGCCACAGGCAGGGAAGGTCCTGGGCAGGGCAGATGGGTGCCAGGAGTGCCCTGGCCAGGACAGAGGCAGAGAGTTGGGAGAACCCAACTCCTGCCGTTGTGCCACTGAGCTCCCCTCAACCCCCTGCACAGAACACCTCTGCCCAGGATGGTCTTACAGGCAGAACAAACACCCTCAAGGTACAAGCAGGCTGATCCAATTCACATCGTGCCCCTGAAGCAGCACTTTGGCTCGCAAGACACTATTAATTTACACCACCGAACTCGCCTGAACTCCACCAGTTTACACACACCAGCCAGCAAACGGGTGCTGCACCAGGGTAACAAAAGCAACGCGGGCAAGAGGTGGGAGCAGGCAGGAGTGGTCGGGAGGTGCTCCCTCCCCAGCGTGGCTCCCAGAAGGAGCCGTGCCCAGCGGCCATTTTGCAAAGGGAATTATCTGACCGTTGCACCAAAAGTGAGTGGGAACATGGTAACGGCTCGTCGTCGCAGCGTTTGTTTACAGCCCAGCTTCCTCTGAGTCATGTGAGTGCCCAGCCGGCAGGAGACGGCTGTTTGTACTTGTGCAACTCGCCAAACGGTGGCAAAGTTCTGCAAAAAAGAGCCTTTCGACAGGAAAGTTAAACTTTTGTCATCCCCTCCCCAGCTCTTTTGCGACAGCGCACGGAGGTGGTGGAAGCGGCTCCCGCCTGTCCCAGAGGGCCACACAGCCAGCCTGTGTTAGTAAACAAACCCCAGAGCACGCTACACACACACGCGGCACATTCCACGCCACGGGGCTCCCGGCAGTGGGACGCGGTGGAGGGCAGCGTGGCTCGGCCTCCCCGGCATCCCCGCAAACCCACCCCGCGCTCCCCGGACACGCACGGCTCGGCTTGCAACGCCTGACCGAGCACCCGGGAATGCCGAGCCCGTTCCCGATCCATCCGGCAGCCGCTCCCTTAGGGAACAGCCCCCCCCCCCGAACGCCGTCCAGGAGCTCGGAGCCCACTCGGGCGGGGGGAGAGGGGCTGCGGCCGCAGGGATGGCACAGCCGGAGCCTCCCGCTCCCCGGCCTGGCTCAGAGCCGCTCCCGCATCGCAGCGCAGACACCTCAATTACCGAGGTGCCATGAGCGTCAGAACCACCAGCTCCAGCCTGGGGAGCTGCCGAGGAGAGGAAAAAAATCCCATTTAGAAAGCAGTTTGCCGGCGACAGCCACCACACACCTCTCTTTGCTCCTTTGCGCTTCAGCTCCGGGGGTTCAGAGCGCCCCAAAAGAGCCCCCCCCCCCCCCGCGCCCCCCGCCCGGCGTTCACCCCTGTCAATGTCACGGAGTACCCCACCCGCGGGCGAGGGGAAAAAAAGGCGTCTGGGAGCCAGAAAAGCTTTGACCTACAAAGTCTCCTCTCCCACGGCCGCCCGAGGTGCTCAAAACTCCCCGGGGCAGGGCCGTGGGAAAGGCTGCGCGGGGCTCTTACAGCCCACGGCCACGCGGGAGGGGCTGTGCGGGCCGATGGTGGGGGACAGGACGAGAGTTCGGCCCCCCCGGTCCGGCGGGGCTGCCCCCTCAGCCTCCCCCCGCGCAACGTGGACCCGCTCCCCCCGCCCCGCGTGGCGCCCACGGGGGGCCCGGCGCGGCCCCGCCGCGCGTGGGCGAGCGGAGAGGGGGAGAAGCAGCGCGTCCGCGGGGCCCACGCCGCCCGAATTCCGCCCCTACCACCCCGGCCGCCCCACGCGGGGGCCCCGCCCGCGGCCGGCACCGGGGCGGCGGCCTCACCTCGAACTGCCAGTGGGCCGCCTGCAGCAGCTGCTTGGCCTGGTCGGCGGCGCACCCGGCCGCCAGCACGAACTGGTTGATCATCACCTGGTGCTTGAGCTCGTCCATGGCCGCGGCCCCCGCGGCCCCCGCCGCCCTCAGGGCGCCGCCAGCACGGCGGGGCCGGCGGCTCACGCCAATGTTTACCGGGCACTGACTCACGGCGCCCGCCCCGGCCCCGCCCACGCCCGCCGGGGGGGCGGGGCCGCCGCGGCCAGGCCCGCGCGGCGCCGCCTGGGGCTTGCAGTCCGCGCCCCCCCTCCCGCCGCGCCGCCCTCCCCCCGCGCGGACCACAACTCCCGGCACGCCCCGCTCTGTTTGCCGAGCCGCCGGCGCGCGCTGAGTGACGCGCGGGGCCGGCCAATCGGCTCCCGCGGCCCCGCCGTACCTGACCGTATATGGTCAACAACGGCGCGGCGCCCAATGGCAGGGCGGCGGAGGCGGGGCCGCGCGCGAGGCGGGGGGCGGGGCCCGGCGGTCACGTGGGCGCGGGCGGTGTTTACAGTCGGGCCGCGTGCGGTTTCCTGTTGACGGGCGGGAGCGGCGGGGCCGGGACAGGCCGGGCCGGGCCCGGGAGGGGGGTCTCTGCTGCCCCTTCAGCCCCGCACCGCTAACGTGTCCCCCCCCGCGGTGCCCTGGCAGCCTGCGCCGCTCTGCTGGAAGCCCCTTGTTATCTCGCAGTTCCGGCACAGCCCCCGCCGGGGCCTGAGATGCTGGAGCAGCAGTGGCTCTTGGGCCCCGCGCCCTCCCGCAGCGCTAGTAAACCATGGCGGGGGGGGCGGTGCTCCAGACCCTGCTGGTCCCGTTTTTCCCTCAGCCGCAGCACGTCCGTGCACCCCCACTGACTGCTGAAGCGAGAGGCGGCGGCCGGGGAAGGTTCTGGAAGGTGCCGGGGGGCTCCCGGCCCCGTGAAAGGCTCCTCTGAGAGCGCGGCAGATGAAAGCTCGGGGCCCTGGAGGGCGGACAGTGATGTTGCTGGGGATAAGCAGGCACAGACACGCGGCTGTGGGGAGGAAAGCCAGGGAAGAGCAACGGAAAAGACTCAGGGAAGCGCTGGCTCCGCAAAGCTTGTTCAAGCCTCCAGCCCCCTCCGTGTTTCCCGAGGCCGTCTCCTGCGGTCTGGAGGGGTTTATCCTGACCACCAGGGGTTTGTTCACTGGCACCTCTGGCCCCAGACAGCGTTTAGGCGCAGCCACAGACGTTTCTGAGCCGTGAGGATTAAAGGGCTGAAACTCAGGCGGGTCACATCTTTGACTGGTGAGGTTTTGCAGCCTCCGCTGGCGAGACAGGAATTGCTCTGAAGCTGTTCACCATCTTCCACGTGTCCCTTAGTAACCAGAGCACCCCAGGGCTTCGAGAATTGGAGAATTCCGGGGCCGAGAGGGTTTTCCCCTCCTTCTATGTGTGTCACTGCTCAAATCCCAGCTCAGCTGTACAGTGGTGGCAGTGGGACACAGCCAGAGGTGACAGGTCATTTTTCCAAGGAGACAACCCCTGGAGAGAAGCAGCAAGGGGAGATCTGGAGCCAGCACGGTGTAAATGCATCTGGAAAAAACAAATCTCCTGAAGGATTATTTTAATCAGAAAGAACCAGAAACTTTAAGAAACCTTGCAGTTGGGTGTTTGAAGGGAGAAGGGCTGGGCCTGGCCCAGTGGGGCTTTCCAGGGAGGGTTGGAAGCCCTTTGGAGCAGGGGCAGTGTTTAGGGAGGCAAAGTTCATAGGCTCCCCACTCCTTCTGGTAAGGATGACCTGTGTGTAGCCTCCAGGGCTCCTGAGCCTTGTTGTGCCTGACAAACAAAGTGAGTGACAGCTCTCTGGGCAGGGGACAACTGATACAAAGCAATTTGCTTGGGTGGGTAATAAACCCCTGGGCAGCTGGACTTTGGATGAGCTGCTCCGGTGACTGGGAGGTTTGCTGGGAAACAGATTTCCCTGTTTACACAAGTGTGCTTGTAGCTGCCTCCCCAGCAGGGGTGTCCAAGGAGACTCCTAAAGGGCAGGTGGTGGTGGCTGGAGAAAGCTGTGGCAGTGAGAGGGTGGGCACCCCCCCAGCCCCTCTGCTTCCTCACCAGGCTCCATGGAGGGGTTTGAAGGATCCCTCCTCCATCCTGCTGTTTGGCTCCAGGCTCACCTTTTCCTGGATGGATTTTGCCAAGCTGGAGGGCAGTGCAGAAGCTGAGGTCTCCTCCCCACCCCTGGGGCTCTGCAGGGTCCCAGGGGGAAGGAGCCCTGGCCCAGTTTCGCCCTGGTCCTCCCCAGCTCTCACCCCACACCATGATGGCACCTGGAGTCTCAGGCTACCTTGTGGAAGTGTTTTCATCCCTCTGTCCTGGAGGGCCTCCCACCTTCATGGCCCTGCTCCCTCTCCATCCTCAGCACGGAGCAGGCAGAGCCTGGGGCTGGCAGCACCAAAACAGGGACAAATACAGTCTCGGGGACCCCAGAGTTGAAGGTGCAAAAAACCCACCGGGGTGGCAAAACCCACCAGGGTTTGTGGGGCTATTGCTGCTTCTTGCAGCTGCAACATCTCCCCGGTCTGGGTGGCTGCTGCTCCTGCAGCCCACAGGACCCACCCGTGGTGCTGCGGGACCCCAGGAGGGGTCTGGGAGGGCATCCCCGCTCCCGGCCCCAAGGCTCCCTCTCTCCTTCCCCCTGCTGCTGGCAGTGGCCCCTGCGAGGGACAGAGGAGGCAGTGGTGCAATATCCTGCCTTTGTGTGTGCCCGAGGGCCGGGCTGGGGCACAGGAGCTGCGGCTGCTGGAGGTGCTGCCCTTCAGCTCGGCTCGCTCCGGGATTTGGGGCGGAAGGGCTGAGCCCGGCCCTGGCACAGCGCTGCTATTGTCGTTGTCTGTCACACGCATCTCACGGAGCAGGGCCCCTCGGGGGATGTTCTCCAGCAAAAGCCCCTTCCCTCCCAGATGGCAACAATGCCCTCGGGGCCCTACGGCTTTCTCAGGAGCGGCCGGGAGGGACCTTCCCGCTGGAACAAAACCCTCCTGCCGCAGCTTCCCGGGCAGAGGCGACACTCCCACAGCCTGGTACTGGGGGATCTGGCTCTGCTCTTGGCATCCCTGCTTAACCCATGTGGCTCCTGGTGAGCAGCTGCAGAGAGAACAGGGCTGGGGGTTGGAACTAAGTGATCTTTGAGGTCCCTTCCAACCCAACACGTTCCAGGATTCTGTGATCCTGTCTCCCAAAAAGCTCAGGGAAGAGCTTTGGAGCAGTTCCCCTCCGGGTGCCTCATTGGGCAGGGAAGAGCAGGATGCTGGTGGTGCTCAGGATGTGGGAGGGAAGGGCGAAGGACCCTCTCATCTTCTGTCCCTGTGCAAATTCCCATCCTTGCCTTGCCTCATGGTGCAAACACGGCTCAGCTTTGCCCCCAAGCTTGTGGCCAGCTGGCTGCCAGCTGGCAAAGAGACCCCAGCATGGCACAGGGAGATGGAGATCCTTGCTGGGCTGGATCTGCTCCAGCACTGAGCCCCAAATCAGCTGCAGAGCGAGGCCTTGGGGGGTTATGCATTAACCCTTCTGGGCTGGGCTGCTGGTGGCACACAAGCTGTTTCTATCACCCCATTGCTGCCAGGGAGCTTGCTCCCATCCCTGAGGAGCATCACTGGTGGCTATGCAGGCACAGAGCAGCCAGACATGCTCCAGGCCAGCACACACAGGCTGAGTGTCACCGTGAGGGTCAGCAGACTCCACCCTTCACTCCATCCCTCCCCTCCCTCTCCGTGCAACTTCTGTCACGAGAAACCCTTGCAGGGAGAGGCTGGTTGAGCAAGAGGTGCTGTCGCTCCGGGTGCCAGCAGGATCCTGGGGGACACAGCAGGCAGCACTCTGGCACAATTACTGCCAAGGCTCCCCTGCGCCAGGTGCAGGGTACCCGGCTTTCATGGCTGGCCAGCAGGAGTGGTTGCTAATTCTATGCTTTTCCCTGTCCTTCCCAACCCTGCTGCACAACGGGATGCAGCTGAGTGAGGTCTGCCTCCTTAGCGCGCCCTCCCAGCGGGTCACCCGCTCTCCCCCCTCCTCGCCTCTCTTGGTACGTTCCGGTCCCCCCGCGGTTGGTCCGGCCGGCGCGGTGCCTGCCGGGAGCTGTAGTCCGGGCGCGGTTGGACTCGCGGTCCCGGCGTGCCCCGCGCCGCCGCCGTGGGTGCGGGTCCCGGTGCGGGTCCCGGTGCCGCCCCCGGTGCCGCCGCTCTGCGCCCCCCGCCATGGGCTCCCTGCTCAGCCGCCGCATCGCGGGCGTGGAGGACATCGACATCCAGGCCAACTCGGCCTATCGCTACCCGCCCAAGTCCGGTGAGGGCCGCGGGGGCTGGGGATGGGGGCCGGGCTGGGCCGGGCCCGGTGCCCCCCGGGCCGAGCGGGGCGGCCGCGGAAGGGGCTGCAGGAGCGGCTGTCACCGGCCGGGGGTGGCTCTGGCTCTGACTCTGGCTCTGCCTCCAGCTCCGGCTCTGTCTCTGCCCCGGGCCCTGCGGGCCCTCCTCGGCGGCGCGGCCGTGGATTGAGCTCGGTGGGCCGGGGCGATGGGACGGGCCCGCGTGTGCCCGGTGCGGGTCAGTGTGAGGGGCTCGAGGGGCCCACGGCCCCCACCCGCGGGCAGCAGTGCCCGTCCCTCGGCCCGTGCCCGCCCGGCGCAGCCCTGAGGTCCCCCGTGGTGCCGGGGGGTCACTGGGGGTGCACAGGGCTCTGCTCCCCACCCCGGGAATTCGCTGGGAATTCGCTGGGAATGCGGCTGGAGCGGGTTGTTGGTCGGTGGCGAGCGCGGCGGCTGCTGCTGGTGAAGGGGAAGCGGCGGCAGAGTTCTAGGGGGACACGGAACAAAACCGGGTCTGGTGCAATATAGGATGGCAGATTCCCGCATGACAACCCCCTTTAACTCCTTAGGATGGCAGCGGCTCTCACCCAGGAGAGACCTGGGATGACACGGCCTAGTGGGTGTCTGTTTTCCAAAGGGAATTGTCCTGAAAGCTTGGAGAGTCGTCAGTGCCCCTGCTGGGCCCGTGACCCACCTTGTCTGGGGGTGGTTTTTGAAACAGGCCAGATTTAATTTGTTTGAAGAATTTTACTTCTCGCAGAATGAGTCGACAGGGAAATCCGGGTGCTTTTTTCCCCTTTCAGTGTTTGTTTACTTATAAATTATTCTAAGTTTCTGTTCTGCTGGGGCTTTTCCAGGCAGGCTGGAGAATTTGCAGGGCAGCATTTTGGGTCCCCTCACTCACAGGCACAAAGACTTTTCGCTCAGAGGTTCGAGTCCTGCGTGTGTCCCGTGACTTGCTGGCTGTGACATCCTTGGGGCTGTGTGATGGAGACAGCCCTGCTTGCTCTGGAGGGGGTGCAGGGTCATCCCAGAGTCCTACCATTGTTATACCTTGTTCCGTGGCACCTTTGCCTGCAGCAGGAATGTTGGTGTGGAGAGGGTGGAAGGGGGGAAACCTACCCAGAAAAAAAAAATCCTACAACTATGTTGTATCTCTTAGAAAATACAACTTGGTTTTTTAGGGGGTTGGGAATTATTTTTTTTTTTTTTGGGCTGCAGGGAAAGGCAAATGTCGCTGTTTGGCTGCAGCAGGATCTGCATGTGACAGAATTTTAGATATGGAGTAGATTAGTTATAACCACCACATGCAATGGACATTAAACCGCTTCTTTCACATCATCTTCCTGTTGTTCCTGTGCTGTTGTATTTACCTAGACTAGAAGTTAAATGGTGTGTTGGGATGGTTCTAGGCAGAGGAGGAGGTTGTGAACGCTTCCCAGGTGGAGATTCAAAGCTGAGGACAGTGAGGGCTGTGAGGATGGCAGCTCCCCTCCCTTCCTCCGAAGGATACCGTCCCTTCTGGTCCTGACTGTGTTTGCCTTGCAGCTGGAAAGGTTGGTTATGGCTGGTACAAAGCCTGACAGTGAGGGTGACTGGGAGGGAGTGAGTGTGGGTTTGATTTGGGGAAGCAAGCTGGGAGTGGTACAAAACGTTCGCAGGCCAAATGGTTGCTAATTATTTCTAACTTGACACTGTCGCCGTGAGCCCTGAGTGGAAGAAGCCAGTTTTCCAC
Organism: Empidonax traillii; assembly: GCF_003031625.1. Taxonomy (NCBI): domain Eukaryota; kingdom Metazoa; phylum Chordata; class Aves; order Passeriformes; family Tyrannidae; genus Empidonax; species Empidonax traillii. The sequence goes on along the minus strand of NW_020955304.1, from coordinate 1,578,589 downwards.
TGGCTGTGTTGGGTGTGTGAGTGTGTGTGCTGGAGTGTGAGCCTGACAGACACTCCTGAGATTACCCCTGGAAAGCTGGAAGGTGTGGTGAGAGAGCATTCCCTGAGGTCACCCCTCCTCTGGAGCCCTGTGCATCACCGAGGGTTGTCCGTCCCCTTTTCCGCTCTGTCTCTCCAAGTCTCTGGCTTAAGCAGATCTCGACTTATTGCGAATATCTGATCAGCTGCTGGGTGCAAACACACCCCCTCACAAGAAGAACATGTTGTACAAGGAAATGAGCCCTAAACGCAGGTATTCTGGCTGTAACTCTGCCAACTTGCCCGGGGAAAGGAACACGGTGACTGTACCAGGTCGTCCCGAGGCGACGGCACCTTATTGAGTCACAGCTGGTGGCAAAGGCAGAGGTGAATATTCACTTCTCCTTTATTGACTTTTGATGTGGTTGTTGCCGGGTCAGTCATGTGCTCTGGGGAGGACTGAGCAGGTTGGTGTGGAATCCACTTTGGTCTGTAGGAGCCAGAGCCCCCAGTGAGGCATCCACAGGTGGTGTGACGGCTTTATTGCAGGTCGTACGCAGTTCTGTAGTCAAAAATCCTCTAAAAATGCCCTGCTTATTCCTCCAGGGCTCTGGGTGTGGATCATCAGCATCAGGATGGCTGAGGCTGCTTTTCTGAGCTCTCTTTTCTGGTACCTTTTAACCAGAATTTCTTGCTTTGTGGGGCCTGTGCTGGCATCGTGCCCGCCTGACCGTTGGGAAGAAGGGCTCACTTTGTACAGAAGAGTAAGTGCCTCCATGAAACGGGCAAAAAATGGGTAATTTTTTTGCCTGTTGAGCGAGGAACAGTCATGATCTCCATCGTGCTATGTGCTTGAGGCAGTGAAAGGATCCATATTTGTGCATGTGGTCTCACATGCCTTTGGAACCAGTGAGCAGTGTTTCCCACAGCTCCTTCAACAGCTCCACTCCTGTTCCTCTGAGCTCCTCTGCAGCGTGGAGCAGGACAGGGAGCACCTGCCCTTGGGATGCCTCTTCTCCTCTGGAGTAGGAAGAGAATTCCCTGGAGGGAAAAGAGGAGATTACTCCTCTCTGAAGCCGAGCTGGTGTGTTGTTTGGGAATGAGGCTTTAATCAAAGAAGGAGCATTTTTAAATAGGAGAGGAGTACCCAGAGTCCATCACCTCGTTCTGGGCTCATGAGCCGTGTGTGCTGTGACATTGTCACAACAGGAACACCTCCCCTTATTTCACACAGAGCTGTTCCTCACTCTCTCCCCAAAGCATGTGGAGTAGTTCTCTCCATTACTCCTGCTGTGTCCTGGAGCTGGTGACAGCCACCACCACCTGCCATTGACCAGGACATTCCCTCCTGCCTTCTCCCCAGCTCCTCGTGAGCACCGCACTGAGGCGCTCGGGGCCCCAGAACCAGTTGATTTTGCTACAGGTTTGGATGGTATTTATCTCAGCTCAGAGCCTCATTCCTGTTTGCTACGTGGTGGCTTTTGGTGGCCCAGCAGGGACGGGTGGTGGGGAGGGCAGGGTGGCCTCATCCAGGCAGGGTGTTGGTTCAGGCTGTGCCTGGGACTGTGCTGACAGCCCGTCCCTCGGCGTGCGGTGGAGAGTGTTTGGCTGAGTAATTAAAAGGAACTCAGTTTCTGTCACTTCACTGTTAATTGTGTTCATGGTGAGAAGCCTAAATGGACATTAATTACTTTCTCTTAATGAACAATCAGCCCATGTTTTGCTGAGGTTACAGTTGTGCTGTCAACTCTGTGCTCCTGGTCCTTGTAGGGTGTTATGTCACTCGTGCATCACGTCCACGTGTTGGGGTTGCATGAACATGGGATTGGGATGCTGGGTTAGGGAGAGGTAATTGTGACTGGAGCGGTCTGGTGCTCAATGCTGGTGCCTTTATGATAATAAAACCTCACTACTATGTTATAATAAATATTAACTATTTTGGTGTCATTTGATGGGCACTCAGGAGGAGCCTTGGGTTCCAGTTTGGTTTTGCATGGGACCAACTAATGAGTCAGACTTGTCCATTCTGGGTGTCCCAGTGCTGTTTTTTTCCAGCCACTGTAAAGTTTTCCACCATAATTTCTCTTAAAACCGCTGCTTGGACCTCAGCAGTGTCACCCATTCGTGTTCTCTTTTATGTAATGCTCCCTTGTGTTCTGTCCTGATTTACTCTGGGGAGCTAAAGCCACAGTGATTCTTTGCTCTGGCATTTTTATCCCATTCCCTCCCTGTTTATTTATGTATGATTCTTTTCCTGGTAAGTGTGTCGCTGCATTTTCCTGGAGGATTTCTGTTTCTAGCAATTCTGGGGAGGGTTAATCCAAGGATTTTTTGCTTTTCCTTTTTTTTTCCCTACCAAAGAGGATGGCACTTTGCATCCCCTCTTCTGCCCGTAGCTCCAGAGCTCTGTGTAAAGCTGACCTTGCAACACCTGCCTAAGGTAGGTCAAGGTGGTTTTATAGGCTGGGGGGACATGTGGGAACAGGGTTCAAGAGGTGTGGCAGCCTGGCTAAAAATCCTAAACTTTCTTTGTAATGGGTTTGGAAATGGAACCTAGAGGTGGAGCTGCAGCAGGATTCTGATGCATAGAAAATACATACAAGTGTGTCTTTTTACAGACACTCAAAATCCTAAATGTGTGGATGTCTTGGTGACTGGAAAAGAGGATTCCTCTTATTTTCTGTCTCAAAATTTCCTTGTCCTTTTAGTCCTTGGTGTGGTATTCACAGAAATGCTTCCTTAAAGCGTTTTGTCTTCAACTTGGGCAAACCCTGAGTTCCTTGTGACAGTGGTTGAGAGGATTAACTTTGGACTCACCTCGAGAGCTCCGAACCTCACGTATTGTTGTAGCAACTGGTTTCTGAAAGCTTGCAGCGGAATATCTTTTTTTAGCTGCTGAAAGCTGCGTTGTAAATTCGTGGAGACAGTTTGCTGCCATTCTGCTCCGTGAGTTTGGCCGTGGAGACCTCGAGCGCGTGGCGGGTTTTGTGTTGTACAGCAGCCCTGGCAGAGCCCGCGGGTTGTTCTGCTCACCGGGAGCTCCTCAGAGTGATTTTTCCCCCTGCTCTTTGTGGCTGGCACTGACTGCATCTCTTGTTTGCTTTTGAGGGAAGTGCCTCTGGGGGGGGAAAAAAGCCCTCCTTCACGTTGAAGGAGGTGACTTTAGAAGATGAAAAGAGGTTCAGTCTGAAGGTGGGACTGCAGCTGTGGTTTCCAGTTGCTGTGTTGGAGAGTGCATTTGTGAGAAATCCTAACAATTCGTTAGAGATCCCGAAAGTAGTTCTTAGTGGAACAATGGCAGGGTGGCAGGTGACTTAAACATGCTAGTTTTGTGTCTGGGTGTTGTTCCAGTTATACAGGAGAGACCTTTCCATGCCAAGGTGCTGGAGAGGCTGCCTGGTGATACTCTGGAACCATATCCTGGGTTCATCCCTCAGCGTGGGCAGCAGAGGAGGGTGAGATTCTGCCCCTCTGCCCTGCTCAGGTGAGACCCCACCTGCAGTGCTGCTCCAGCTCTGGGGTCCCAGCACAGGAAGGACATGGAGCTGTTGGAGAGAGTCCAGAGGAGGCACCGAGATGATCAGGGGGATGGAGCAGCTCTGCTGGAAGGAAAGGCTGAGAGAGTTGGGATTGTTCAGCCTGGAGAAGAGAAGGCTCTGGGGTGACCTCATTGAGGCCTTCCAGGACCTGAAGGGAGCCTGTGGGAAAGATGGAGAGGAACCTTTTGCAAGAGCCTGGAGTGACAGGACAAGGGGAAATGGCTTCACACTGACAGGGAGTTATTACTCTCAGCAACCTGGGGTATTGGAAGGTGTCCCTGCCCATAGCAGGGAGTGGAACAAGATGAGCTTTAAGGTCCCTTCTAACCCAGGCCATTCTGTGTTTCTGTCTCATTCACTGGATATGAGGCAGTTCTCCAAGTCTGATCCCAGATAACCAGCTGCTGTGCTACTGAGACATCCTGCACAAGCATTGTCCTCACAGTTAATCAAATAAAATGTTCCAAAACATAATGCTACTTGACCCACATAAAATGTGAAATCTCTTCCTAACCCCTAGTGTTCCTCGTGCTCTTCTGAGCCGGTGTGAGCATAAACCACTGCATGCATCTGGGCTGGAGAGGCTGTGCCAGCCTGGCTGTGCTTGGAGATTATATGCAGATCAGCTTTTTAAATTTGTTGCTTCTGGGAGGGGTGGGAAAAGGTTCCCTGTCATTTGAAACATCTGCATTGGTGTTCAAGGAATGACTGGAAGTGGCATTGAGTGCTCTGGTCTGGTTGATGAGGTGGCAGTCGGTCCTTAGACGTCTTTTCCAAGCTCAGTGGTTCTGTGATTTTGTTATTCTGACTCTTCAGGTCTGATTCTGAGTAGGTTGTGGACCTGTGCTGAAGGTGATTGTTGTACTTGGAAAGAAGGACGTGTTTCAGCACTACAAACATCTGGATGCTTGTAAGCTGAGCTCAGCAAAGCTGAGCGCTGCTGTCGTCACTAAGGCCCTGCCATCTGTGCCGAGTAAGAAGAGCCTTTTCTTGAAGCATAAAGGAAAAAAGCCTTAATGGAAAAAACAGAGCCATTCATGGAAGGCCTTCCATTTCAGAGTAATCATGCTTGCTCCTGCCTAGAGGGACTGCAGATCCCCCCAGAGTGCCTCCGCAGCCACTCAGATGATTAGTTACTGCTTCTGGAATGGCTCATTTGGGCACCAATTTATGCTGTCTGTGCATTGCACCCAGGGAAGTGAATGTACATGTGGCTCAGTTCTCTTATCCCCCACTCTGAAACTTGAAGGGAAGTGACTTGAATGCAGGCTTTTATTTTAGTTCTCTCCTGGTACTTATGTCCCTGAAATTGTAACTCTGTGAAGTTCATGTTTGAGAGTGCTTTCCTGGAGCCCTTCTAGGAGGAAGCTGCTTTTGTGGTGCTCTCGTGCACCTGAATTGATTCTGTTGACTTTGGAGTTAATCCAGTGCTCTGGAATCCCAGTGACCTTGCACACACTTGTCTCCTGAAATTTGAACCTTAGTGCATCACCTTAAAGATGAATGACACGAATCTGTGGTGAAGCTTTCAGAGCTGAAGTTCCCTTTAGTCAGTCCCTGTGTGTCTCTTGGAGAAATTCATGTTTCTGCATTTAGAGCTGACTGTGTTATTAATTAAATTCAGCGTCGAGATGTAAAGGTTTTGTGTGGTTCTTGCCTGGGATATGGCAGTGGAAGAGGGGAGGGAAGGAGCCCCTTTGGCTGTGCCAGGCTTTGCAGTGGGAAGAACCCTCATCCTTCTCTGAGGAGGTTGATGGTGTTTGTGGGACTGGGCTTTACTCTGTAAAGTGGAGAAAACAGGAAGAATTCATCAGAATGGAGCAGTATTGGAACGAGCTGACTCTCACTGCTCCCTTCCATTCTCTGGAAAACAAGTTAAAATGGAATCATCTCCACTGTAATGATTTATTCCAGGTTTTTGGTTTGTTTTGTTTATTCCCCTGCTCCTGCTGTTGGCAGTGGCCCTCAGTAGTACAGGGAAAGACTGAATTAGCGAGTATTTTCTGTGTCTTGTGCTCCTTTATACTTGTGAATTCAAAACTGCACAGACTTATCTGGGAAGCACCACTCATTTTAAGTTTTTGGGTTTGTTTTTTTTGTTGTTGTTGTTGTTTGTTTGTTGTTGTTGTTTAATTCCCTTGTGTTTGTTTTGTTTGGTTTTTTTTTTTAGGAAACTACTTTGCAAGTCACTTCTTTATGGGAGGGGAGAAGTTTGACACCCCTCACCCCGAGGGCTACCTTTTTGGGGAGAACATGGATCTGAACTTCCTCGGGAATAGACCTGTTCAGGCAAGTCCCTGTGTTCTATTTTGCTCTTCTGCTTCCTGCCTGTTTTGGAAAGCATCGTGTGGGGCTTGTAGAGGAGGATGGCACAGACCTAAAGGGGGTCCTCGCTGCTTGGGGAGTGTCATTCCAGTCTGTTCAGATCCAAGCTGAGTTTTCCTAAGCAGTATTCACCTTCTAGGCTTGTTTTCACTTAGGACAGAAGGAATTAGTAAGTGAGGGAAGAAGGACGGGGACTCAGGAGCACAGAACCTGGGACTAATTCTACCTGCCTGCCTGGGCAAGTGTAAAACATGCTGTAGGGAAGGCTGGGAAGCAGATCCACTCTCAGAGCCCCAACTTCCCAAAGCTCCTGGGCATGCTGGATGGCTTGCAGCCAGTGTTCAACATGTGCTGTTCTCTTTCTAAATGAGTGGCCTGACTGGGCACAGGGCAGGGTTAAGATAAATCTTGGTATTTGGTGGGTTTTAGTTTGCTTTGTAACCTCAGTGGGCTGCTCAGAAAAGTCTCTCCTTCTCTCCTTTAGTTTACCCAGATGGAACACAGAGGTATTTCTGTGTCCACAGGTGTCTGTGAGACTGTGGAAAGCTGCTTGCTCAAGTGCTTGTTCTTGAACAAGGAATAGCACCATTGTGAGGGACAGATAGGAATTTCATGGGAGTGTTATGTTGTGGATTTCTCTTGCCTCTCAGAACTGCTTAAAAAGAACCAGAAGGTAACAGAGTAGGAGCAGTTTGGAGCTCTTTGCAGAGTGCTGGAGAGGACAAGGGAAAAGAGCTGTTTGCTTTGCCAGATGTTCTCCCAGTTGTTTCTGCAACTTCTAAAGATGGAAAGGAAAAATGGAAGTTGTGGTTCTCCTCAGAAAAAGCCGTGACCATTGTTTAATTTATGTCTGTAGTGCTCGGAGGCAGCTTGGGATTACCCTGGTTTTACAGGTGGGGGAAACTGAGGCAGGATGAGTTAGTGTTTGAACTGGAACAGGGACAAGAACATTCTACTTTCTGAGTTCCCCCTCGGGCTGTGCCATTGGTCTTCTCAGCACCACAGGCAGTTAACAGGACTCTGCAGGGCAGGACAGGGAAGAACCTGGAAAAGTCCTTGTTCAAGCAGAAAGTATAGGTGGGCAGGAGAATTAGGAAGGAGGGAAATGGAAGCTGGAAATTGTTTTGGATGTATTAGTGCCATGCAGGCTTGGGGTGATCACACATCCCCTGTGCACTGCCTGTGGCTGCAGGGACTGACCCTGCAGGGTTAAATCACCTGCATGTCTCAGCCTGGATTTCCTTGCTGACATCCCAGCACTGAATTTCATCATTTCTCCAGAGGGGAGTGCGTGAGATGCCATTAACACCGTGGGATGTTTGCCAAGTAGGTTTAAGAGGAGCCTGTTGTGGAATATGGTCTGCCTATGTTAAGTTGAAGCCCTTTGGCAGCTCTGATTAATCTTCAAGAAAAAAAAAACAAAACAACAAAAAACACTTGAACACAGAGCAGCAAAACTGTTTTCTGGATGTGGGCCCAGTTCTTGCTTTGGAGTAAGGGAGGCCTTGCCTCCTCCTTCCTAAAGAAACGGGTGTTGGTGGTCCCTGGGCCCCAGCAGGCAGGTGTGGAGCTGTACAGGTTGTGATCACCACAACAAGCAGTTCCTTTGCATTTCCCACCAGAGATTCTGTGCCCAGTAGGGAGAATTACAGCCTGAAGCATTAATGTCCCTATTTAAAGGACAATCTGGGAGAGAAGGTTTCTTGACTGCAGAAGTGGAAAGAGGCCCCCTATCCCTGTCTCTTTTCTTTTCCAGAACATTTGCCCCATTGTTTCAGAATAAAAAGAGTTTCCCCCAGTAATCCAGGGCTTCTCCATGCTGATTAGCAGTCAGATCACTGTTTGCATGCTGTAACACACATGAAAGAGCTGCATTTCTTCTGCTCAAGCTGCAGGTGGTTTCTTTAGTGGAAACAAAAGCTTGTGAGGGCAGCGCTTTCCTGACTGGGAATTCAGAGTACAGAACAAGAGCTTGTGAAAATGCTCCTTCTTAAAATGTGTACTCCCCATTGCCGGGCCAGGGCAGGATTTTCATCCTGAAAAATGCTTGATTTATCTGTGGGTTAATGTACCTGGATGCCAGGTACCCACTAAAGCCACTCTCTCACTCTCCCCTCTGTAACTGGACAGAGGAGAGAGGAAAAAAGCTTCTGGAAGCTTCTAAGAGAAGCCACCCCTGTAGCCCCCCTCCCACTACCAAAACCCAGCCACATAAACCCACTACAACCTGTAAATAGAATTTGCTATTGCTGTTCCTTCTGCTGTACCGAGTACCCTGAAAGCTGGATGCTTCTTGATTTGGGTAAATTGCATGCCAGGCGACATGCTGCTACCTTTTTATAGTATAATAACAGGAGAAATTTTTGCCCTTTTGTTGCAGTTTCCCTACGTAACTCCAGCTCCACACGAGCCAGTGAAGACGCTGAGGAGTTTGGTGAATATCCGCAAAGACTCTCTCCGGCTTGTGAGGTACCCACACTGCCTGGGCCTTTCATTTTATTCATCCCACAGCCAAAATGTATTGATGAGGTTTTGGAGAACAGCTGATTTCCAGGTCCTTGTTGCTCGATATGTCCAGAGGTTCCTGCATTCCTTTGTGATCGGAGCTCTCAAGTGGTTCATATGCTCCTTATCCAAGCAATCTGTGTTTCCAAACAAGGCCAGTTTCAGCAGGACAGACTGGAGTGGTAAACAAAGCCCTGAAATCAGAACAGAAGATATTAGTCAGGTCAGTAAACCCTACAGACAGATTCCTTCCTGCATTCCTGTGCAAGAAGAAGACAGAAAGGAGCTGATTCTGGAGCGAGCCACAGACCAGGAAGATTGGTCTAGAGTGAAACTTCCTCAGGTTTCTCCTGCTGCCAGGATAAAGGTGTTTAGGTGGCTTGTGTCCCATGCACAGGGCAAGGAGGTGTGGATAAGTCATGGAGCTCTGTTACCTCTCCCTGCTCCACACCGAGATCCAAAGCAGCGTAGCCGGATTAAACGCTGGCTCGTGCTGGGATCTGCAGCTGCCCCCTTTCCAACAGATGGCTGAGGTGCAGGGCCCAGCATACAGTGCTTTGTTTGGGTCTGAGCACTGGGCACGTGGCCAGGCAGAGCATTTCCCAACGCTCCTGGAGTCGCACTGGGTTGTGTGTTCCAGGCTCTGGCAGGGCTCCAGCTGCAGCTCCCGGCCAAGGTGGCTCTGGGAGCGTGGATGGAACGTGAGCAGTTTGAGTCATAACCACACAAACCCCTCAGCTTGGTTTGATGTGAAAACTGAAGGTTGGTTTTGTTTTGTTTTGGTTTCTTTCTTTTTAATGAGCAAAACCTGTGGTTCCAAAACTTATTGAACAGGAAAAGAGGGAAGATCTTCCAAAAAAGTCACCATTGATAAAAGGCTCTGAATGTTGTCTGGTTTTTCAGCTGAGGGGTGAGGGGTACTTCTCTAGGAAAAAGTTGCTTTCCTCACATGCTTGCAATGGAAAGGGTATTTGGTTCTCCCTGCAGGCATCCACATTAGCAGTGTGACATCTCTCAGAAGCCAAATGGGAAGTGGCTTTTTCCCTGGGAGTGGCCTTGCTGTGAAAGGAGCAGTTGTTGAGGTTTATTACACGTAGTCCTGCCATTCTGCTTTCTGTGCTCGCATGTCCCATTCTCCCAAGCAGCTCTCTGGACTATTTGGAATGTAATGAACATGCACCTTGACAGTGTCCAGGTTTGCATCCATCTGATTCCTGGCACTGTCAGTTCATTTTCTGCCTCATGAGCTCTCACAGGTCCTTGTGCTGCTGCTGCTCTGTCGGTGCTGACGCTGACACTGCCAGCATGACTTGATTTAATTTTGCACTGATGCAGACCCAAAATGGGATTTTAATTGCCAGTCCCCAAGGGTACATTCTGTCTTGTGCTTTTCTCGTGTTCTGGACTAGAGGCATTTCCTTCCCCTCTCTCTGCACGTAAGGACACTTTGTGCCCTCTCCAGCTTGGCTTCTTCACAGCCAGTGGTTGAGGTTTGCACATTCTTTCCTGAACTATTTAATTTACCACATCCTCCACCCAATAAAATGATACTGGGCTGGATGTCCAGGTGTGAGGTGGGTTCTGATGGTAAAGCCCTCACAAGTTTATGTTTTTTGGTAGAATCTCAGCATGGTTTGGGTTGAAAAGGACCTTAAAGATCATCTTGTTCCAACCCCCTGTCATGGGCCCCTTCCACCAGCCCAGGTTGCTCCAAGCCCCGTCCAACCTGGCCTTGGGCACTTCCAGGGGCTGGGGCAGCCACAGCTTCTCTGGGCAACCTGTGCCAGAGCCTGCCCACCCTCACAGGGAAGAATTTTTTCCTGATATATAATCTGAACCTATTCTCTGTCAGTTTGAAGCCATTCCCCTTTGTCCTGTCCCTCCAGGCCCTTGTCCACAGTCCCTCTCCAGTTCTTCTGGAGCCCCTTTAGGCACTGGAAGGGGCTCTCAGGTCTCCCTGGAGCCTTCTCTCCTCCGGGTTGAACAACCCCAACTCTCTTGGCCTGTCCTCACAGGAGAGGTGCCATGGAGGGGTATGGGGAAATGTCCACTCTGAGCTTCCTGACAAGCTCTGACCAGACAAAATCCCAAGCTTTGCCAAATCCTGAGTATTTACAGCAGCTGTGGAGAGCAACAATAAACCTGTGGGTATTGGTGTTGAAGTTCTGAGTCTTTGACATCTCATGTGTTTTCTATCTTTGGAGAAGGGTAGCGGGAATTTTGCTGTTAAGCATTAACAGGGAAAGACTTCCTTGTGTCTGTCTTGTGTCCCATGTTTGGCCTTGGATCAGAAGCTTTATTTCAGAGCTGCAGTACCTGAGGGACTGGTACTGGCTGTTCACTCTTACCCTGGAAGCACTTCCAGTTGCAGGAGGAAGATCAACTCATTGAACAGTGTGTTTTGTGGAAAAGTCGCACTGTGGGACAACCTCTCTGCTTCAGTGTGGGCTCTGGGATTTGTATCTCATCAAGGAACAAAAGTGTTGAAGGAACCAGCAGCTGTAGTGGTTTGGGAATGTGTCTGAAGCAGCAGGAATATCATGGAGAATAGGGAAACCACTGAGTGTGGCCTGAGAGGTGGATGAGGGGCCAAGGGGAGACAGGTGAGTTGCTGTGAGAAAGGAAATCCCTTCTCTTCCCTCTCCAGCAGAGCAGAGATAACCTTGATCCTTGGAGCTGTCCATGCCATGGTGGAGGTGGTGAGGGGCTGGGACTGCCTGCTCTGCAGCCCTGGAGGGTGTTGAACTGGGCAGATCTCTGCAGAACCCCCAAATATTAAAGCCTCTGTTTGATGATGATCTCCCCCATGCAAGTCAGTGCTGTAGGGGTGTGACTAGTTCTTCCTTCATTTAACCCTGCTCTAACCCTGGCTGATGCAGATCTCACAGTACTAAGTCAGGTAATACTTAATATTTTTCCTGCATGTCTACTGAGTTGTTGGCCAAACCTTTTAATCTCCTCGAAGGATGGAATTGTGTTCGACTCAACCTAGTTCTAAAAAATTGTCGCGGCTGCTGTTAATTACATGTTTATATTTTAATTCTTTAACAGACAAACAAAAAGTTCCAGCATTCCCATTGTTTTATCCAGGAGTGATGTCAGACCAGGCGGCCTCGGCTCCCTTGGTCATCCTGCTTTTGCCTTTTCCATCAAAACGTTGGATCAGCTCTCTGTTCCCAAAGGGGGTCAGTCTCTTTGCTCTGTACACGTGGCTGTGAAGGCTCTGTGATGCACCTCTGTGCATGACCCCAAGGCACACCCAGCCAAGTCACTGGTTCCTAACTGTGCATGCATCTGTGACCACCTCACATCAGCACTGTCTGTAGGGCTTGGCTCAATGTCCACTGTAATCTTCAAGTGCAGGTGGAGACAGAAGAGCTCTTGAAGCACCTGAACCACTCCTGAGCCACCCCCTTGCCTGCCACGTCCCTTGCAAAGAAAGAAGGAATGCAGAATGTGTGATTTTTGTCATGTTACTCCCCTGATGTTACATCCCACCATTCCTGCACCTTGAGGTGGGACCTGAGATGTTTCTGCCTCTCCAAGAATGCACCAGAGTAGCCTTAGCTTGTTCCTTGAGCCAGTTACCAGCTGGCAGAGCAGCCTGTGCAGTGATTTCTCACCTGAACCTCTTGTTCTGTGGTGGGTCATAAAATCCCAGCATGGTTTGGGTTGGGAAGGACCTTAAAGCTCATCCCCTGCCATGGGCAGGGACACCTTCCACCAGCCCAGATTGCTCCAAGCCCCATCTAACCTGGCCTTGGACACTTCCAGGGAATGAGGCATCACAGCTTCTCTGGGCAACCTGTGCCAGGGCCTCCCCACCCTCACAGGGAAGCATTTTTCCCTAATATCCCATCTAATCCTATTCTCTGTCAATGTGAAGCCATTCCCCCTTGTCCTGTCATTACAGGCTCTCGTAAATAGTCTCTCTCCATCTTTTCTGTGGGCTCCCTTCAGGTCCTGGAAGGCTGAGAATGATTTTCTTGCCCTCCAGCACCAGGATGTTGGATGGGAAGACACAAGCACAGCCTTGCTGTGACTGTCACCATTTAGGGACGTGTGCCTTGTCCCCTGTTCCCCTGATGCTGTTCCAGGCAGACAGGACTCGGACTCTCCGACATTCCCTGTATCCTCCAGGAACCTTCTCTGCAGGCACTGCAGTTGGTGGTGGCCCCTCAGTGGTTTCCCAGGGCAACAGATCTGTTCCAGTCTGGGTTTAACCCCTTTTCTTCTCGGAAGGATGGAAGCACATTCTGAGTGCCTGCAGGGAGGTGCAGAGTTGGGATCAGGAGGGTGATCTGGGATGCTTTTTGTGACTTCCTGAGAAGATGAAACAGGCAGTGGTTGTACTAATGACATGTTGCTTCTGTGTGAGCTGCCCCCCACCCCAGGTCTCCCACCTTGTTACCTGGGGCTGTTACAGGTGCCTTGGTCTGTGTTGTCCATCTGTAGCTCACACCTGTGCTGGGCATCTCTATGTTAAGGCTCCCTGTACACCAGGTGGGTCTGTGAAGCACTTTCATCAGTGCTTTCCTGCAAGGGTACTGGTTCTCCCTCCCTGCTGCTTCTGGAAGAAGTGGCAAGTCTGTCAAAGCCTGGATCCTTCTCTGCCAACCTCAGATCAAGAGAGAGCAGCAAGAGATAACTCACAGAAACTTGTGCTGCTTTCTTGACACATAAAACGTGTGAGTGGATTGTTGCCATCTGTGTTCTTGGATCAGTCCAGCACAAAATGTTGCTGCTCCCCTGAGTGTTTTCCAGGCAGACCTTCCCTGCTGCCCAGACTGTTTCTTCTTTACAGCCTTCAAGTGCCATGATTTTATTCTTTGGATGCAACCAGCTCGTGTGAAAATACCATTTTGCTCTGTGCTGTGTGTTTTGTCCAGGCTGCTGCAGGTGTTCAGACTCTCAATTTTGGGGATATGTCTTTTTTATAGTGGCATGTTGGGTGTATTTAGCTTGATTTGCTGTTTTGACCTAGGTGAACCCCGGGCTAAAGTCTTGTTTGGAGCTCTCCAAGCCCTTCAGACAAGAATGCTGTGTGAGCTATAGTGGTTCACTGGGGTTACATTAGTGCAAGTGCATGCGTTGGGCATTTGATTATATCGCTCTTAAATTTCATTTTGCACCTTCTGTATTAAATTGCTGAAGCTGAGCATTTCACTCTTGTTCGGCGTGGTGTTAAGTAAAATTCATGCTGGAACCCTCTTAATTAGGCAGAATTATTATATGTCAGTGAACTCGGTAAATAAGGATTCCCTTGACAATTTTTAGATTGAATTATGGAGGCATGCCTGGCACATTTCTGAGTGTTTCTGACAGTACAGCCTATTCATCCAGGCTCTTTAATGAGGGGAGAGTCTGACTGACACTGTGAAGTCAGAGGCAGTGTCAAGCCTTTCCTGAATAGTTCAGCTGCTTGGCTTTGACCCAGGAAACGTGGCAATTAAGGTAACACTAATAAACAAGTGGGGCTGGAGCTGGGTGACAAATTGAGTGCTGTTACACCTCTCAAAGTCAAACCTGCTGCCTCCACCCTTCCCACACAGTGCCTGTGGTCCTGGGCTTACACTGGCATTTGAACTGATGTGTAAGGATGTGGTGCTGCCCTGCCAGTGATTCACATCCATTTGTCTGTTGCTCTGCTTTTCGAGGCAGGGAGATCTTGGTCTTTTCAGCTGGAGAAGAGGAGGCCGAGGTCAGACCTCGCTGGGGTCTGCAGCTCCTCCCGAGGGGCAGCTCCAATCTCTGCTCTGTGTGAGCAGAAATAGGACCCGAGGGAACGGCTGGAGCTGTGCCAGGGGAGGTTTAGGCTGGGTCTCAGGACAAGGTCCTTCCCCCAGAGGGTGGTTGGCACTGAACAGGCTCCCCAGGGCAGTGGGCACAGCCCCAAGGCTGCCAGAGCTCCAGGATTGTTTGGACAACGCTCTCAGGGACAGGGTGGGATTGTTGGGGTGTCCTGGGCAGGGCCAGGAGTTGGACTCGGTGATCCTTGTGGGTCCCTTCCAACTCAGGTTCATTCTATCATTCTGTGATCTTCTCATGGAGTGTTGTGTTGGCTGTTTGTTCCAGGATCTCTGATGTCCCTGGCTATTCCTGGCACACTGTGGCTCCCCACTGGGCTGTGGCTGTAGCTCACTGCCCTGGACCCTGCTTCAAACCTTCTTCACCAGCTTTGTGACCTGCCTTTTGCTGCAGCAGGGAGGAGTAACCCTGGGCAGTGGTGATCACATCCAGTTTGCAGTAGCCCACAGCCAAGTCATGGCTCATTTTGATGTTAATTGAAATAACTTCTAAACTCATTGTTGTATTGGTTGTTGTGTGTCTGCTGTGCACTTGGATGTGTTAATTTTTGTTCAGACAGTAAATACGTGCAAGCTCCGGCCCTTCACAGCATCAGAGCTTTAGGTGGTCATTTGTACATTTAAAGGTGTTTAAAATTCCTGTATTCAGATGCTTTCCAGTCTGAATATCATCCTCTGTGTGACACTGCAGGTCCCTTTTGTTGAGCTTCAGGAGTTCTTTGTGTTGCACAAACCTTGTTTTTTTGTCTGTCAGGCACAGTTTCATTTGCAGTGTTAAAAGAATTAGGTTTTAGGTCTCTCATGCCCATGCAGGACTTCTTTAGCCCAAATATTGAACCTAATATGAAGACTTAAATGGGAGGAGAACGTTTCTTCTCCTCAGGGTTTGACATTCCAGGGTTCCCTTTCTTGTCTCATTCTGTGTCCTGGCCCTGTAAGGCTGGGTGAGATCCCTCAACACCATTGTTACACTTGAATTACTGCAGTGAAATCTTGGAAGAACCTTCCTCAGGGGAAGGAATGGATCTCCTGGGAAGCCTGAAGTGGAAGCCCACAGTGCCTTGCCTGCCCCAAACACCTAGTCAGGAGTACTCTTGTCCTGACCTCCAGAGTGATCTTGGTGATATCTCATAAATGTTTATTCTAATCCTCTGGCCCTGTCTTTCAGGTATAAAGATGATGTTGACAGTCCTATGGAGGAGAATGGGAAGCAGAAGGTGCTGTACAGCCTGGAGTTCACCTTCGACGCAGATGCCCGTGTTGCCATCACAATCTACTGCCAGGCCACGGAGGAGTTTGTTGGGGGCATGGCAGTGTAAGTCTTGGGCTTGTGGGCGTGTGGAGGGGCACAGGAGCTCTGGTGAATGAACTGTCAGACATCAGTCACCCCTGAGGCTGTGCTGCCACGGATGGTGGGGAGGGAAATCTCCTCCTTTTCTGTGTGGTTTTATGTATTCTGATAACTTTGAATATTACTTTCACTTCCCTCACATAGACAATACCTTGTCTCGTTCCCTTTTTGATTTGGTTTTAGGGTGTAGGGAAATTATTCTGTGTGCAGCAAAGGAGGAGAACTCAATAACTGTGTGTTCTGTCAGCAAGATGTTCTATGAAATTAGAAAAACCCATCCCTTCCCTTCAAGTACCACCTGTTTTTTCCCCAGGTCACCCAATTCACTGCATTTCTGCATGTGGGCCACCAAAGCAAAGTTCAGTCTGACATTTATCGAGTGAGTCTGTAGAACTGAAGCCCTCCCAAAGTCCCTTTTGGGATAAATGGCCACCTCAACACAGGCTGTTGGGAGATGGGAGAGGATTTACTCCCTGAAACCCTGTGTTTCCTGCCAAGTACCCCTTGGGTTAGCTGTGAAAAGAACAGTCAAAATGTCGTCTGTGGGGTCTTTCTCGTATCCTGGTAGTACCTCCCTACAGATTTTAAACCCTTTTTATCTAAACCAGCACGTTTAGATCATTCCAGTCAACACCATATCCCATGAAAAATTTCCTCTCTCTGTTAAGAGCAAAGGTGGCTGGATGTGCTCTGCCTGGTCTGAGTTGGGTACACGTGAGCTGCTGGTATGGAATGGCAGACTTCCAGTGGCCATGGGACAAGGAATTCCATTTGCTCCATGGGCAAAGGAAGGTTCAGGCTGCAGAAGCTCTTGGCTTCCTCTGGTAGAGGCTTTTGGCTGAGCAGTGGCTCTTGGATGTAGTGCTGATGGCTTCTGCAGTGATGCTCTGGAGCTGGGGCTGAACTTATCCTCGACTGAAGGGACCTGCAGAGGTTCCAGCAGGGAGAAATAGGTATGACAGGCCATAAAATGGCTTCTGTGTTTTATGCACAGTATAAATATCCCACTAAAGTTCAGTGAGTAGTGTATTTTTAGAAACAAGACAAGCTCAATTCTCCAATTCGGATATGCATTCCTTCAAACTGGAGGATGTCCTGATCCAGAATGTTCCCTTCCTTTCTTCTGTTGAAGCCTATGGCTACCTCTGCTTTGGGGAGGTAATAAATGAGCTCCTTTTAAAGTGCTTGGAAAATCTCTCTTGACAAACTCTGAAAACACTTTCTGTTTAGATCCAGCTTTTTTCCTGAGCAGAGCTGAATGCAGCAGGATGCCTTAGAAATCCTGATAAAGTTTCCATGTTCTGTCTCTTAGGTCCTTAGGTTTCCTGTGAATTTAGTGCTAGTGAAGGTGTTGGAATGGCAGCCTTGGAGATTGAAGTCCTCTTTTCCTAACACAGGTACAATGTGGAGAGGTGGCCAGTGTCCCTTGTGCTGCCCTGCAGTGCTCCCTGGTTTTTGACCTTAGAGGGAAACAATCCATGGGCTAATGGGGAGAACTGAGGGTCTCTATGGCCAGGGTGGATGTATTTACATTGCCAGACTTCAGCCACGGCTCAGATCAGCAAAGGCTTGGCTTAAATCACTGATTTTAATCTTGTTTTGCGTATTCACCTGTTGGTTCACCTCGAAGGAGAATTTGTCATTGACAGTGAAACATCTGCATTTACAGCTCAGTGTCAGCTTCATGTCAAACCTTGTGCTACGTTTTTTGTGCTACAGCTGTAAAGAACATCCATGTAGTTTAAAATCTATTTTTTTCAGACTTGTACTTTTCCATTTTACGCCAAAATGGCAAACCCCCGAAGTTATTCTAAAAAGAAACATCTTTTATTCTTTTTTTACCCTGTGTCTTGAACCAGGCAGTGTTGGGCTGGAATTGCAGCTGAATCACCCAAGACCAGCAGATTTTGCTCTTGTTGGTTAAACTGCTCATGCTGGACTCTTTAGGGACTGTCTCATCAAGTTGTGCCTTTGATAATAATTGCTTAATGGAGGTATTTTAGTTACCAAATGTAACTGTTTCTGAACAGAGCATGTTTTCAGTCCTCTGTAACTGGTAGCTCTCCCTTCAGAACTTGGTCGGTTGGTTGTTTGGAGGGGGAAAACACAGTTTCTGGTTCACGTTTTCCTGAAATTTAGTGCCGTGCACTGAGCCAGTGACTGTCACCAGTCTGTTCTTCAAAGCTTGTGCAGCAAACACGAGCTACCCAGTGGCTTTGAAACAAAATTTGAACAATTCCTAGGCAGAGTTTCTGAAAGTTAACACATCTGTCAACTTCAAAGAATTTTAAGTGTGAATTTTTAATCCACCCTGTCCATGGTTCACGGAGAGAGGGATCTCTGTTAGATGGCAGAGGAGAAGCCTGTGTTTGTGAACCCTCTGCATGAAACCAGGATCAGCAGGGATTTCCCCACTAACAATGTGTAGCTGATGGTTCTGTGCTGCCCTGCTGGGGTGGCAGCAGCCCCTGGGGCACTAAACCTTCTCAAAAGCCAAAGCACCCACGTTCAGCTCTTGCTTCCACTGCTGGCCCTTTATTCATTAAATCCTACTTCCATTTCCCTATA
Organism: Empidonax traillii; assembly: GCF_003031625.1. Classification (NCBI taxonomy): domain Eukaryota; kingdom Metazoa; phylum Chordata; class Aves; order Passeriformes; family Tyrannidae; genus Empidonax; species Empidonax traillii. The sequence goes on along the minus strand of NW_020955304.1, from coordinate 1,560,477 downwards.
GCACAGGAGTGATGAACTGTCTGTCTCTGCTCTGGAGTTCTTGGACAATAAATGTTACACAAGTGTGGGGTGCAGAAGCCA
>NW_020955304.1:1558240-1560229 GCF_003031625.1 Empidonax traillii | reverse complement strand
GGGGCACTAAACCTTCTCAAAAGCCAAAGCACCCACGTTCAGCTCTTGCTTCCACTGCTGGCCCTTTATTCATTAAATCCTACTTCCATTTCCCTATAGCACAGGAGTGATGAACTGTCTGTCTCTGCTCTGGAGTTCTTGGACAATAAATGTTACACAAGTGTGGGGTGCAGAAGCCAGGGAACCTTTCGGAAGGCATGGTCCTGATTTCATGCAGATGTGTAGGTAATAGGGGCTGGGGGAAGTGAGATACAAATATAGGCTTTATAAGCTGCTTTAATTCAACCCAGGCTCTTTTCCCATGTGGAAGTGGCTCCCGAAGCACGTCTTGGGGCTAGTGCAGCTGCCCAAGTAGGCATCTCTGCTTCTCTGGATTCGCTGGCTGCTAGTGAAAAAACCTTTTGAAGCTCTGATTTCAGCTTTGCAAAGCAATTCTGTAAGGGCAGTGCTATAATTACTTTGATTTACTCTTTTCAAATTCTAGTGGAAAAAAAAAAAAAAAAATCTGGGCTGCATTCTTAGAGTTCCGAGTGGAGCGAGTGCATTTTCAGTGCACTAACAGGAATGCAGCTTTCCCTGCCTGGGCTGGTAGATTTTCCTTTTCCTCAATTTCTTTTGGTGCTACATTCAAGGAAGAGTCATGTGCAAAAGCTGTACTGCGTATAAATTCAAAACTTCTTCTCTTGCACTTGATTGGGATGAAGATGCTCTTTAAAACAAAGTGCACTTTTTTTTTTTTTTTTTTTTCCACTCTCCTAAATCGATGCTAAATCCTAAAATGGGAGAAACTTTCTGGACCCTTGTGAAAAGCAGGAATTTTCTCCCAGCCTGCAGCATGGCTCCTCAGAAGTGCTAAACAAGTTATTCCTGCTTCTCTGCTGGGACAGCCGCTGATCCTGATAGTATCAGCGATCCTTCCTTAGAAACTCCTGCTGGGAACGTGGTTATGGTCATGCAATTTGGGGGGAGAGGAGGGAGGGGAGATGGCTCTCCCTGAGCAGAGGCTTTGCTTGTTGTGGAGCTTCTGCTCACCCGGGAGCCACAATGCTGTGCCTTTGGGATGAGCTGGTGTCCGTGGCCAAAGGGAATCCTTTCTGCAAGCCAGGGAGCTTCCTCCTGGAGTTATTCAGGCTCTGTTTAAAAGCTGGTGGCTTTATCAGTCCGTGCTGCCTGTGCTAACCTGTCCCAGAGGAGTGTCCAGCAGACCTTCCCAGGTCATTTTGCTCAGCTCTGCTGTTTCCTACCGGAGATCTTGGGAACAGGGCGCTCCCAAGGGCTGCCTGCCCCTAGTCCTGAACTGTTGAACTCTGAGCTTCACAGGGAGCTGTGTCATCACTTCTGTGGGACCACAGGTGACCAGTAGAGTCTGATGGGGGTGAATGTGTGGTGTTGGTGCTTATATAGGTGTGTTCATCACCTGTCCAGCCCTGTGCCCAGGGGAAGGTCCTCTGCACTTTTGGGTACTAGTTCAGGTATCTGTAAAAGCCTCTTGGATGAAACGGGGGTTTATTTATATGTGGAGGGGACTGCTGCTCTCAACTCTAAAATACCTTTTGCTTGATTCCTTTGTGGTGAGAATATAAAGAGTAAAACACGTGAGTTCTCAGAGGACCAGCTGGTTCATCACCCCGATGGTAACAGAGATCTACTTATGCCCAGAGTCTCTTTAATGGCATGGAGTTAGCACTGACCTGCCTCTGAACAGCTCAAGGCCCTCGATACCTTCAGTTTTATTTATTTTTCCAATTGTACCCATCTTCTTTGGTTTTGGAATTTGGTAAGAACACTGAGGTGTGTGAACTGTACATGGACTACTCACTAGTCATTGCCCCAGGCATGTGATTTCCTTCCAGGGGAGAGGGGACTCTGCATTGCATTTCCATTGCAGGGCTTGTAGAGAATAACCAAAGGACTCCCAGTTCATAACCTGCCTTCTGCAGTACCTGCAGTTCTTTGGGTTAGGAGACAAGTGTGTTTTTGGAGCAGGCT
>NW_020955304.1:1531512-1557865 GCF_003031625.1 Empidonax traillii | reverse complement strand
ACTACTCACTAGTCATTGCCCCAGGCATGTGATTTCCTTCCAGGGGAGAGGGGACTCTGCATTGCATTTCCATTGCAGGGCTTGTAGAGAATAACCAAAGGACTCCCAGTTCATAACCTGCCTTCTGCAGTACCTGCAGTTCTTTGGGTTAGGAGACAAGTGTGTTTTTGGAGCAGGCTCGGAGACATTCGTGTTTTCTTTTTGTGAGCGCTCTGTGAACGCATCCCTTCCTTCTCTGGCAAAAGCCTTGACGTGCACGCTGTTAGCCTGCTCCTGGGAGGGCCCCTGGGACTCTCCCAGCTGCAGGTATCCTGCTGACTGGCAGGAAGGATTGCGTGGTTCAAACGTGACAGCAGCGGTTGTTGCCTCAGGGGAAGGAGTGAGACCAACCCTTGGAGCTGGAAGCACTTAAAAGAGCCAGTTCTGAAGGCATGAGCAATCCAGGCAGGTCAGCAGCTCATGATAAATATGACGTGAGAGGTTTGAGTCTTGCAGCCCATTCTTCTGAAAAAGATCTTCCTTTTTGGACAGAAAAGGTTCTCTCCCATATCCCGGTGATGTTGCCAAGCTCTGTTTTCTCGTTATGAAGAGAAAACAGAATGAAAATAGGTCAGTCTGGCTCTGCAATCCCTGCCCTTTTCAGGGCTGTGCTGTTTGTGATGTTGATGGGCAAATGGATGTATTAAAAAAAAAGAAATCCCATTTCCTTGATTTTTTTGCAGTGCCCACCACACTCATCAGAAACATCCTCCCACGCTCACTGCAGTGCACGGACTCTGCAATGATTCCCTGTTCTCTCTGCATGTGGAAGTTGGAAGAGTTGGGTCACAAAGTAAAATCCAGCTCAGTGCGTGGCTGTTTTGATTCAGGCCTGTGTAGGAGAGGCAGAGGCACTCACATATTCCTTTGGTTATTTAATGGCCTCTGTCTGTTCAGGGCCTTTGAAAGGTGCTCTTGCTGCTTTTGGCCGTGGGCTGTGGTGATTAATACGAACTCTTTGTGAAGAGATTTCCTCTGCGTGGAGAAGTCAGAGGCGAGCGCTGGTTTTTATTGCTCGGCACAAGCCTCGACAGCTTTTATCCAGGCCCACACCAGTCCCCAGGGGAACACTGTGGTGTGCAAAGTTCACAGGCTGGAGAGCCAAATCCTATAGATTTCACGGAGCAGACAAACCCTCTGTCAGTAAATTAGGAGTTGTGGCCTTTGTGCCTCTCAGTGTGCTGGTGTGTGAGCTTTGCAGCCGGGCTGGAGCCCGGAGCGTGGTGTTCCCAGCAGCTCCAGGCACAGCTCTGCAGGGGCTGGGCTGGGGTATGGGCAGAAGGGTTTCAGCTGCATGGGGAAGTGTTTGGTTTTTCCTGGCTCAGTGCTGGAGGAAGCAGGAGGGGAGGAGGAGGCTGCCAGGGACTGCAGGGCAGCACCTTAGCACCTGGTTAACCTCCAGACTCCTTGTGAGAGCCTCTCTGACTGAGACCCAGGGCTGTGGCCTTCTTGTAGTTTGGTAGTGTTTCTTTTATCAATAAAAATCACTTTGAGTTGAGGCATTTGTTCAACTTCCCTTTTCCCCAAAAGCAACCTGTGAGATCCTGGCCCAAAATGAAAGAGGAGTGAGCAGGTGGGAGAGAGAGGAGGGCCAGCATGCTTGTTCCTTATCAACTCCTGGCCCCTTAGAACACCAGCAGAACATGAGTGGCTCATCCCTCACCACCTGTAAGAGGACGTGGTGCTTGCCAGGCAGTGGAAGTGGCAGTGGAAGAACCGGTTCCTGAGCACCCTCTAAGGCTCTCGTGTAACCCTGCCTTGTCCTCTTTCCACTGGAAATTGCCTGGAACATGCAGAGCTGGTGCTAAAGAAAGAGGACTCTCGTTTGTCCACAGGCTCCTCAAAGCACAGACTCTCTCAGATGTTTCTTGTCAGAAGTGTTACCTTGGGGCAGCACTGGGGTGTGGTCACAGGGCCTCTCAACTGCTGGTTCTCTGATACACAGCTGGTTTTGGGGGTGGAAGGGTTTGACGTGGGGGAGGAAGGAGTCATTGCAGAGTGTAAACTTTGCTCTGTGTGTGTCTCACGGCTCACAAGAGAAGTTGGGCTGCGTGAGCCCTGAGGGCAGAGCTGGGGGCTGCTGCTGCAGTCAGCACGTGTACCTTGTGTTGCTGGTGATTCTCGTGCTATCAGGGGTACCTGAACAAAGAAACAGGTTTAAAATACAGTGACCAAGGATTTTTATTTGGTCCTGACTTAATAGGACAGATCCCACTCACTTCTGCACTGTCCTGACCTTCCAGTGATCCCAAGGAGTGGTTTTTTTTTTTGGAAGTCCCTCTGGATGGAGGCCTGGCCCAGTGCAGTCTGAGCAATAGCAGCTCAAACATTCAGCTTTCTCAGTCCTTATGCAGGGAGAGGCAGTGTTGCTCCTCTGCTGTCCTTTATTCTTTAGTACATGCTCTCTTTTTCTGTAACACTTCTGCAGAGCTTCTCTGCTACTGTTTGCTGTGAGCCCCCAGCAGATCAGGCATGGAATAGAAGATTATAAAAACAGCAGATGCCAACCAAAGGGGCTGGGGATGGGCAGATGCCACTCAGACCCTGCTGTGCAGGACACTTGCTTTGTAACAGCTGGCCAAGTTGTCCTCCTGTGCAGCACAGGGAGTGTGTGCTTGTGCATGGAACCTGGGCATCACCTTGGAAAGCTGATGGATCTCTGGGACAATCTGGACTCACCAGACTTCCAGGGAATTCCCCAGCCCGCTGGTGCTCAGCAGCCTGAGCACTGGCTGCTGACTGGAGGTGTCCAGAGTTGTCTCAGGGTGTTCAGATCGAGTCTGACAGTCACAGATCAAGTTAGGCAGTCACACACAGTCCAAGGCATAAAGCTCACTTGGGGAGGCCTCCTTAATAACTTGGTCATACTCTTCAGCTCAGAAGATCTGTGTGCCTGATTTACTCCTTTTGCCCAGGGATAGTGAGAGCAGCAAGTCAATGTGAGTATTGTTCTTCCCTGTCCTCCTCGGAATAAGTGTTATTTGTTTTCCTGTTGTAGACTGGTTTGGGCTTCTAGTGCTATAAGTGCAGGTCCTCCAGCCTTCCTGGTGCTCAGCAGCAGCTTGTTTACACCCCTTTCCCAGCTCCACTCTCTGCTCTGCACTTTATTTCCAGTAAGTTCCTGACTTGCTGTCACCTCAGATAAGTCACTTTTCCATCCTCTGCTTTCCCAGCTGTGGAGGGAGAATTGTGCCTCTCTACAGAGCTGAGAAGCTTTGAGAGTGCCACAAAAGGAGCCAGATACAGGCTGGCTCTATTCATTGTGCTTGACAACTCAGTAAATAAAACTTCACTCAATTGCTCGCTCTGTAATTCACATATAAAAGACCTGTCATTCTGATCTCTCCCACACCATGCTTGAAATGCAAAGGATGGAGTGAGACCTCCTAGTAAAGCAGCATAATTTCAGCACAGCACAAAATGGGCTTTGAGGGTATTGTCATAAATAACATAATGCACCTGCCTTGGCAGGAAGAGCAGAGGGCACGTGTTGAACCTGCCCTTTGTCACGGCCTTCCAGAATTTACCGTTGATCTTGTGACACTTGATAACCCTTCTGGACCCTCAGAGGGTACAGGAAATAGTCTGGCTATCCAGAGGAAGGCAGCAGTTCATGCCAGGGGGGTGCCTGGTTTTTCCTCCTCGAGAGGAATTAATAAATATTCATCATCTCTTGGTATCCAGGTTCTTACACCTTCAGCTTCAAAATGCAGCCCGGTCACTGTGCTGGGTGTCTCATCCCTGTGCTGAGGGAGCCTGTTGTTGTTGCAGTATAAGTCCCTTGGGCAAGGGATGTCTCACATTCTCTCTGGTTTGTCAATGTGCTCTGAGCACACAGTTGGTAGTTGGCCAAGAAAGGCTTTGGTGGTAAAACCAGCTTCAGATGTTCCCACCCTGCTCTGGGGTTCGCTGCCTCCTCCCCTGTCGCAGAAGTGGCACAGGGAGAGAGGTTGTGCACATCCAGCTCAGGCATCACCCTCTGGACAGGGGCAGTGGGCAAGGAAACGTCTCTCCTGGAGCAGAAAGCACCAGGTGGGTTGTGGATGCAGAAGATGGATGGTAGCTGTGGTCCCATTCCAGATGTTCATCCCAGCCTTGAGACAGTGGAAGAATCGTGGCTCTGGTCTGTGTGGCCGGCGTGGAGGATGGTTGGTGTCTCTCACGTGGTGTTGGTAGCCCTGCAGCACCTTGGGGAAGCACGTGAGGAGCAGAGGGGTGGATTGGAATGGCTCTTGCTTACCAGGGTGGTGGAGCCAAAGCAGCATTTCCCACTGCAGAGCTATCCCACGAGGCACGGGAGAGCTTTCAGCACCGTGCTGAGTTGTGTGTTAGGTCATTGCTGGTTCTTCCTGGGTTTCCTGCAGAAAATAGGACTGTGCTGGGCTGAAAGCCAGTACTGCCTAGGCCCTGGATTTAGGGAGCTAGGCTTTGCCAAGCTGCTGCACCCCACTGTACCCCTGACACCTCGTGTTTCCAGGCAGGTCAGTATGGACACGACCAGACCTTGCCTGTCTGCGCTGCTTTCCCTTCCCTGTGCTCACCTTCTCGCTTTGACCTTTCCCTTCCCTCTTTGTGTCCCCACTGAATGGCTGCCAGCCCCTGCCAGCTCTGCCCTTAGAGCTGCCACTTGTGATTCCTGAAAGGCAGAGTGAGTGAGAGCCTGGCAGGGAGCAGTCATTTGTTACAGCAAGTTTTTCTTTCCCCCCCTTTCTTCAGATACAGCACAAAGAATCCCTCTCTGCAGTCGGAGACGGTTCATTACAAGAGAGGGGTAAGCCAGCAATTCTCCCTGCCTTCCTTCAAGATTGACTTCTCAGAGTGGAAGGATGATGAGGTGAGTCTCTTCTCAGTCTCCCCTTCTTTCCACACCCCTGTTGTCCCAGAAGCACTGGTCTCCATTTAGTGCCATGAAGTTATGGCTGGAAGACACTTTCTCCCAGCTGCCACAGCGTGTTTTGTGGGTACTTGGGAACTTTACAGGAAGATCAGGCCAACAGGGAGGAAACTTTTGATGTCACTCACTGATCAGCTGGTTTAGGAGAGAGGCAGCAGAGATTGGCACTGGAGCTTTTCCTGGAGGAACCTGCCACTCCTCAGCCTTCCTCTCCCTGCTGGCCAAAGAGCTTGTGGGAACAAATACGTGTTTCAATCTCTCTCTTTTGGTGGGTTTTAGGTCAAAGATTTTGGGGTTTTTGGCTGTTCATTTGCAACAGTGGTCTGCAAAGTGAGGTGCATACAAGGCAATTCACTGGGGTGCAGGAAGAACTTCAGTTATACATCTATATATCTCATAAACGATAAACATATAAAGGAATGGTTTCCTCCTCTTAGTTTAACCCATAACTGCAAACAGATCAGGGCTTGGTTTTAATTAAGCTCTGTGGCTATTCCTACACAGCCAAATTTTGGAGTCCTGGTAATTTTGGTATCTTTGCAACATTCCAAGCCAGGCAGTGACTCTCTGCTTCTTGAACCTCTGAGCTTTGGCCCAAGGGCTTCCCCTGCATGTGACCAGAGCAGGGAGGCCTCGGGCTTTACCCTGCTCTGTGCAGAATTGTCAGAAGAGATTTCTAAGGCAGAGGAGTTCGTCTGTAGCTGCTGATAATATATTTTTACCTGTGGAACCCTCTCCCAGAAAATCAACACTGACAGAGTGTTCAATTCCTGACCCCAGCCTGTGTAAGAGTATTGTGTATGTGAATCCTGGTAGATAACTACCTATTTAAAAGAAAAATTAAAGAAAAAAAAAAAGGAAAAAAAAAGGGAAAAAAAAAAGGAAAAAGTAATCTTTCATGTATCTTGAAAGATTGAATAGCTATTGTCTTGAAGTTATAACTATAATCAGTCCCGTGCCTTAAAAAATGCTGTGGTGGTTACCAAGAGCCTGCAGAGTCTGGTCTCCTGATGTCTTGGCTTCTCTGCCAATAGATGATTTCACAAGTTCAGCCTACAAAAGCCTGGAAGAGCTGCTTTTCAATCCCTTCTGTTGTCTGAGAGAGCTGGAAAGCAGGAGCTCAGATCCCTTTCTTCTTAAAGAATTGTGAAGCTTAATTTTCACTTTTGTTCCTGTCAGCAAGGTTTTAACTCAAGAACTAAAGTCATGTCCCTTTGACAGCTAAAAGGGAGAGATGCTGTAGAAAAATGAGCTTTCAGCTCCCCTTGCTTGTTCTGCTGCATCCTCCTCTTTCTCTTTTTTCATTGGTGTTACTGGAGCTGGAGAAAATGTGGAATGAGCACTATGATTTGGAAGAGTTTCTCCTCCCATTTCAGCTCTCTGTACATGCCAGTTTTGGTCCTAAATCTTCTTACACTGGCCACCAAAACGCAGCCCTTTTATCTGGCATAGCTGACAGTGTGTACACTCAGCTGTGCACAATTGCACATTTCAGATTTCTTTCCAGCTTTGTCCAAAACCCCCCAGATTTATTTCATATTTTTGCTCAGTGTAATACTCGGATGTGACGTCGTTCTTGGCTGGCCCACAGAAGGGACAAGTAATGTTATGTTGGGTTGTTCTGTGGAAAGCTCTATAAAAGTTTGCTTTGTCTTCCCGAAACACTGCTTTGCTTGGAATTTACAGAGTGTGGCTTGTGTTGAGCCAGTTGTGCTCAGGGCTGTAAAAAAATTAATGTGAAATGGTCCCTTAAAGAGGCCTTTTGTGTTTGAGAACTCCAAAGTTTATAAGGTAAAGCAACCTCAGTTCTGTGATGTGACTTTCCCTTCAAATGGCCCAAGAACAATTTCTGTCACGCAGTAATAAATCAGAGCAGGAAGCAAAGCAAAACCATAAGCTTTTTCAGCTATTTTAATCCATTGTCCGGGGTGAATTTTCCTTCCGTGCCGTGCCAGAACAGTTCAAAAATGCAAGCTGGAAAACAGTGGCTCAAGGAGTCTGTTCTGTAACAAACACTGAGAGGTTAAATGAGATTTTGTTGTTGTTGTTGTTTGCTCTGTTTTGGAAAGAGAACAGGTGTGTTATATCCCAGTGTACAGGTGTCATTCCTTTCAGGATGAACATTTAGGCTATCATCCATTTTCAGCTGTTAGGCTCACACTGAGGGTCACCCTCCCTGCAGTCTGGGTGGTTTGGGTGGCCATTTGTGCCAGTGGCTGCCTTGATAATTAATTAATTAATCAATCTTTTGAGGGACTGGCTGGAGCCAATCACACTTCAAATGATATATTGGGGCTGCAGGAAATTTGGGGGAGCCTCAAAGCACTACCTGGATGGTGCTGCAGCACTCGGAATTGAGTCTCAGTTTTCATGCGAAAACTGAAAACAGACTACCTGGAGCATCATAGTGAAATGACATGTTTTTTTTTTTTTTAAGTCTTGGCAAGAGATGAGACAAAAATCTCCAAGTCAGTAATTAAAAAAATCACCAGAAATCCAGTCTCTGAGCCACTTCCGTTCCTGGCATAGGACAGTGTCTGTAAGGTTGCCTTTTCCTTGTGTTTCTAAGATGACACAGAGCTTTTGAAGTGCTTTAATGAAGTGCAGGGCAAAGGGAGAAGTTGAGTCTATTTTCCTTGCACTCAAGTGAGTGATCTTAAAATTTCGCTCTCACCAATTAGAAGGTCGAGGACCTGAATTTCATAACATGCCAGGAGATGGAAGTCAGTCTGGTGTTTCCTTCAGGAATGTGAGCTTGAAGTTTGACAGATTTTTCTCCTCAGGAACTTCATCCAAGAGTCAGGGTCAGTTTTGTGGCGTTGGGAGCCCAGTGCACTGCTGTGCTAAAGCCTGACCTATCCTGCCAGACACAGGCAAAATTGTGGCATTAAATACATTCCAACAAACCTGTCCTGCTACGAATCACTCAGGAGGCTTTTGGGATACGTGAATTAGTGAGAATTAAATACCATTTGAGACCAGGGGCTGGGGGCCTGTCAGAAGGGACCTTCATTACTCTGCTGTTACAAGATCTCAAGCGTTGTCTGCACCCACCCTGCTGTGACCTCACCTCGTTTCTGTCCCCACAGCTGAACTTTGACCTGGATCGTGGGGTGTTCCCTGTGGTCATCCGAGCAGTGGTGGATGAAGGGGATGGTAAGCACGGTGCTCTGCTCCCTTGGAATTCTCCTGGCTCCCTCTGAGCTTAGGTGGCTCCTTGGAGAGCCTTTCCAGAATAAAAATATTTTGGGAGTTCGCCTCAACTTCCCTTTATTAAAAGGGCCTGGCCAACCATGAGTTCTTGCATAAAAACATACTTCTAAAATTAGCCTGTATTTTTTTACAAGAAAAATGGCCAGGTATTTAGTGTTGGAGGGGTGTTTAGGAGAGCTCCTGGCCCTGCCACCAATGCCAGGCACAAATCGGAGCAAATTACTTTTATTCTTTGGGTTTTGCTTTTCCAGTTTGTAAAAGGAGGAGGGAGGGAGTATTTTCTCCCTTGCTAGGGGTAAGTTATCCTCATAAAATCCTGGAAATGGGCAGAGAAAAGGAAATGGCTTTAAAATGCTCAGGTTACTCTCCAGCCAAATACAGCTTCACTGAGCAGTTTGAAATTCTCCTGTTTTTTTCCCGAGGGTGATGGATGGTTACAATAAAAGAGTGTAACCTTTGAGGAGAAATAATTCCTAATTATTTTAAAATCGTTAATAATTATTATTATTTGGTGATTATTTGTAAAGTGGATTGCTGCTTTGAAGGGGGATGTCCAGTAAATCTTTAGATTGTTACTCACCTTGCACAGGTCAGTCACTTCCACAGTTTTTTTTATGCTGTAGATGTGAAAAAGCCCAGAAACTCATTACATTTTTTTACAGTCTTCCAAGCAGTCTGAAATAGAACTGGATGAACCAATTTAAAGTGTGACTAACAAAGCACTGTGCAACATAAAGGAGATTACTTGTAAAGTGCATCTATTTTTAGTGATTTCAGGCACTGTTAGTAAAATCCACATATATGTATATTTCTTTGCCATAATATAAAACACCTTCCTCTGTTTATGGAACTTTTGGCAAGGGATTTATGCTCTCTAATGTTGGGCATGTCTAGAAGGATCAAAAATAGAACAGGAGGCAGCATGGGAAGCATACATTTATGCACATACCATGCCCAGTCTTTGCCAATAATGTACTCTCGTCTATTTTAATAACCTGGAAAGGCAATTGCTTTTAAATCCTCTCCTGGAAAGAACATCAGCCCAAAAAATATGTGACATTTTAGGAAATTGTTGTGCATTTTGGTTCTTTTTTTAAACTGATGGGCCTGGAAGGAGCTGGCCTTATGTGTTTGGAGCACCTGGAAAACTACAGCTGGCCTGTAACTGCTGGTGTTTAATAAAATTGGATGGTGGTTCCATGCCTTCCCTTCCTTCTGTGGCTCCTCCACCACCTCTGCCTCCCGTTTCCAAACGATGAGTCTGAACAGAATTAAGCAAAAGGGCCCAACCAGTTGGAGCTGAACAGATCCTGAGAGTGCTGAGTGAGGGAGACTGGGATTGTACCTCCCCTCCCCTGCTCTCTGCTTGCTGAGGGAGCCAGGAATGCACCGTTGAAACCTCTGACAGCCCCTTCTCAGTGCTGTTGGATTAAGAAGGAACCCTTGAGTTTGGAAGAGGGGAAAATGTGATGTTTATCTTTGGGGGAGAAAGTCAGAGAACTGGGCAGAAATGTTTCAGTGGCTGGAGCTGGTATGAGAAAGAAATGTTTTACAAGCACGTCTGACTAGAGTGAAATAAAGTGATAAGGGCTGGAAGTGCTGCCAGTTGCTGTTAAACCAGATGGATCTGTGATAAATTCAGGTAATTAAACCCAGGAATTTGAGGGGAGAGCAGAATCCCACGGAGTGCTTTGTTTTACTTTCCCTTTGCAACCTCTGAAAACCAAGGGGGATAGTTTGGAGCAGCCAAGAATGGCTGAGTGGGGCCCACCACAGAGCCCAGTGAGATGAATCAACCGGACGAGATAAGTTTTAAATGCAGGAGAGATGAAAATAGAACAGTTCAGAAATGTCAGTGGACTAAAATGCAACTCTCAAGGTATTTATTTTTATGCTCGTGCTGTTTGCAAGGTTTAACCAGATCTGCTCTTTCCCTCTTTGCAGTGGTAGTTGAGGTCACTGGTCACGCCCATGTTCTCCTGGCTGCGTTTGAAAAGGTAAATGAGTTCTTTTTTCCCTTTGTCCTTGTGTATGTAAACATTTCCACGGGTCATTGGTTTGTATTTATGTAACACTTAGCCCAGTGGAGTCCTGGCTCGTTCCTGGGTGGTGGTGTAGTACAAAGAACCTCTTGCAGCAGCTCCTGTGCAGCCTGTAATTATCATTTGTACCTGAGCTGGTCACTCAGGTAATTGCAGCTGCTGTTTCCTGTGGAAGTTGTTGTCCATGGCTGTTACTGTGCAGTTTTCCAGGGCAGAACTGGATCTGCTGTGTCCAGACCCTGTTGCACCATTGTTTGGCCTTAGTTTACACACAGGGCCAAGCCCTTGGGAAGAATTAGGACACATCCTGCATAAAGATTGTGAGCTTCAGTGCTCTTGGGTGGTGTGTTTGATGCAGTGACCACTGCCTGCATGCCAAGGCCAAGCCAAGCTGTGTGTACAAGCCTTGACAACAAACTCTCTTCCCGTGATAACTGGACCCTCAAAAGAGTTGTAAGATGCATGTCTGGCTGTGGTACCCTGGGCAGGTGATTCTTGTGGCGACAAGCTGAGGTGAGGCCAGAGATGCTGGAGCAGAGCTGGGCATGTAGAGGGGAGCAGCACCAGTGTTGTGCTGTTGGAAATTCTCCACTTCCAGGCTGGCACGTGGCTGACCTCGGTATCCCAATCCGCTCAGTTCCTGTCGTATCCCCGAGCAAGTTGCCAGGTCTTACTTCTCTTCCTCCCAGGTGGATAATGTGGATAGTGAAGAGCTGAGTCAGAGGGCATGGGAAGCACAGTCAGTCCTAAGGAAGCCATGGGGCTGGAAGATGCTTTAAGTGTTCTAGGTTGCTTTTTGTTGGACTTGATCTGTGAAGAAAATGAGGTTTCCAGTGTTAGAAAGGTTGTTCTGAGCACTGGCTCTGTAGGTGGTTTTACTCCTGGCAATTAGAGATGGGCAGCTGCAGCACCCCTGGGATTAGGGCAGGGATGTTATTCTGGTTTCCTCCTCTATCTGATGTGGAAAAGCAAATCACACTGGAATCCCTCAGTCATAGTTCAACCACTTCTTACTTCTCATCTTCCACTGAATGCTTAGAACAAGATTAAAATCTCACTTTTAATAAAAAGTCATAGGGCAGAGTACATGTTGAGTTCACCTTCCTGTTTGATTAAAATATGTTCCCCATCCTTAGAATAATTGCAGCTTTTGAAGTGTAGGTCCATAAATCCAGGGGAGGTCCCTGCTAATAAGCACTGCTGGTCCCCCAGAGGACAGACAGACCAGCAGGACCTGGTAACTTGCTATTTATATGTATCTTTAAGATCAGAATAACAACCTTGATCCTTTGTGTAGTTTGACCTGGCAGCTCTTGCAAAGGTAGAAACTCGTTGGCCTGAAAACAGGACTGTTCTGTCCTTGGTGTGATGTTGTTGTCCCTTCCTTGTGAAACTCCTTCAGCAAACAGACGCTCATCTGCAGCTGTTCACAGCAGCAGGACCTGCTGGAGCATCCCCTGCGTCTCCTTTGCTGCTCTCTAGACTGTGTCAGGAGGGTTGATTTCTTTCTTTTAGTGGCCCTTGTGGATGATGGGGAAAGTAGAACTGGCATCACTAGTTCTGGCACCAGGGTTTACAGAATTGTTCCACCTGTGCCTGCTGCCACTGAGGACATGAAAGGCTCATGGCTCTGAGGGTGTGGAGCAAGTGTGACTTGTTTCTGACTCTGTCCAGTGGACAGACCTTGTTCTCAGCCTCTTGCTCTGTCAAGGCCTTGGCCTCAAGAGTGGCTCTGTCACTGGATGTTATTTAGGGTGTCAACAACCATCCCCTGCCACGTCCTGCTGGACTGGCTGCACCCAGCTGGACTGCTTGCAGCCTGAAAGCACCCAGTGTGCCAGGGGAGTTTTGTGTGTGCTCTGACCACTTCAGCGGGGTTTAACTTGGGCCAAACCTGCACTGGAGCAGACAAGGTGTGCTCCAGTACTCTGTTCCACTAACTCTGCTGGGAGGGATTGCCATCCAGGCTGTCCTGGTTATACACCCCCTCCCCTCCCCATGGCTGGCACACACCACCTCTGAGCACGAGTCTGTTTAATTTACTTCATTTAACCAGATTTTTGATGTAATTTTTCAGCTGTTTAACCTGTTCCCTTTCTTTGCCCTGCTAGCACGTCGACGGCAGCTTTTCTGTGAAGCCCTTAAAACAGAAGCAGATCGTAAGTACCTGTTTTCTGTCTGCTCTTGGTGACAGACTTGCTGGTGTCCCACAGGTGCCAGACTGTACCCAGTGGGAAGGTTTGGTGTTCTCTGAGAGCCTGAGATCTCACCTCATTAGCTCAGATATCCCAAGTGAGCTGCTGGCAGCCCTAAATGTTGCCCTTTTGTATCCCATCTCCGTGTAATGTGCAGAAGTTGGGAGGTGCCTCATCAAGGCTGAAATTGCATCGGTCCTGCATAGACAAAAATTCATAAGCAACTGCTAAGAGTGCCAAGGATTTCAAGTTCTGAGAAGAACTCTGGTAGTCATCCTGCTGCAAGGATCAGCTTGAAGTGTCTTGGAGGAAGAGACGAGATTTTGGTGGTTGATCCCTTCACCCTTAGGGCATGTGCGGTGTTTCTGCTTTAAATGTTTGACTGCTCAGGATGGATGTTTCAGGTTTATTGATCTGAATTAAAAGGCCTTTTACTATCAGTTTGTCAGCTGATGAAAAGCCACTCATTTATCCTGCTTGGATTTTTTGAGGGAGAAGGGGTTTAATGTTTTTATCTCTAAACCAGTGCTTACATGGTGTGAGCTCTCCGGGGCAGTGTTGGGTTGCTGTGCACACTGGGGCAGTGTGTGCATCCTGCTCCATTCAGCACTCCAGACTCCCCACATGGAGGGCTGTCTTGCTGGAAATGCTCTCCAGGGAAGTTCCCACCCTACCACAGTTTGGTGAGCTGACTCCTGCAGTGAAACACTGAGTGCTTGTCTGTCTTTACTGGCAGAGCATGTAACCCTCCCACTCAGTGTTTAGTTGTGGGTACTTTTTTTTTTTTTTTTGTTAGCAGTTAGTAAAATGTAATGTTTCCAAGTTCTCTCCTGGGGCTTTTGGAATAGAAGGAAGCTCTTGTTAAAGAACACACAGTGCCACCGACACTGAGATGGCATCTGTACCCTTAAAAGCACAGAGCAGAGGTGTAGAGTCTGTGCCTGGAGCAAACCACGTTATAACATTGTACATTCTTTGCCATACCTGCTTTCCTTGTGTCTTCCCCTGCCTGCCATTGCCAGGATTGTGGGTACCTTTTTTGGGCATTCATCTCTAAAGCTCTTTGGGAGCAGGAAGCAGCAGCCCATGGGCTGAACTGCCTGGTGCTGTGTTCAGTTAGAGTGTAAAGTACCAACCTGTTTACAGAAATCCAGCCTGGATGAATGCAAACAGATGGATCAGCAGAAAAACATAACCTGGACTTGGCCAGTGGTTCCTGTGTGCATCCAGTGAGGCTGTAAATAGCAACAGAAGCCTTTGGAAGGATGACTTTGTGTGGAGTGGGTTGGAGAAGGGTGAAGGTGAAGGACTGCATTGACTGCAATCATCTACTCCTTCTTAATTACTCCTACTCTTTTAAAACCTAGAGTTCTTTTTACTAAGAGCTGTTGCACTGCTCACCCTTTCCCTGCTGGGACATGAGTTTCTCAGGATTTTTAGAGGAAAGCAGATAAAAGGAACTCGGGCTCCTGCAGAGACTTTGATCTCTCCCTCCCTGACCCCTTCTTTGCTTTGAGCTGACCACTCCTGCACTCCCCATCGCTCATTGTGATCCTCCAAGGAGTCAGGATGCTGTAACAGGGCTCTCTTGGAAATGCCAAGTTACAAAAGGACATTTCCCTCATAATTGCCCCCAAACTTCCCGGGTGAGCTGTGAGCTGCTGCAGAGGGTTTCGCTCAGCAGTCCAGCAGCTGATCTCATTGCCATGAAATGCAGGCCCAGAACAGATTGCCTGTGAGCTGCACACTGAGTTACACAGGGAGGCTCTGGAATTAGTGTGTTAACATTGCCATGTGCCAGCTCAGAGCATTTCTGAACTGGCAGATGGGCTGGATACAGCTCCCTCCTGCCCCTTTCTTGGCCTGTGTCATCTTCTGCAGCACTGGAGTCCCGTGGAAAAGCCACTGCTCTTCTGAGCACCTGGCTTGACTAGAGGAGAGGGGAGGGGCCAGTTACATATGGAAATGCCAGAAGCCCTGGGATTGACAGCTCTTGTGGCACTGGGGTCCTGGGGGCTTGGCTTCACTGCATGTTGTCAGCTGGACACGGAGGTGGCAGGGAAGTGTTTCCTTCCCCTGCTTGTGACATATGTCTGTCTGGTACCTGGCAACCCTTTTACCTGTTGGAAGGTTTAGTGCAGGCAAAGCAACACATCCTGCTCTGGAGCACCAGATCACAGAATCCCAGGATCATTTAGGTTGGAAAAGACCTCCAAGATCATCGAGTCCAACCTTTGACCAACCAGACCAGAGCACTGAGTGCCATGTCGCGTCATTCCTTGAACACCTCCAAGGATGGTGACTCCACCATCTCCCTGTGCAGCCCTTTCCAGTGTTTAACAACCCTTTCTGTGAAGAAATTCTTCTTGATGTCCAACCTGAGCCTCAACTGCTGTTACAGATCCCTCTGCAGAGCCTTCCTACCCTCCAGGAGATCAACACTCCCACCTAACTTAGTGCTGCCTGTGAACTTGCTGAGGGTACACTCTATCCCCTCATAAACAAAGATGTTAAACAGGACTGAGTCCTGGGGGACCAGTATCTCTGTGCTTCCTTGCAGAGGCTGCCCCTCACAGCTGTGAGAGGCTCGTGCTGTACTTGAGGGCTAAGCTGGAGAGCAGGGGAGAACCCCCAGTGCAGAGGGACTTGCCTTGCTGGGACTTGCCCCATCAGCCCTCCTTGTGTCAGTGCTGTGGTTCAGCTGCCCAGGGGGTTTGCAGGCAGCTGAAGTCGTGGCTTGGGGGGAAGTGTGTCCCTCTGATTAACCTCCAGCTGTGCCTTAGAACACTTTCTGCCACCACGCCTCCCGTTTTGGAGGTGCCACCAAGGGCCTGGGGATGGCAATCAGTGACACTGCACTAATGTAGGGTTGTCCATCGAGTGCTTCTTGTGCTAAGGGAAATGGTTTGTCTGTCCTTAGAAGCCTGACCTTGTGCTCCCAGGGGATGGACAGGGAGGTGATGTGCCACCACTGGTGTGCCAGGAAGGAGCTGTTGGCACAGCCTCTCTCTGCTCAGGGTGCAGATATGGGTAGAAGTTCATCTTGGTTAAAGTTAAGTAGTACTCCCCCAGAGGACTCTGGAAGGCTGATTGCCTCTGGGATTATTTGAGCTACGGGTGTGTATTCCCTCTTGATCTCTGAGACAAGCAGAGTACTCGTTTTTTAGATTGTTTTGATAGCCCAGCTGGAGCACTTCTGTTGCTCCCTACCCACACAACCAGGCAGGGTGGGCAGCACTGAGCAAGGAGAGACTCACTCTCCACTCTCGTTCTCTGTCCTTTGCCATGTTTGTTATCTTCCACGTTGCTATAGGGAAGCTGGGGGGTGTAACATGGACATTTTGGCACGGGGAGGGAGGGAGGGAGGGTGGTCACAAACCAGCAGTGACAGAGCAGCTGGCACTCCCAACTGTTGTCCTCTCCCCCAGGTTGACCGGGTGAGCTACCTGCTCCAGGAGATCTACGGCATCGAGAACAAAAACAACCAGGAGACCAAGGTAAAGATCCTTCCTGAGCTGTGGGTTCGCAGCCTGCACCTTCTGCTTTGGAGCCCAAACTGTGGGAATTTGTCAGGGCCGTGTGGAGGTGCTTCCCAGAGTGACTGTCAAGTCTTGTGTCATTCCTGCAGGCGCCAAAGATGGCCCAGGGATGACAGGTAAGGGACCAAACAGTCAGTGGAGCTGTGCTGGGGTAATTTTAGGCAGCACGAGGCTCTTGAGGATGTTCCTTGGGGCTGGGATTGCTGGGAGAGAAGGGCCTCTCCTGAAACGCCCTCCTGAAACACCCAGCTTTCTACAAGCCCTAAAATCCAGTGCTCTGAAACACCCCCCATGGGGGGTGTTTCAGAGCACTGGATTTTAGGGCTTGTAGAAAGCTCTGTGTGTGTGTTGCTGCCTCCCTGCGTCAAGGCAGTCGTGTCTGGTGTCTGTGCTTTGCTCCTGTGGGTCCTTCACGTTCTCCTGGCTGGGAGTTCTGCATGTCCCTGCAGTGTTCCAGAAAACTGAGCTCTCTAAGGCTTGCCAGTACCCAGAGAGCAGCCTGCATTCCCCAGCAAGAGGGAGCACAGCATCCCTAAGGGATGTGTGTGCAAAGGCCGGGACCAGAAACGTTCCCATCTTGAGGCAGGGGCTGCTGCTGGATCCTTCAGCCTTTCCAGAGCTGCCCTTTGCTGCCACCTGGGCTGTGGAGTGTCCCCAGTGCTGGCTCTGGTGTGTAGTCCATGATTTGCAAGCAGAGCAGTAACCACAGAGCAAGACAAGCAGGATTCCCTCTCCAGGCAATGTAATATCCTTCCCAGAGCATCCTGTCATCTGCCTGTGCCAACAGGCAGATCCTGGAGAGGCAGGAGGGAGAAGCCTTTTCCAAGATTTTTTCTTGCATAGGATAGGTTTTAAGAGGATTGAAGGCTTCTTTTGGGGGTCCTCCAGGGTCTTGTAATGATTTTCTCTTGATCCAGCAATCGCACATTTGTGGCCCAGTCAGACCAGTGGCCTTGGAACCATTTTGTTCTTCCTGGTGTGCTCAGCAAACTGTGTGACTGGGGCCTCCCTCCCTCCCAAAATACCTGAGGAGCAGGTGTGATGGGACAGACAGCCCTGGGCAGGCAGGCAGCAGGCTGGGTGAGGATGTGGCAGCAGCACAGTTGCTGTTTACACCGAGGTTTGCCCACGGCCTGGCCTGTTCTAGCCCTGGTGACCAAAGGAACCTCGTGAAGTGGCACCAGGTGAAGGTGGAGGTGCCCCATGCCTGGCACAACTTCTGTGACATGAGTGGGGAGACTGTGGAGTTTTCTGCTGTCGGTCTTGTGGTTTGGAAAGTGCATTTCTCCTCCCACCAGCAGTTAGATCAGTGTCTGTAATCCAGTTTGTGGGGCTCTGAGTGACTGAGACACGAGTGTGGTGCATGGTCCTGTTGAATGGGTGCACGCAGGCCTTTTTACCAGGGTAGCTGTGGGCAGGTGAACATCCCAGGCTGGTTCTCCTGAGGCTGCACCAAAGCTTGTGCCAGCACAGCAGCTGGTGAAGATGCACAAGGACCACTGACTCCCTCACTTGTTCAGAGCACCTGTGGAAGCTGGGCTGGGCATGGCTGGAGTGCCTCCTGCTGTCCAGCCCCGGGGCAGCCTGACCTGCTGCCTGTCCAGCTCCTTGTGGGGCTGCTCTCAGTGTGGGGAAGAAAGGCTGGAGTGCCAAAGAACTTGCTTCCCTGCTGATCCTGGAGCCACCAGGCTGGAAGGCAGGAGCTTGTTCCTGGTACCCCTCAGCTGAGGGGATCCCTGCCCCGAAGGGGCTCTGGGGAAGGACAGCTCTGCCCTGAATTCCCAGTGCAGTGCCCTGGCCTTCAGGGAGCAGAGCCCTTGGGAGGAAGGAGTGTCCAAGCAGGGCTGTGTGGGCTGGAGTTTGCTCTCCTTCAGAAACCCCCACTGAGAGCTGACAAAAGAGAATGCCAGCTCTACCACAGACTTTTGGGTGGGAAATCTCCCCAGGCTGTGGAGTCCCTTGGCAGTTTGGCATTATCCCTGACCATTCCCATGCCAACGTTTCCCCTCTCTTTGCAGCCCTCAGACGACGAGAACAGCGACAACAGCAACGAGTGTGTGGTTTGCCTGTCGGACCTGCGGGACACCCTCATCCTGCCCTGCAGACACCTCTGCCTGTGCAACTCCTGTGCTGACACCCTGCGCTACCAGGCCAACAACTGCCCCATCTGCAGGCTCCGTGAGTCCCCGTGGGCCTGGAGACACGGGAACCTCCTCCACTTCTCTTAGGGCAGTGCAGGCTGTGAGAGGGGGCGTGTTTGACACAGCCCACCCCAAGACTCAGCATCCCTGCCAAGCTGCTGCTGCTGCTCCCATCTGGAGATGGATGAGAGTGGCTCTTTGCCCAGTGCCTCCCTGGCCACTCATCCTCTCCCTGGGATGGGCCTGAAGGTGAAGGTGCTCTGAGCTGTGCCATGTCAGCAGTTCTTGTGTGGAAAATGGAAAATACCCCAAAGGAGGGGATGCAGAAGCTTTATCCTGAGGATATCTGGCCCAGACAGCAACCAACCCCACTGGAGGGCTGTCCAACTACTTTCTGTGATTTTTTTTTTTCTTATGATAACTTTGCTTTCACCAGGAGGCAGAGATGAGATAAGTCAATTTGGAGTCCTTTGCTTTGCCAGGAGTTAGGAGGATCTGCTTAACCCTTGCATTGCTTAGCTCCCAAAAGATGGAAAAAATTCAGTACCTGTTTTGACACTCAGTCAGCACTTGCTGAATTCCATGTCTGTTCTCAAAAGCACAGGGGCATAGGAATCTCCTGAGAAAATGCCCGTGTTTTTGCTGGAATAGGCATATCATGGGCTTTACCCCCTGCCTGGTCTCTGAGGTATTTGATTGTTTCTGACTGGTAATTCTGAGGAAAAGAAAAAAAGAGCCTAAGACAGATGTTTGGCCTGATGAACTAAGTCTAAACAGTTCAAACATGGCAAAGATGCAGTAACCAAAAGCAAGATCTTACCAGAGGAAGTGCCAGACAGCTTTGGCTATAAGTGGCACAACTTAAAACAGTTACAGCGTTATCTCATCTGCAGGGGAGCAGGTTGCATTTGTTTGGAAAGTGCCCCCGTGTCAGACTTCCTGGGAACCTGCTTCTGGGGAGTGCAGAGGCAGCAAGGACAGACTTGTACCTCTGTCCTCTGTCTCTAGGCTGATCTTGCAGTGGCTGGGTGCACCCAGAACCAGGGGAATGCCTGGCAGGTCCTCTCAGCTGCATCAGAACAGATGTCTGGCTCGTTCAGGGCACAGAGGAACTGACAATATTAAAGATTTGCAGATAGGAAATGGGGCTGTGGGCAGGGGGTGGAGATCAGAGCTGTGGTGGTGGGAGCCCCCCACCCATCCTGTAGATTGCAGTGCACTCCCCAGGCCAAGCTCGTGTTTTTCTTTTCTGTATTGTTGAATGACCCACCCCTTTAAGGGCAACTTCTCTGGGCCTCTACACTTGTGCAGGGGAGCTCCCCCGTGCCAGCAGCGTGTCTGTGGCAAGGCAGGGAGCTCTGGCATGGCCTGGTCCTGCAGGGCTGTGCAGTCACCTGGCTCGTGTTCCCTCCTAGCCTTCCGTGCCCTGCTGCAGATCCGGGCGGTGAGGAAGAAGCCGGGGGCTCTGTCGCCGGTGTCGTTCAGCCCCGTCTTGGCACAGAGCGTTGACCATGACGAGCACTCTGTAAGTACCTTGGGACCCCGGGGGACAAAGCCTGGGCGCTGCTCTCGGCCCGAGCAGGCAGCTGGTGGGTGCATCAGGCCTGGCCTGATGGCTGGTGACGCTTCCTGGTGTCCCAGGGACCTCAGGGGGTTGGCTCAGACCCTCCACCGAGGGCGTCCTGAGCAGTGCAACCTTCCTTGTCAACCTGGAGACTGTGGGGTCCTGGATTAGTGATACAACTAGACTGGAGGAAACAAATCCATAGAAACCTCAGGCTGAGAAGATTTCTTGGGGCCTGTCCCAGCAGAAGAGTGGCAGACTCTGGGCATGACAGGCTTGGAGCTGGGAAAACAGGGCAGGGGGGCTGCAGTTTGACTCGCCCACATCACACCAATGAAATGCCCTTGGCACTGGGGTTCTCGGAAAGGCCTCTTTCTTTGCAGCCTCCCTGAGGGTGTTGGGACACAGCTGAGGGAGCGTGGGGTGGGTGGTGTGGTGCTGGTGGCCTCAGGGCCCAGCTGCATGTGCCCAGTGTGGTGAGGGCAAGCAGCTCTTTGCCCGAGCTGGCTCTGGTGGGGCACATGAGATCAGAGTGAGGAGGAGAACCGCATGTAGGTCATCTTACAGGCTTTCATGGGAACAGATGCTGTCACAGGAAAAGGCTGCCCTCTGCAGTGCTTCAGCCCTGCTGCCTTCAGCTGGGGCTGAGGAACAGGGCAGGGTAGGAACCCCGAGGGCTGCTGTGAAGCAGAGCATGGTGTGTGGAGGAAGCAGGTGCTGTCACCTGCAGCCAGGCGAGGAGATGCTGAGAGTCTCTTCCTGTCACTAACCTCAAGAAACAACTTCCTCAAAACATGGTTTTCTCTTGACAGCGTCCCTTTAAGCCCCTTAAGGTGAGCTCTGTGTCCCTGCCCAGCAGGAAGCCTAGGAGGGGAGTGAGAACAGTAAGTGGCCTGGGGTGGTTGCACTGGGCTCCCGCGGCGTCACCTGCACGTGGCAGTCACACACACAGGGCTTGCTGACACGCTGGGTCCGGCCTGTGCCCCTGCCTGGGCTGTGACACTCCACCTCCTGCCTCCACAGTGGCAGTGAGACACTCAAACCCTGCACGGATCATCACCCACCTCCCTGGTTTGCCTGTGGACAACAAGCAGGATGGAAGCAGCTTGTCACCAGGGTCTGACACCGGCTCTCAGGGACTGTTCCCAGGTCCTGAGCTTGGATGATTTATAGTCCCTGACCAAGATATTTTCACAGTTTCATAGGACTGTGGGCAAACTGCTGTCCCCTTGGCTCACCCAAAAGCTTCCTTGCACTTGTCTCATCCCCTCGGCCGTTCGGTGTGGGCACATCCTGGAGTGGTTTCCAGCCTGGTGCTGGGATGTAGAGCTAGACAAAGAGGCACGGCTGGAGCAGGTCTTGCCTTCAGGAACACTGGCTGCAAGGGGCTGGTTTGCTTTTTCAAAAACAGGAGGGATGGAGCTTGTCTTGTTTGGGGACTCTCCGAGTTGGTGTGGGATTGAGTAACTGGAACACTGTGCTGGGAACAGCATGAATGGCAATTGTGGGGGACCAGGAGCCAGGAAAGGGGAAGGAGGCCTTAGGCCAGAAAGTTTCTGTTTGTGCCCTCTGTGTACTCCCATCAAATACAGCTATGGCTGTTGTTGGTATCAAGGGGGTTTTCTTTTGCTCAAGCCAGCCTAGATGTTCAGTGTTACGAGGGACGTGGCTTGGTGGGCTTGTCAGGTCTGGAGAAAACCAGGCTGGGTTCAGGTAATGAGGCTCTTGCAATTTTGGCACAATGTGGCTCTCTGCGAGCCTCCTCCAGTGACCAGCAGTGCTCCTGGGTGGGGTAGGTGTCCCAGAAGAGAGCAGTGTCTTTTAGGGTTGTTTGAAAGCTCAGTAACTTGCAGTGAGGGTGTTGTAGCCATTGGCTTAGGAATCCTCCTCCAGCCTCTTGAGCTATGCCATGGAACCTGAGCTTTCACCACAACAACCCAAAATAAGCACCCTTTAAACCCTCAGGGAGGACATGGGAGAAGTGGAAGTGGTGTAGGCTCTGAGAACCATCAGCTGGTGCACCTCTTCTCCCCTCCTCCAACTCTGTCTTGGTGACACTGGTGGTGCTGTGAAACAGCTGCATGTTCCATGGCTGGAAGCACAAGTGAGGTGTTCATTGAGCTGGAAGGGTCTCTGAACCATTGGAGGAACTTGTAGGAGAAAAAAAATCCAGATGTAATTTTATAGCAGCTTTTTAGGAACCTGCTTTCTCACCCTCCTTGCCCAGCTCTTGAAGGTGCATCAGAGGGCTGCCCAGCCACGATCCAGCGTGCTGGGATGCCCAGTCTCTCAAAGCAGTGCTCTGGAAACTTGCCTGGAGCATCATCAGCCTTAGAGCCCTGAGGGAATGAGTGGCTGTTGCAGGGGAAGGAGCTGAGGCTGTGGGGATTGGGCTGCCTGGGAGGGCAGGGCTGGGTGGCAACAGAGCCTCCCTATTCCAGGGGGGTTCCCGCCTGGTGATGTTTTCCCAACATCCCCTCTCTCTCTTGCCTGCAGAGCTCTGACAACATCCCTCCAGGCTACGAGCCCATTTCCTTGCTGGAGGCGCTGAACGGGCTCCGCTCCGTTTCCCCCTCCATCCCCTCTGCTCCTCTGTACGATGAAATCAGCTACTCCGGGGTGGTGGATGGGATCCCTCCCACCAGCCGCCCGCTCGTGGCCATGGACAGAGCCCTGGAGAGCGGCCACCAGAAGGGCAAGCGCAGCAAGTCTCCAGACAGGTCAGCATGGGGACAGGGGACACTGCTCCTGCAGGCCCTTAGGGCTTGTGGCCACATACTCTTCGAGCCAGGAGAGGGCTCTGGCTGCTCCCATCGCTGCTGAGTCGGGATTTTAGGAGGCCAGCAGGTACTCGTGCCAGGGAGAGAACTGGGACATCGTCCCTGCGTTCAGCCTGAGGTTACAGCTTGGGTCTCCTAAAGGCTGGCTGTGCCACCAAAAGAAATAGCATTTTTAGCAAGGAGAATTTAATCTTAGAATCATGGAATGGTTTGGGTTGGAAGTGGTCTTAAAGCTCATCTCATTGCAGGCCCTGCCATGGGCAGGGACACCTTCCACTATCCCAGGTTGCTCCAAGCCCCATCCAACCTGGCCTTGGACACTTCCAGGGATCCAGGGGCAGCCACAGCTTCTCTGGGAAACCTGTGCCAGGGCCTGCCCACCTCACAGGGAAGACTTTGGATGGAAATGTCTCCTTCCCAATGCACTTAGTCCCTCAATTTGCATTTGACATGCAAACCTTGTTGGAATTCAGCTTTCCATGGAGCTCCCCAGGGGCAAAAGAATGGGGAGAGAAGTGACCTGAATTTCAGAGCACAAAGAGCTGAGTTGAGATCCTGTAGTTGTTGTCTGAAGGCTCCTCTGTTGGCCTTGGCATGGAAGGTGTAGGTGAGGATGCAGGGCTGTAGAGATAGGACCAGCCTGGCTTTGTTCCTGGCACTCCTCACTGTGCTCCAGCCTAGTTTTCCCCCTGGGAAAAGAGTCCAGAAGGTGTGAGGAGCAGTGTGGGACCTGAGCTTCTTGCTTTCCATGCAAAGGCAGGTTTGTCCAGGCTGTGTTGCCGTGCCAAAGCTCGGCACTCCTTGGCTCTGTGTCACCAATACAGGAGGCCCTGGGGAATTGAGGGAGCTCCTGCTTGTGGGCTTGTGCTGCCCCAAATCCTCCAGGAGCTGTGGTGCTGGTGACTCCCTGCCAATGGAGTTTCTCTTGGCACACAGCACACTACGGTCCCCCTCGTCCCCGATCCACGAGGAGGATGAGGAGAAGCTCTCCGAGGACTCCGACTCGCAGCCGGCGCTGAGCGGGGGTGAGCTGGTCCTGAGGGAGACCAGCTCTCCAGAGGTGAGTGTGTGCTCTGCTGGGGAGCTGCCCTGAGCCACAGCTCTTCTGGGGGGGCTTCTGGGACAGGGGAGGTGTCTTGTGAAGGGCCATTGCCCAGAGCCTTGGCTGCTTTATTTACCCCTAGGGCTCCATGGGGAAGGATGTAGCCACTCCCTGTGCCACTGACCCCTCTTTGGGAGCAGAGGCATTGGAAAACCACTCTGTTGGAGCCATGTCAGAGCTTCCTGGGCAGTGTTTGGGGCAGGGGTGGGAGCTGGGCCTTGCTGGGCTGTAAAACCCCTCCATCCCAGCCCACGGTGCCACAGCACTGGGGGGTGGCCCCTTGCTCCTGCTCTGGAACAAATCCAGGCCCCAAGTGCAGGTCCCTGGAGAAAGCCAGAGCAGGAGAATGGCACAGCAGAGGCCTCCAGCTGCAGAAATAACCTGTGCTGTCCCTCCTTACAGAGCGTGGCAGGGGAAGAGATGGAGGAGGCCTCGCCTGTGCAGCAGGGTAGGTGTGAACCTGGCTGTGGGTGCAGCCATGCCTTGGCTCGGTGTCCAGTGCTGTCGTTGTGGGATGGGGACAATTAGGGAATGAACAAATGAGCTCAGAAACATCCAGTCCCCAAAATCCATCTCTGAGCCTCTGTGCTTAACCAGGGAAAGGTGCCAGGGTCTCTTCTGGGAAGTGGGGGAGGAAAATCCACAGATTTCCGTGGTTTATTTATCTCACCTTGCTCTAAGCAAGTAGAACTTTTTCATGCCCTGGGGCTGTTTCCTTGCACCACCGGGTCCTGCTGAGAGCACAGTCACAGTGCTGGGCAGGCAGGATGTGCCCCATGTCTTTGGGATGGATCTGTGGTGCTCAGCCAGCACCCAGAGGGCACAAGGATGGGGTGAGAGAGGGGTGATGGGCACGTTTTGGGGCCATGAGCCTGCATGTGAAGAGGTGGGTGGCCCTTTGGCACTGTGACCTGGGCCGGTCTGACCGGCTCTCCTGGGACCTCTGCGGGGCTGGGGGGGCCCGGGGAGCTTCCTCACGTGGAAGATCTCCACTCGTGCCGGCCAGGAGACCCCAGGGGTGTGCTGGGGACTGAGGGGCTCTGCTGTGGCTGGTTGCAGGTGGTGGCCGCCCACCCTCGGTGGAGGACGTGCTGCAGGACGGCGGCTGCGGCGAGAGCCGGAGTCTGACACGGTCCGAGAGCGACCCCCCGGTGGACGTGTTCCTGCCAGGTAACGGCCGCGCCGCTGGGGCCGGAGCTGCGAGGCCGTGCCCGTGGCTCCAGAGCCTGGGGGGTTTGGGGAATGTGTTCCTGCCACAGGGCAGCACCAGCTGCACCATCAGATGGGGCAGGAAAGAGCTGCCCGAGCACGGGCTCCTGCTTCCTCCCCGGGGGCAGAGCTGTGGGCGAGGGGGGATAACGCAGAGGTTATCTTTGCCCCGCCTTCTCTCTCCTCCTCCCTTACCCTCGTGTCTCTGTTCTTCCCCTCCTTTCTCCTCTCTGGGCTGCAGCCACTCCATGGCACTTCGTGTGACAAAAGCCTCCTGTGCGCTCCCAAATGTGCTCCTGCTTTTGGGCAAGGGAGGGGAAGCATCTGGGCCGGTCCCTGGGGGGTGGGGCAGTGTTGTCCCCGCGGGGCGGGGCCCCGTGTGCCCCTGTGCTGTCCCCACCTCTGACTGTTGTCGTTGCAGCCTGTTCTCTTCCGTAGAGTCGCAGTCTGTTCTGAGTTACCTCTCTAATGTCTCCTTCCCTCTCTGTCTGCCTTCCTCCCTCCTGTCTTGGGCAGCACTGGGTCCTGATTCCTGCTCTGTTGGTATAGAGGAGTAAGCTGGTATGTCTTCTCATTCTTCTTTACTGTTGTGAGGGGCAGCAGGACCCCTCCTGGGAGCGTGGAATGGGGATGGTCCTGGCCATGGGGCAGGGAAGGAAGGGGCAGCAAACCAGCCAGGCTCTGTCCTGGGTCCATTCCCCTTCCTGGCACCGGCATCCCTTCTGTCCCCGTGTGCCAGGACCCCAGGCAGGGCAGCAGAAACCCCTGCCCTTCCCACTGGCTTCTGCTGCCTCATGGGCATCGTGAACACCGTGCTGGTGTCCCCAGGCTGGTGACAGAGGGTGTGTTGTCCCCTTAGTGTCCTGTGTCCCACCCCTGATGCTGAGCCTGCATTGGAGGGGATGGAGCTCTTGGCTCCAGCCCTGTCTCCCTTGGCCAGCCCAGGGGAGGAGGGTTTGGCCGATCCCCCCTGCCAGACCCTTCCTCTGCCCCCAGGGCTCCCGTTTCCGAGGCTGAACCCCCTTCTCCTCTCGCAGGCTCATCCGACTACACCAAGACGCTCCCCGTCCGCGGCACCGGCAGCCCCGTGCAGCCCCTTCTCTTCGAGCAGACCCGTCTGCACCTGGAGGACGAGCAGAGCCTCCCGTGAGCGGGGCCGGGCCCTGCCGGAGCTGCCCGGCCCTGCCCGCGCCCCCGGACACGATCCCGGCACAGCCCGTGCATGTTCCCTGGCGGTGGGTCGGGGCTGGGGCCGTGTTTCCCGTGGGCGGTGTCCGTGGGGCCGGGCGGGGCGTTGGGTTCCGACGGGCAGAGATGAAGGACGGACACTACCGATGTATATTTTGTACACAGCGAGCACAGCCCTTTGCTGTCACTGCCCCTGTACAGACAGAGCCGTGGCCTCCCCGCCGTGCCGGGCCGCGGGCAGCGGGGGCCGCGGAGTCACTCCCGGCCCGTCCCGCAGGGCCCGGCGCTGCCCACGCCGTGTGCCTTGTTCTGCTTCTGCGGGGGGGTCCGGGGCGCGTCCCCCCCACCTCCCGTCTATGTTTGTAGGAATAAACACGTGGAGCAGCCCCGCGCGAGTCCCGAGTGCAGGGGGGGACAGGGAGGGGACAGGGCGGGGAACGGGGACAC
>NW_020955304.1:1485595-1531020 GCF_003031625.1 Empidonax traillii | reverse complement strand
GCAGGGGCGGAGCCAAAGGCTGAGGGGGCGGGGCTTGGGACAAGGGCGGAGCCAGTGGCTGAGGGGGCGGGGCCGGGAGCAGCAGGGCGGGGCCTGTGCGCGGAGGGGCCGCGTTCGTGACTTGGGGTGGGGCCAGGGCGCTGTGGGCGGGGTCCTCCGTTCCGTGCCCCGCCACGTTCCCGTCGTGCCCCTCGCCGCCTCTTCCCCCCCCCGCTCTGGGCCGCGATTGGCTCTCTGTGGCGCTCGGCGCGCGCAGCCGCGCCCGCCCCCGGTACCCGCGCGCCTCCCGCCCCGCCCCGCCCCGTGCGCGCGCGGCGATTGGCGGGCTCCGCCGGTCGCCCATTGGCCCCGCGGCGCGCGGCGCGCCGCCATTGGGCGGGCGCGGGCAGCGGTCCCGCCCCCCCGCGGCGCGGCGGGCACGGCGCGTGCGCGGAGCGGCCGGCGGTGGCGCGAGGCGATGGCGGCCGTGGGGACGATGGCGGCCATGGGCCCGCTGCCCGCCATGGGCGCGCTGCCGCCGCTGCCCACGCTCGGCGTGCCCGGAGTGCCCGAGCTCAAGCCGCTCACGCGCTACGAGGCCATGCGGCTCGGGCCCGGCTGGAGCCACTCGTGCCACGCGATGCTGTACGCGCCCAACCCGGGCATGCTGTTCGGCCGCATCCCGCTGCGCTACGCCGTGCTGGTGAGGGCCGGGCGGGGCCGGGCCGGGACCGGAGCCGGGGTCGGTTTCGGGAGCGGGGCCAGGAGGGTCCTCGGGCCGGGTCGGGGCGGACGGGGCTGAGCCGGGCCGCGGGTGCGGGGGCGGCGGGTGAGGGGGCGGCTCCGCGGGGGATCCGAGCAGGGTGGTAGCGTCAGGCCGCGCCCGAGCCCGGGCCCGCGGGCGGTGCGGAGAGCCGGGCAGGCGTCGCTGAGCGGTCCTGGATGCGCCGGAGTTGAAAGGGCCGCCCCGGAGCGCCCCCCGCGCTTCTCCGGCTCCTCCGGAGGCTCCTCGGCCCCCCCTCGCCCCCCGGCGGGGGCCCCGCCGTGCCCCATTAACACCCTGCGCCTCTATTGCAGATGCAGATGCGATTTGACGGACTGCTGGGCTTTCCCGGGGGGTTCGTGGATCGCCGTTACTGGTCCCTGGAGGACGGTCTGAATCGGGTGCTGGGCTTGGGTTTGGGCTGTGTGCGCCTGACGGAAGCTGACTATCTGTGCTCGCACCTGACAGAGGGGCCACACCGCGTGGTCGCGCACTTCTACGCCAGGCAGCTCACCCTGGAGGAGCTGCACACCATCGAGATCAGCGCGGTGCATTCCCGAGACCACGGGATGGAGGTGGGACACCCGGGAGGGGTGTGCGAGCTCTCACTTAGCCCAGGGAAGGCGCCGCTTCCTCCTGGGTCTGCCGGGCGGCCCTGGCCAGCCCGGCCGGGGAATGCACCGCAGGTAGAACTGCCGGGGGCCGGTGCCAGCACCGCCCGAGGCATCGGCGATAGGAGCCGGCCAGGGTCGCGCCGTGGGCTCTGGAGCGCAGGGAGCTCCAACTCCAGCCTTTCCCGGGGCCTGCCCGTGCAGGGATGAGCCCGTGTCACCCTCGGCCAAGCGATGTGGCCAAGAGCCGTTTGCAGCTGGGGGGGATCCCCCTGCCCTGGGCTGAGTGCCCTGGACTGGACCGTGACTGCCGTGTGGTGATGTCGCTGTGAGCCGAGTCCTCCCCGGCCCGCATGGGGGTCGTGCGGGGGCACCTTCCTCCTCCTCCTCCTCCTCCTCCTTCTCCTCTTCCTCCTCCCGGGCAGCTGAGTGTGGCTGAAGCCCCGGGGCAGTGTGAGAGACCCAGGGCCTCCCCCTGCGCCCCCGGGCGCTCGGTGGGTGTCGAAGCCGCGTGAGCAGAGCCAGAGGGCACTGGGTTGTGGCCTGGGCAAGGGGACGCGGGGCAGCTGTGGTGTCCCCACACGGGGCAGGGGCTGGAGGGGGAAGGGAGACTCCCCGTAGTGGCCTGGGGCAGCGGGATCCCCCTCAAAGGGGCAGGATGGGGGAACAGAGCCAGGGCTGGGACAGAGGGCTGGGCAGGGAGAGCAGGGCCATGGCTGGGGGAGCTCGGGAAGGGGCAACACTGGGGCTGAGCTGGGCTGAGGGCAGGGAAGGGCAGGGGTCGGTGTGGAGGGAAGGCAGGAGCTGGCAGTGTGGCAGGGCGGGCCTGGGCCGTGGGCTGGCGGGCACTGGGTGAGGGTGTGGGGAAAGGGGGGCGCGGGGAGGGGGGGCTGGTGCTGCCGTGGCCCTGCTGAGCAGTGCCCTGTGCCTTTGCAGGTGATGGGCATGGTCCGGGTCCCCCTCTACACCCAGAAGGACCGCATGGGCGGGCTGCCCAACTTCCTGGCCAACTCCTTCGTTGGAACAGCCAAGTTCCAGCTGCTGTTCGCCCTGAAGATCCTGAACATGGTGCCGGAGGAGAAGCTGGCCGAGGCGGTGGCCGCCACGCAGAAGCCGAAGAAGGCGGCCATCGACCACGCGGGAGGGGCGGCGGGACACCTGCACGGCCACAAGGCGGGCAACGAGCTGGGCAAAGCGGGCAACGAGCTGGCGGAGCGGGCAGAGCACCCAGGCGCGGCGCAGGCGGGGGCCGAGCAGCTGGCGGGGCTGGAGGGCCAGGCCCTGGCGGAGCAGCTGGCGGGGGCAGAGGCGCTGGAGCAGCAGGCGGGGCTGGGGGCCGACACCGTGGCAGAGCAGCCGGTGGGCGAGGCGATGGAGTGACCCCACCGTGTGCGCGCTCCAGTAAAAGTGGGTGAGCCGAGAGACTTCTACCTTTCTGACCCGGGGCTGCAGTGGCTGCCCACGCGACCCCACTGCCCAGCCGGGAGGGTCTGGGTTTGTCTGAAGCAGGGAAAAGCGATTTATTTTTATGGCCATTAAACTCTTAGCGAGCTTCCCAGATCAACCTGCACAGCCCCTGCAGAGAGTTCATGTGCTTACGTGAGGGCGCCGGAGCCTTAGAATTATGCTTTGATTTCAGGGACACGCTGCCGCTGTCAGGTCCCCCTTTCGTTTTTAAGGAACAAAACATCTGATTTTTTAAATGCCCCGTGTTGACTCGGCTGCTGGCAACGGCCACAGCTGAGGGACGGGGCTGCAGGTCAAGCACCTCTGCCCATGTCAGCGACCAGGCCCCGCTCAGGGTGCCGGTGCAACAGAGCAGCTGTGCCATGAATTCCCTCTGGGGCGTTAGGGGTGCTCATGTGGGGCCCTACCTGGAGATCTGTGGGAGCAGGAAAGTGGAATAAATGGCTTTGCTGAAAGTTTAGCACTTGGGATCGTTCTTGAAGGTCGAGGCTGAGCCTGGGGGACCCAAAGCTTGGCGGGGGGAAGGTAGGGGTGGGAGGGAACAGCATCCATCAGCTCCTGCTGCCACAAGGGTTTGTCCTCTGGACTGTGCCAGGGCCAGAGGCAAAGGACAAGGCTGCTGGTGGCAGCCCCTTGGGTCAGGGGGCTGTGGGGTGGCTCAGGTGCTGCCCCGCTGCAGCTCTTGAGGTTTTGGGTTAGTCCAGACTGGCTCATGCACCCCAGGGCTCCAGGCAGGAACCATTTGTGCCATTGCAGATGCTGAAGCACCTCCTGGGCACTGGCTGTGCCTGAGGGGCCTTTGTCCCAGCTGAAATGTGGGGCAGCCAGCAAGGAGCCCCAGTCCCTGTGGGGCTCAGGAGAATCCTCCACCCACCACTGGAAGGGCAGGCTCAGTGCTGGAGGAGCTGCTCCCTCTGCCCTGTCCCCCCCTCTGCCTGCTCCAGGCTGATCCCTGTCTTGGCATGGCAGCAGCTCCCCCAGGATCCCCCCAGCCCCCGGGAGGAGGGTCTGTGGGCACCGCCAGCACAAGGTCGGGGCCAGAGCAGTCAGTTGGTTCCTGTGCAGGGACAGACAACTCAGAAAAGAGGTTTGGTTTAATTGAAGATATTTAGCGAGAGGCTCTTCAATAAATAATGGGCTGCAAAGTGGGGACAGGGCTAATGCCCCGGGACAGGGTGGCAGGAGGGCACAGACCAGTCACAGCTCCCCTGGGGATGTGCACCAGTGCTGCCGCAGTGGAGTGGGGTTGTGTAGGGGGAGGAGAGGAAGGGGACACACACACACACTTCAGTGCCAGGCACTCAGGAGAGAACGAGCTTCATTCTGGTCCAGAGAAAGCAAATGCTGAGGAAAACCAAGGGCCTAAAGAACCTCTAAACCAACAGATGTGTTTAAGTAAAAAGTGGATAAGTGAAAATATCCCAGACTGAAAAGTGGTAACACAACTGAGGGTGTTGTGGAATTGAGGCTGGAAGGTGCATCAGGGGCCCTGGGAAAGCTCTGGGGCTGGAAGGGGTCACTGTGCCCCTGCCCCTTCTGCTGCTGTGGGCAGCTGGGCTGGGGGAGGAGCATTCTGCCCAGTGCCACTGACACCAGCTTGGCTCCTCACAAACACTTTTTTACCTTGTGTCAGTCACTGAGCTACGCCTCTGAGCCCCAGAAGGACCAGCACCTCCCAGAAGAGGCTTGTGCTGCTCCCAGAAGGCCCATGCCAGCCCCTGGGGCTTCCTGCTGCCCAGGGCCCTCCCCTCCTGTGCCCTTTGATTAATGACCCCCCACCCCAGAGGCTCAGACGCTGGCATGGCTTTCTGTGGCCATCCAGTCTGCAAGGCCTTCTAAGACCCAGCCTGACCTGTAGAGTCACCCCCAGGTCCTGCCCAGCCCCTGCCAGAGCTGGCAGTGCTGGCACGTCCAGGCCCTGCACAGATGGAGCTTGGACCCCTCTGCTCCAGTGACACAGTGGGAGGGGAGTGAGGAACACGGTGCTGAGCAGGGGAAGAGCCTCAGCCAGGGCAGGAGGATTTGCATGGGAATGTAGCAGGGCCCACGGCCTGGCTGCAGCTCTGGGGTCTCCACACAGGCTGGACGTGAGCTGCCAGTGAGCAGAGGCTCAGCTGGCCCAGCCAGAGGGGTCCTGCAGCCAGGACACTGCCCAGCACAGCCCCAGACCACAGCCCAGAACACCACAGCGAGCAGCTGGGGGCATCTTCCTTAGCAAGGAAAAGCTGTTGTGATCTGTGCACAGATTCCATCACTCCAGATCCTGCAAGAGCCCAGTGCCAAGGGAGGGCACATACAGGGGAGGAGACGGGCTCTGGACTAGACTCTACACCCCCAGCTCTCCTCCCCTGCTACATTCCAACTTGGACAGAGGCAGAAAGATCTATACACTATAATACATATATATTTCACTATGAAATAGCAATTTCATTCCCTGCCTTCTACTCAATGCATCCCGAGTTCTACATTTCTTTGTACGTCACTCCAGAGGGCTGGTGGGGTTGGGTAGTTCCTCATGTGAGGCCGTTACCCTCCCTGCAGGTTACCCACAGGAAACACGAGCAGCTGTTGTGGGAGGACCAAACCATGATTCTCACTCCCCCTTTCCCCTCACCGAGCTCCCTTTCCCCAGCACCACAGGCACGACTCTCCCCCTCTCCCCTGCCAGCCCTTCAGCGGTTCCTCAGTGCACGTTCCTGACCCTCCCTCAGCTGCTCTGGGAGCAGTGGGAGCAGCAGCTGAACCCACGTGTATGGAAGGGGCAAACTGGAGGCGAGGGAGGTGGTGGGGACAGTGCAACATGCACACGGAGTGGTGATGGACACCCAGGCTCGCCCCAGCCCACGGGGGTCGGGGCTGAGCCCCAGGGTGAAGTTGCCCAATGTCAGTCCCCGTGGAACGGGGAGCTCTGGGTCACTGGCCAAGAGCTGTCATCACTGGAGCCAGCACAGAGCCGGGTGGGTCACGTGGAAGGAGGAACGATCCTATGGAAAGAAAAGAGGGCAGGTGTTGTAGGGAAACCAGGCGTTAATGGCAGGTCTCTCGAAGCGTGCAGGGGAGCCACAGTGCTGGGAATGTCAGAGACATGCAATGGCACTGGCAGCAAATGGGCTTCCAGTTCCTGGGCTGGGACACTGAGGGCTCAGTCTCTGAGGGTCTTGCACGCTGCTCCAATATCTGGGAAAAGGAGAAGGACAGCACATTCCACCTTCTGTTGGGTTCTGGGCTCAAGTAAACACGATCAGAATGTGAATCCCCTTCCAATGAAACCAGCAGGAGTTTTTGGCCACTGGTTGTAGGCCGGAGCACAGCGCTGCCCAGGCACTCCACAGCACAGGATGCTCCCCCTCCAGGGCTGTGGCCATGGGGCAGGGAGGGGCTGTCCCCAGTACCCACCTGGGCTCCCCGCACACCCCGCGGTCACATTGTCCGGCTGTACTCGATGCCGCTCTTGGCAGAGATGCCAGACCAGGGCAGGAGGCTGCACAGGAGGCTCTGGGCTTGCCGGTATATCCTCTGGGGAATGGAGCACGGGCTCAGGCTGGCTAGTGTGGATCCAATGTGCTGTAGGTAGTCAGTGGCCACCAGTTAAGGACAAAAACAGTTGCACTGTGACTTAAGAAATAGGTGAAATCCCTCTGTGTGCAGTGGAGGCTGCTCTGCTCACTCAGACCTGCTCCTTGCATTCATTGCCACCACCTGTCCATCAAAAGCAGGTCTGTTCTCCCCTGTAAAAGATGGCAGCAGTTTGGGAATGCTGGCTCCAATTGTGTGGGAAATACCTCCTTTAAGCAGCTGCCAGTTCTCTTTGCATTCCATGGCAAGTTCCTGTGGGAATGGCAATCCATCCACCTGTCCCGAGAGGCTGGGA
The DNA here is from genome assembly GCF_003031625.1 of Empidonax traillii. Lineage (NCBI taxonomy): Eukaryota > Metazoa > Chordata > Aves > Passeriformes > Tyrannidae > Empidonax > Empidonax traillii. The sequence continues at coordinate 1,524,329 of NW_020955304.1, read as the reverse complement.
TTGACCAACTACACCTGGGAAAGACTGAATTTCTTTCCCTGATTTGGTGACCTGAAACAAACTCCCTAAGTCAGTGTGAGAGCAGCCTGCTGAGATCCAGGCCAGGCTCTCGAAGGATCCCAAGTTACAGGAAGCAAGACCAATGGTTTCTCTGCCATGTTCCATGCAGGCCTAATCCTGCACCCCACAAGCCAAAGCGTGCCCAGCACTTTGGCCTAACACCAGCATTCACTATCACTGGCATCAAAATTGCTCCAAAAATCCTACACTGACTCCCTGAACTGTCCCAGACGAGCTGGGGGAGCCTGGGGACACGTGGATCACTGTCAGATCCCTCTATCATCTCCTCCCTTCCAGCTTCAGGTTAAACTCACATCTGAGCAGGCAGCAGTCCCCACACTCTGGTGGGTTGCTGTTGTCAACCCCAAACATGGCTTGGCCTGTGCTCAGCAGGTAAAGGATATAAGATTGTCCAGGGTGGGTGCCCGCCGTTGATGTAGAGGACGTAGGTGAAGCCATCTTTGAGGACCCCTCTGATGGAATAGTAATAGGGGAGATAGTGGTGCTGTTTAAAGTCTCTGTTTTCATAGAAGTTTATTGCTGTGTTGTTGGTGGTGAGGACGTGCAGGTAGATGGCTTTGCAGTGGTCCTGGGCAGTGGTGGAGATGTGGTCCTTCAAACTCTCCAGCAAGAGTGAACCTGTGGAAGGGAAGAGCAGCAGGATCACAGCGTGGAGCCTTCCTCAGCATGAGGGCTCGTGGGGCCCAGCTGAGTCCTCCTGCACCAGGGTCTGAGCAGGGATTGCTGCACGTCCCTGAGGGCCCCAAATCCCACACAGTTCTCAGAGGATCATGCTAGATGGTTTTAATGTGAATCTCATCTCACCTATAAGCATGGCTTCAAAAAACAGAGATCTTAAAGGCACAGACCTCTGACTCAATAATCACAAGGATGAGCCAGACATGGGACTTACCACAGTGTCACCCATCCCCAGCGGAGCAGCTCCCAGCTTTGGGGAGTCATTTTCAATGGCATCAGTTTCACCCCATCCATTTATTTATTCTAAAGCCATTTAAAACAGCAGAGTGTCAAAAACAGAGCTCCACAACCAGAATATTTCCTTGTGTCTGCCGAACTCAAAATCTAAGAACTGGTGGGTTTTGAAGATCCCTTCTAAGGAAGAGAGCAGAGGCACAGTCTCATTCAACCTGGATTTGGTGCAGCCAGCAGGAAAAACCAGAGGAGGGCACAGAGGGTACTCCAGTCCCAAGAGACAAGACCTGGAGGTTCATCCACACCACCTCAACACGGCATGTTGGACCCAGCAGAACCTGCCTGGGAACTTCTCCCATCAGGTGTGGTAACACCCAGCTAAAGGATCAGCCTGACTAATACACACAGGTGAGGTGGCTGCTGCTCTTTCACAATCGCCAGGGCCTGCACAACTTCCAGCATTTCAGGACAGAAGTCAACAGCACTGACTTCATGGGCATTTGATACTTAATGAGAATTTATATCATCCAAACCCAAAAAGACACTGAGAGGCATCAACAATAGAGCAGTTCAGTTTAGTTATGACACATTCCAGTCTTGAAACCTCACAGAAATCCAGCTGCCCTCTGGTTTAAGAATAGCAGAGAACTAGAAACCAAAATCTTTTACTGTCTTCCAGAGAAAAATCAGAGTTTTAGTGCTCAGCAGCATGCCTGGGGTGAAGAGCATCCTGCATGAAAGGCTTCAGCTTCAAACACCAGTAGAAAAACTCTCAAAAGAAAGGTCTCAGAAAAAGCAGCAGCAGCAGCTTCTTTAGACTGTGCTGCTACAGGTACAAGTTCAAAGTTTTTGAGAGAGGATGGTAACAAGCTGTGTAGATGTAATGGATGCAGGACATACTGACTCCGATGGGAAAAAATTCCAGTAAGATGGAGTTGGGAAGAAAAAAAAAAAAAAAGAGGCCTTGGAAACTGAAAGGAGACTCAAAGCCACCAAAATTTTATAGAATAACCCTTTATCACCCTCTCTGAAGATCATTCTGTGCTGCTATTTTCTCCTTTGTACAGAAAAGTTCTCTCCAGTGGCATTTCAATGCAAGGTTTGAACACAGTGCTCTCCCTGAGGACTCTTTGGTCATCTCTTTGTGCATCCTATCAGTTTGTCCCTTTCCAAACACGCCTGGGGGACAAGGGAAATAATGGAAATAATGAGTTATATCTGTATCCACTGAAGAGATCCCAGGTGTGCAGCCCAGGATCCCACTGCCAAACCTGGCCTGTTCCCTTTTGCAGATCGAAGATACAGATCCCGCCTGAAATCGCCCCAGAAGGGCAGCATTTGGTGACAGAGCACACCCTGCTCTAGGCAGAGGTAAAGCCTTTCTGAACTGCAGGATTCCAAACGGCTGCAGGAACGCTGCATGTGGCAGCAGACATTCAGAGCTGACTTGTCCAGGCATTTGAGATCTAACCCGGCCCAAGTTACACTCTTTTTCCAGTTCCCTTTGCCATTTTCTAACTGTTTATTCTATCTGTTGAAGCTGAAAGCTTAAAAGCAGCTCTATTTTCTGCCTCAGAGATCAGGCTGCTGATGCCCATGAGAGAAAATCATTTCAAACCCTGCTCCAGAGTGAAGTTCTCACACTTTCCAGTCAGTCTGAGCAGCAGGACTGGGAGTTTTTGATGAGCTCAGCTGGCCCCTGGGAACAAGACGGACAAAGCCCTGTGCTCTTTGGAAATATTTGCATATTGTGTTGTGTCCACACCAGTAAAAAGCTCTCAGTGCAGCTGCACTGACACCAGGCAGGACATGTGGGTGCATCACCTTCCCACCTGCTGGTATCAGTCAGGGCTGAGCCTTTCCTACAGGGATATGCTGGAGCTCCTTCAGTCACCCCCACTGGCCACACATGCCAAACAAGAGCAACAGTTGTCGCTTGGCAGCATCTTACCTATTCCATGTTTTCTGAACTCCTTCACCACTCCAAGACTTAGGATGTAAGCAACTTGAGTGTCCACAGGAAAATTGGAAGCTAGGATGTCTCCATCCTGAGTAGAAATGAGACAAGTAAGTTATTTAGTAGGGTACCTGGGGAGGCACAGGAGAAAGCAGAAATCCTGTACTGGAACACCTGAGAACAAGACTAAAGCAGGAATCTTCTCTTCACTGAACAGTCTTAGCTGAAGTTTTTGTAAAGGAAGTTCAAAAACCTAGGCATGGTTCCTTTGGGATATTCCTACTTTCACATCTTCTTCCCAGACACAGAACACAAATCGTGGTGTTTCCTGACTACAGACATTACCTGGGGGCTGAGGGACAGAACACACTGGCTTTCTTCACCAGGAAGGATTCAAAGGGCCAGTTCTGGAGTCACCCATCAGTGTCTGGATCAACCCAGCAGCTCCTCATGGCCTGCAAGCTCCCCCTGAGCTGTGTCAGCTGGACATCCCTGCACTGCTGTGGGGGACAAGGAGCACGTTCCACAAGCCCAACTGCCCGAAGCAGTGGCTGAATAAACCCTTGGCTTCCAGCTTGGCTTGGGACAAGAGCCTTTTGTTAGAGTTGCTGAAGGTGCAGCTTCTGACTTTGATGAGCTTTGAGGTGAAGCCAGATAGCTGAAGTGAAGAGACCCGTGCTGCTCAGTGCTCTCAGCTCCTGTGGATGTTGGGATTACTGTTTAACCACAACACTGATGGCCTTTCTGGGGTTATGCACCCTCTGCACTGCTCCTGCTTTTTTTTTTTAGTGGTCTTCTCCCACACTGTGCTCAGTGACCATCCCTCCTCTCCCTCTCTGCTGTACTGTGTTGTCTCTCCTGGCCTCCAAGCTGTGTTATCTCTGAAGCTCAAGCTCTTTGCAGGCTGGTTACCTCCACTCTGGGTTCCCGACAGGGACTGTGACAGTGGAGGGGGTTCTGCAGGAGGTCACCAGAGTGACTCTCCCAGTACAGCAGAGAAAGCGCTTAAGTAAGAAAGGAAGAGGTTTCTTCTCCCACAGCTACACATCCTGCAGTCACCAGGGACGTGAACACTGCCAGGCAACAGTTAAACGCCTCCTGCACAGGTATTTGGGATTACACCTGCATGATCTGATCCCTCAGCTTCCCATCAGGCTGCAGCAGGAAGAGGCACCAGGCTCACGTGTTCATCCCCCCACCCAGGCTCTGTGAGCTGGAAATTAGCACGTGCTTCATTCCCTAAATTAACTCTGGGTCAAGCATCTGAATAGAAGCGGGGGGGGGGGAAACAAATCTCCCAGGCTGGTCCCACCCCTGTTAACCACAGCAAGAGGTGGATGATGTCACTGGAGCTCAGTGCAGGGACGTACCTCCTTGTGCACCTTCGTCCTGCTCTTGATCTCCGCCACGATCATGCCCACGATGGAGCCTCTGTACGTGGCTGCGAGGGAAAAGAACTTCTTGTTGGAGGTGATATCTCGGTACCATGAGTCAGGGTACCTGGGAAGGAAGGAAAACCGGGAATGTTTCAGGATGCTCAACTGGAAACAGCCGTTGCACCCCCTTTGGTACAATGTCATCACAGAATGGCCCCCTTGCCTTGCTGAGACAAGCACGTTTTTGTTTTACATTCAATGCCCAGAGAGCTTTCAATTCCAGCTTTAGCAAAGTTATTTTTAAATGCAAGATCCATCTGCCCTCATCTAAAAGCGTAAGGATCTCATTAATTTGATACACGTGTAAAAAAAATACTGCATGTTGGAACAAAAAAAAAAATTTAAAAAAATCACACCCCCAGCCTCCAACTCTCCTCCTCCTTCTGCAGATACAAAAGGGAGACTGGGGTACTCATTTATTTCAAAATCAGAGTTCAGCCTTGCATTTAGAAGAAATCTACAAACTCAAAATATTATGAATGCTTTTGCTGATTTGTTATATTTTATCCAATCTTAATTATAATCTGCTTAAATATTCTGTAAGCCTTCTCAACAAAGCTAAAGAAAATAACCCCTTGAAGCCTACAGCTATGGTTTCCTCAGATGCTTTAGGCCAGAAATCCGTCACTGTCCCCCAGAAAAGCTCCTCGTTCCTGTGCTTTTGCAGTCATGGGCATTTACCAAATGGGGCCTGAGGAACTGACCTGGGGCAGGCTGAGATCAGCTTTAAGCCAGACCTTTGGGAGCAGCAGTGATGCTGAGGACACAGGCAGGCACTGCTCATTTCCCCTGGGACATTCAGAAGGACAGTCCCTCAGGAACAGCTGCTCCCTGTTGGTTTGGTTTGGCTCTGAGGGCATTTCCTCGGCAACACGCTCCAGGACACAACTTCCTTTCACAAGCACAGGGATGCTGTCCCTTTTCCTGGAGGTCTGTCCCTTTCCCCACCTCATTCACAGCCTTTCCCAAAGCCCATTTTCCTGCGCAATTCTGCACACAGGAACTTTCTGATGCCTTCGGGCCCCTCCGGGCCAGGCAGCAAAGGGCCGTTACAGCAACACCAGCACAGTGCACAGGAGATCCCGAACCTGCTGCTGTCCTGGCACCAGCCCAGATGGCTGCAGAGCCTTTGGAGTCAGCTCCAAACCGGACCAGTGCAGGCTCCCAGCCTTTGTCTGAGATCCCCCCGAGCCAGTGACGTACTCTATTGGGAACCAGTCTCCACAGAGCTGTTTCACCGTGTCTATGTCATCGTGGCACAGCAGGCGCAGGTTCACGTCCGTCAGTGCAGTCGGGGGCACCTCCTCTGTCATTCACGCCTGCAGGGACAGAGGAGGCACATGAGGAACGATGGAGGACAGGGTCTGATCCCACCTCCAGCCACCAGCAGGATCTTGGCATTGGTAAGGCTGTTTTTCCCCAGCAAAATGGATTTTTCGGGAGAGATGAAGCAAAACATGGCAACGTTCACTCGAGAAATAACTTGCAGCCGTGTGTTGCCCACAGGATAAGCCCAGCTCGCTGCTCAGCCTGACCCACCCCTCCAGCCCCGCATCCATGCCCATCCCGCTCCCTGTGAGCACAGTCTGGTGTGCACATGGCCACAAGTCCTTCCAAAAAGAGCTCAGGGTGCTGCATTAAATCAGCCAGCAATGTGCCAAGTGTACCTTATGTCGCACGGAGCTCTTCAGATGTCTGTGCAGGACCAACATTTTGTTAAAACAAAACTGAGCAAACAGCTTGAAAAGCAAGCGCTGCTAGAAGAGCATTTAGCAAGTCCCCTTGCACAATCCTGCCATCTCCAGTGAGTACATATGCAGAGGATTCCAACTCTTTAAAATGTTCATTTTGTTCAACCTATGCTGGTGAAATGAGATCTGCTTTAGGCAGGACAAAGCCCCACGTGAGCTCGACAAGGCACAGCAGCTCCAGGAGTTCCAGCAGCAGTTCCCTTGTCTCTCTTGCTCCAGCCCTCCCAGGTCAAAGACCCAGACCAGGATGCAAAGGAAAAAAAAGCCAAATCCACCACCCTTAACAACAAAAACAAATGACTTGAAATTTTTACTTTTCACAATTTTAAAGACTCTCAAATCTTGGTTGCAAAATGCCGAGTTATAAGGGAAAAGCTGCACACAGCAGTGTTTGTCTGTGCCCTCCTGGTGAAAGGAATGCTCAGGTTTCCAATCCTCTTGATTTAGAGCTCAGAGCTTGAGAAGGAACAGATTTAAACACACTCCTCACCGGACTGGATGTGCCATTTGAGCAGCTTCAACACAAAAGTTGTAACCGGCAAAGTTACAATTGCCACTTTTGTAATTGTAATTGTAAATTTGTAATTGTAAATTGCCACAACTTACACTGTGGCAATTAATTGTAAGTCATTAAACTTGCTTTGTCAGATACAGTTGCTCTGTGACTGGCAAAGGTGCACATAAGGAGCAGGCCCAGCAGTGAACCCCATTTGATGTGTTTTGACAGCACACAACCCTGTGCAATGGCTCTCCTAAAAAATATTGAAACACACCCTTTTTTCCACTGTACCCCTCAGAAAAAAAAAGCAGGTTAAGCCACAAACCCCACATTTGGTCCCCAAATTTCTCTTTTAAAGTACATAAACCAGCTTTTTTTCTGCAGCTGCACTGGATGAGAGGGTAGAAAGCAACTCCCAGTTTGCACAACACGAGGATATCCAGAATACCCAGATGTCCCTGGCACTCAATATCAGCACTGAGAGAGCTCCAACAGCTCTTGAAAAAGATGAAATGGGTGGGTTTCTTCAAGCAAGGGATCCTCCCAGACACAGCTTTCCTCCCAGTGACTGCTTCTACATATTTCCTGGAGAAAGGGATCCGTAATACTGACGTGGATCACTTGTTCTCCTCCAAAGAATTCCTTAAAAAGAATCACAGCTATTTCCCAGCCTATTCTAGGACTGTGGCTGCATGTTTACTGAGCAGCCCACAGCGTTCACAACCAGTCCAGATGCCGGTTTCAAAACAGCTTAAGCACCTACAAAAACAGTACTCCTTGCTGCCTTTAGAACTCATTTTACACTCCTCGAATTGTCTCAAATCCCTCGAGGCTGGACGTGGAATCTGCACCGTGTCATGGCAGAGCACACACTCAACACAAACCCCGGGTGACCTTTTAAGAAGCCTCAGCTTTACCCCGTGGGACCCTGAAGGAAGGAAGGGCACGATCACTGGCTGTGGGTGATCTGATCCACACCACTCCTGCCTGATGGTGTGGACCCCGGGCCCACCCTCACCAGACCCTTTGCTGAGCCGTTTCAGAGCAGTGACACACCACAGGAGCACTTTTCTCGTGAAGTTTTAACGCTCCTGTAAGGCCACACCCCTTCTCAGGCAATGCTCTCAGCATTAATAAATCAGAGAGAAATGAAACCAACGCGCCAGGGCCGTTATTTTTCCTAATGAGTACAAAAGACAGGGCCCAGGAGCAGAGTGAGCCTGCAGCCACTGCGGGAGAGGCAGAGCCAGCACAGGACACATTCCTGGGAGGATTAGTCCGTGTGTATCCAACACTACATTCTCAAAGAGCTGGGCAAGCATTACACATTATCCTGGAGCTGAAGCCAGCCTTCAAACAGTAATCCATGACTGTTTTGTTGAACTGGGTAATTCCCCTCCCCTCAAATTCAGACACCAGGATGGGCTGTGTTTGCAGGGAGTCACTCCATGACCCCATCCGGATGCTCCAGCACTTTTTAGGGACATTCAGGACATCTGTCTGGCACTATGTCCTGTCACAGGGTTTTAGAAAGGCAGAGCTGTGCCCCTTCCTCTCTGGCCAGGTCTTGCTGCAGTAAGAGGCTGCTGTGACCAAGAGAGAAGAAATCCCAGGCCAGTCAATCCCCTTCATACCCAGGGGACAGCTCTCCATGGATACCTGGGAAACACCCAAGAGCAGGTCCTGCCCCTGGGCACAACCAAAGTCCTGAGCAAAACCCTCAGCCAGCACAGTGACCAGAGCATCACTTTTACAGTCAGCTTAGTTTTAGAGGACAAAAACATATGTTTGGAAGCACAAAGAAATAATAAACCCCTCCAGTATCAGTGTAAAATACAACCCCAAGGCTTGATGAAAGTTAAAAGGGCAATTACGGGTTTGGAGGTAGCAACACAATCTGCTTTGTGACAGTGCCACTGTGGGGAGTTCAAACCCCAGGGTCACAATAGAGGCAGCTCAGAGGAGCCTTATGACAAATATTTAGCAGTAATGGAAGTTGGATGAGCAGAAATAGTAAGCACATTACTAAATTAGCCAACTTGACATACAGTTTTAAATTAAAGCATGTTGTAAGGCCCCAACTTACTATTTAAAAATAATCTTTGGCATCAATAAGCTCTGGCTTTAATGAGCTAAAGGACAGCATTTCACAATTCTGTCTAAAAGGCAGCAGAGCCTTTGGCTCCCAGCATCAGCCCGAGCAATGGCTGAGGCTCCAGGAATTGTTTATCCCTGTTCACTGAGCACAAAGAGCTGAGCACTGACACATTTCTACCACCAGCACTTCCAGGCAGTTCTCATTTTCAGCCAGGTGCAGGAACAGTTTCTTTATTAGAACCAGATGCTTTGCAAATAAGAAACCTCAGCTCGGGCTTTTCTCGAGAGCAGGAAGTTTTCTTTCCCTCTTGAAGTTCTCGTATTTAAACAACAACAATAACAAAATCTCCATCAGATCCCATTTCTAGAGAAGCAGGCAGCCACACAGAACCAGCACTCTTAATCCAACAGGGTGTTCAAATGCAGGATAAAGCCTGATGCTGACTACACTTTGGCAGGCAGCTGCTTAAATGTGTTTGAAAATCCCTCAAGCACTTCCATACCCACAAAAACGTGGCCAAGTGGTTCTGCAAGTCAAGATTTCCCTTGTTTAGCACTCTTAGGCATGTTTTAACAACATTTCTGCCTTGTGCAGCCTGTAAAAATGAGTGAGACAATGAACTGTCACAAGACACTGGTTTCATTAATTTTTATTTGGATTTCAGCTTCCATTCAGATGGACTCATGAAATTCCCAAATAAAAAATTTATTATCTAGCAACAAATATCACCAAATTTCCTGGCAGAATAAAAGCCAGGTAATCTAAGACTGAAGTTAAACAAATAGTAACTAGGATTGTTTACGTATATAACTCCCAATAAGGGATGTGCTGGTTTCAAATGTAATGTTCACACAAAAACAAACGGGAGGGAATCTTCTTCACTTGCAGAAACAAAGCTAAGACTGAAGGTCATCAAAAAACCTTTTACTTAACAGGTAATTGAAATCAATTAATCCTGAACAGAAAGAAGCAAACCTGCAGGAAAGAGTAAAGAAAACCAATCCCTGGCAGGCTGTGGGTGATCCCATAATTCAGGCAGCACTGTCCCCATGGACACACACACACCCAGCCACCCTGGTATTCCCAGCACCTCCAGCACAAAACAGTGTGGAACCTCACAGGGATAAAGATTTTCACCTCCTGGAATTCAAAGCATTTACTTGGAGCACACTCCTGCTGGATTAGTGAGGATTATCTGCTGTTGTTGCACAGAAGGAAAAGACTGAGCTCCTGCAGGCGCCTCCTGAGTACAAACCGTGCACAGGCCATGCTGCAGCAATCCCAGGGACACCGCTGGACACGGGGCCCTTCCCTGTGTGTCTGTGCCCAGCACTGCAGCCATGCATACATCACAGTGGCCCTGTTTTACTTTACAGATGCTCCCTGGAAGGTGTCCATGCACACACAGCAGGACAGAGGTGGATTCCTCATGCCTGGAACCCTCCCCAGAGGAGCTGCTCCAGCGAGGCCACCAAATCCTTGCTTGCGACTCCAGTGTGGCCAGTCCTCAAATCCCAGTAAGGTAAGATTTCCAGGAAACAAATTCTAATGCCACCTGGCATCCTGTCTCACTGGTAAAGAAACAGGACCAAACAAAGCCCAGAGAGAATTTTAAAAACTCCCCAAAACGCAACACAGCACCCAAACCAGCCACGAACTCTGCGATTGCCTGGGGACTGTCACTTCCAGCAGGAGTTTTCACAGCTAGAAGTCCTTCTACCTTGTGCCATCTGGCTCTGGGGATTTGATTTACACTAAACCATTCAATCTGAACCAGTCTGATTCCCCAGAGCAGCAAAGATTTCCCTGCTGCATTTCATTTTCAGCTTACTGTGTTTTTAGGTTACTGGTCTCGCAGGGAATGTTCGACACAGACAACTCCTGCCACCGAGCTCCCTTCAGTTAATACAATGAAAATGCCACTGGATTTGAAAAGATCACGAATTCATTACTAAGAATCTCAGAGAGGCAATTCCAGGGCAACATTATTAAAGCAATAGGAGTCAAATTTTTAAAGATATTTAAATAGTGCCAGTATTTAAATGACAGTTCCAAGGTACTACCTACCTTAAGTATGTCATAGAGTAAAAATAATTAGGTTGTTGCTCAGGCCCACACAACATCAGTGAGGAGCAAATCTCTTCCCCCTGCCTGGGATCACACAAGTTCCTTTGGATCTGAAGGTGCCACTGGAAGCTGTGCTGCCCACACCAAGAGCCCCCCTGTGCTATGTGAGCATTGCCATCACACCTCTGTAGGCGATTTGTTACACTCTGTTTATCCCATTTAATGCTCCTGCTCCTTCTAGGAATCCCACAGGGGTTCACCTGGGACAAGCAGCACCCAAACCCCAGAAGACACAGTTCTCCTCATTTCCAGTATGTGATGGAAACCAGCGGGGCTTGGAGTTCACAGTCATAAACAGACCGTGGTGGATTCACCTCTATCCCTGTACCTTCATCACATCCCACAGGAGTGCTGCCCAAAGCTGCCATCACTTCATTCCCTACATTAGCAGAAGGGGATGCATGGAATGAGTGAGATTCTTAAAGAGAAATCTAGGACAGAATGACTGACTCTGTGCCTTGATCTGAAAATAACGTAATAACGTGGCTGGGAGCAGGCTCTGATGCTAATTATGTGATTTTACAGCACTCCATGACACTTTTTGATCCATGCTCTTCTGTCATTTCTACCAGAATCACAAGCACTGAGCCTCAGAGCCCTCGTGGACCCTGGGTCACACAGGGACGTGCACTTGGAGCTCCTCATTATTCAGATTCCTTCAGCACAGGAGCTTCTTTCTGGGCAGAAAACTGCCCTCCCCAACCACTTGCCCCTGCACAGCCTCCCCCCAGGGCTGCCACACCCTGAAGATCACCCTGCTAAATCAGAATCTCACCAAACACACCAAACGAGTCAATCTGAAATCAAATCGCTCTCGTCTGGAACAGCCACAAGACTTGGTCAGAGCACACTGGACAGCCAGGGAGGCAGCACTGTCACACACAGCCCGGGAAAACCCTCCTGGCATCCAGCCCTGCTCCCAGAGGCTCCCCCCACGCCGCTCAGACAATTTTTCCTCAGCTCTGAAGTTCTGAAAACACGGTTCTGAGGAACGCGTTTGTGCCCTGACTCCAGCTCCGCCCGGCCCGGGGTGTGCTCAGCACAGCTCAGCACTGAAAGCCTGGAAGCCCAACACACTGAATCACCCTAATTAACACTCTGGCCTCCTGCCGCGAGGGCTCAGCGTTTGAAACAGTCCCTAAAAGGATACTGGGAAGCGAGAAGGCGAAATGCAGTTCTACCTGAGCAGCAAGCATTGGTTATTTATTCGAAACGAAAACACTTACTGTTCGTGCAATCCTCTGACACTCGTACCCCTGATCCTTTGCCCACTTGGAGCCGGCCTCGTCAGACTCCCGGCAGCACGGAACGTTAATGTTTTGCATGCGAGCTGCTTTCCAGGCTGCTCTTTCTCCCTACAGCTCTGGCAACATCGGCGGAGCCGCGGCTTTCACGGGAGCTGCTCCCCCAGTGAAGTGTCTCTAAAGCACAGCGCTCAAGGCATGGCTTCCTGCTGCCCCAGATACAGCGATTCCTCCCGGGAACGGCAAACAAGAATCTCTAAGAGGGTTTTGCTGTTAAATCTTTTCTTGTTAAGACGGGGAAGAGAAAATCTGCTTTGTGACAGTGGCACTGTGGGGAGTTCAAACCCGAGGGTCACAACAGAGGCAACACTGGCAACAGGAACCTCGCTGGGGGGGAGATTTAATATACAAGTTCCTCCAGAAGAAAGAAAACAAACAAAAACACCCCCACCCCCCACATCTCATCAGACTGCTGTAATTTCGAATTTAGAATAAACAGCCACACGGAAAATGTATGTCAGTGACTGAAAAACCAGCCAGAAATTCAGCCTGGTGTGGTGCAAAACCCCGGGAGAGGGGAATTGGAGGCTGCCCCCATTTCCTACACAGCGTCCTCATTATGGAGCAGCAACACAAAACCCAGTCCTTCCACCTGCATCCTTACAGGGGACACCAACACAGAACTTTTCACAGGTTACTGCAAACGAGGTGCTTTCATATAAAATAAATTTTAAAAATGCTTGGCAAGAGCATTCCATTCTCAGCTGGCAGACAAGTGTCCCGAGCTCACACCTCTCCAAGATCCCAAATTTAAAATTTGAGTTAAAATGGCTCCTTTTCCTTTCCTTTCTCAGTGACTTTTCCAGCATGAGACACTCAGATTCAGCTCAAAAACCCCACTGCTGCTGTCTTAAGCCAGTAACATTTAAAATGGATTCTGGCAGAGGTGTCTGCTCTGACAGCCACATAGTAAGTTGAAAAGGAGAAATCAAAAACTTAATTAAAAGTTAACGTTGGAAAACGGAGCAGTTCCTGTTCCCACCTTTCTGCAGGGAGGAAAGTGGTGGGGGGACACAGTGTGAGACATGAAGCTCTAATTCTTTTTGCAGCAATCAGACACACTTTGGATAAAAATAAAAAAAAAAAAAGGCAGGAAGATGGGAATGATCCTACTCTGAGAATGATTTTGGATACTGCTTTACTTCCGAGTTTGTAGATAAGGTGCTCAGCCAAGACAGAACTTTCTCTGCTGTTACTCTGAACAGCTTAAGCCCAGTTGGTTCCTTAAAAGCATCTTAAGACGTCGCTGGAGGGAATTCCTGCCCTTGACCCACAGCAGCCTGGGATGAGCAAGGGAGGCTGAGCCTCCTGGATTTCTGAATCAGCTCTGCCAGGAAGTCCCTGCCTCTGCACCTGTAATTCCTCAGGTATTTACAACAGCACCGTCATCCAGAGTCAGCCTCTGCAACCACAGCTTCCCCTGCTCCTGCTCTCTCCAAAAATTATGCTGGGAGTGGCCAGAGTGGGGGACACAGGAGTGGAAAAGGGACAGGAAGTGAGGGAATGGCTTTTGGGGTGGCAGGACCAGTTCCCATCACTGAGTGACAGACTGCACTGGCCCAACCTCTGCATTCACAACTAACACCCCCACATGTAAATAAAGGTCATCCTTAGTAGGGGAGAAAACACCAGACAGGAGAGAAGCACCAGGCTTTGTCAACAAAAACAAATGCACGTGTTCTTTAAAGGCTCTTTGGATAAAGACCAGTTTCTGAATTCCACTGAATTCATCACAACCAGGGCCAGCCCAGAGACCTGAAATCAGGATGATTGACACTGGTTCAGGGAAAAGAAGTGAAAATTAAGAGTGGCACAGATTTTAAGAGACATTCACAGGCCAGTCCCCTACCAAGCAGTCAGGCATAAGTCAATTTACTGTAAGGACACCCAGCAACAAGCTGAGAGGAACAGCAACAACTTCAAGGAGCAAAATGACCTATCAGAGCAACACTTACACGCTACTGAATGTTTCTTCTTTTACCACCAGGCACAGAAACACTAATTAAAGCAGCTCACAAGACACAACAGGAACTACTTTTTAAGCTGCAAGATAAACCCTTCTGCTTTACAAGCCTGGTACCTGTCCCTGCTTCTAAGGGGGGTGAGGCTGCTCGGTCTTATCTTGTAAATAAATGAAGAGTTCACATTGGGACAGAGTCACCAGCTGGGGGGGTTTTGTTGGGTTTTTTTGTTGTTTGGTTTTTTATCCCACCTCCCTTGTGAGGCACCTGCTGGAGTTTATTCGCCCAGACAACTGGTTTATCTGAAAACACCACGCACCAGAGCTCCCCAAACACTCCCACAAGAGTCCTTCAAAAAGGCTCCTGAGGAAACTAAGCTGGGCTAAGGGGAGTCTGTGGCACATTAGAGAAGTTAATTAAGATAATTAATTACATTAAACAAATCTAGCATGAATCCACGGTGAAAGGAGATTCCAGCTATGACCTATTCAGCAAATTCATAAGGAGATGGAAGAAGAGAGGAACGGATATGCAACAAAACTGGTTGATGGTCCTTTGGGATAAGGCACAGATTTCCAGGATGGTAAAATTTAGGATGTTGACAAGTGTAGAAAGCTCTCACAATGCCCAGAAACAGATAAATCTGTAAGCTGGTAGATGAAAAAGAGAAAGGAGAGGGGCAAACATTTCCAACTCGTGTGAACCACTGCAAGGGGGAAAACCATCCACGTTCTCACAGCGAGCTCCCTGAGAACACTTGTTGCTCGGCAGCAAAGGAGGATAATGGGAACTATCAAAACAAACAGAGAGGGGAAAACACGCATCTAGGAAGTCTGGTTTGAGCTGGGGACAGAGATTTAACGCCTCTGTGTATCTGCCAGCAGAGAGCCAGACACCGAGACGGGAGGGGAAGGATCTCCGAGATCACCCGGCACAGGCTGGGAACAGCAGCGCTCCCAGCACAGCAGCCTCCAGAACGGGGGTGCTGTTTCCAGCACGTCCCTGAGCAGGGACATCCCACCCCGCAGAGCCCGAGGGCACACTAAAGGCTCAGCCTGTCTAGGTACACTTTAAAAAAACTCAACACGCGCCCCGCAAACCCCCCGGCCGCCAGCCCGTGTCCAAACCAGCCCGAGCAGCTCCTCCCCCTCCGCGGGGAAGCAGCGAGATACCGCCGCGCACGCCACATTCCCGGCTGTCCCGCGGGGAACGGGGTGGGACACAGGCGAGGGGCTCTCCGTTAGCGGGCAGGGCCGGAGCGCACCTCGCGGGCTCCGCGGCCTAGCGGCGGGCAAGGGGCGACGTTGCCATGGCGACCGGACGGGCCCGGCCCGGGCGCAGCCGCCGTGACAACCCCGGTCCGGTCGCCCCGCCACGCCACGGACACCCCTCCCGGATCGCTCGTGGCTCACCTGGGAGGGGCGGCGGGCGCGCCCTCAGCACATCCCGGAGCGGGGCCGGACTCGGGGCCGGGGGGACACGGGCACGGCCGCCACTTCCTCAACCGGGGCACCGCGCAGTAACGCGCCTCCCCATTGGCTGCCGTCGCCGCGCGTGACCGCTGGGGCCGCGCAGGCGCAGAGCGGGCAGCGCCGGTCCCCTGAGGCCACGCGGGCGGCGCCGGGCGCGGCTCGTAATTAAAGGCGCTGTTAATTAACGGGGCGGCCCTGAGCGCACGCACTCGCGAAAGGGGAGGTGGGGTTGCGTCACGCTCCTGTGTCACCTGGCCGGAAGTTTACCCTCCGTCCTGCAATGCAGAAGGAGGCAGGAGGCTTCTCACAGTGCAGGGAGTTGGTGACACTAACTAGTCTAATTCTGAATTTAGGAGTGTTTAAGAGTTTTTCTTTGTTGTCGAAGCTCTACAAAGTGAGTTGAGACAGGATATTTCAGTCGGAAAGGACCTACAATGCTTACCAAGTCCCAACTGGCTGACCAAAATCTAGAGCATATTAATTTATTTTTAATAATAACAATAATATAATTAATAGCCAGAAAGAATTATTACTGTTATTATTATTACTACTACTAGATAATCTGGGGGTCAGAGTAGACGAAATCCAGAGGTGCCTTCCAACTCTAACTATTCCATTATTATTATTATTATAATTAACCTTCCCTTTTCAGCTGTTTCATTCACATCAGACTTTCCCATCTTCCACCTCATTTGTCCTTATTTTGCAGCCAGTGTGGAACTGCAGAGCCCACATCACCTCACACAAGGACCAGAGCAGCAGAGGTCCTTGTCACAGCCACTGATGTGTAGAAAGAACCCTTTTTTCCTGCTTTCTCACCCCTCAGAGGGGCTCAGAGAAGCACAGCATGACAACAGTGGGGCTGGACACCACAGCTGGTGGTTGTGCCAAGGGCAGCACGTTCTGCCGCCCTTCCCAGGTGATTCCATGCATCCCTGTGCCCCACCCAGAGCTGGCCTGAACACCACAGCCAGCCTTGGGCCAGTTTTCCAGCCAGCATGAACAGAACACGCCAGATCTCACCCCAAATTTTCAAGAATCACTGACTGAGGTGTCTGGGAAGGGCATTTTCCAGCTGGCAGGTCAGTGGGTCAGTGAGTTTTGTCCCCTCCCCAGCAGAGGCCTAATGAGTTGGACCTTCTATTTAACGGAAAGATAAAAAAATCTTAACTGTTTTAATTGTCATTCTTCTAACAGTTTGACAGAGAAATGGCAGATTTGTTTCAATGCTTCTTAAATCGGTTCCTTTAATAGGAAGTGCTGCTTTACCCTACCCTTGTGCTTCCCAAACAAACATCTGTGTTCCAAAAATATACAGTGTACACATCCTCTGTAGCTATAGATACAAACATTTACAAAGAAACAAGCAGGCTGGGGTGGAAGAGCTTGGAAAAAACCCACAAATCCCACAAGGGCCTTTTCTCCTGGCCCTGCCAGAGCCAGAGCAGGCGGGCTCAGCGTGCCGTGAAAAATGCACGACTGAGGAACATCAGACCCTCGGAGCAAAAGGATTTCCACACACAGCAGAGGTTTGGAGTTTCTGTTGCATATTCCCACCCCCCTGTTTTGTCCCTTAGGATCTGCATCCCACCTCCAAACCTTCCACCCCCGCTGCCAAAGGGCCGGTCCCTCGCGCTCGGCTTCGCTCCAGAGAGGAAAACGTGGTTCCTGGGACAGTTTGGTTTGATCTTTGAGGCTTCCCCAGGCTCCAGGGGGAGCTGGGACCCGGTGCAGCCTCGGTGCTAGCGGATGGGCCGGTATGGGAACGTCATTCCCGGGATGAAGGTCTGCACGGGGTGCGCCGGCAGCGCGGGGTGCGCCGGCAGCGCGGGGTGAGCGGCGTGCGCGGGGTATCCCAGCGGAGGGGTGTGGATGTGGGGGTAAAATCCTGGGGGCAGGGCCCCGTGGGTGGGCTGCTGCACTGGGCCTGAGATCACCAGCTGGAGCAGGCTGTGGAGAGAAATCCAGACAGGAGGGGGGATTGTTAGAGCAGCTTTTGCGGTGAATCCAAGGGCGACTCGCGGCCAACGCACGGCGCAGCTGAGGGGCGGGAGGACAGGGCTCCATTATGCTCTTTTTTTTTTTTTTCCCCCTTTTTTCCCCTTTCCCCCCCCTCTTTTTTGTAAACTCAGTCGCTCTTTGCAAAGAGGCAAGAAGTAACTAAGGTTAGGGTCAGGTAAAACAGGCAGGGAGTTGGGGAAGGGACAACTCAGGGGCAGGTTCCTGGCTGGAATTTCACTTCCCTTTCTGGGTATTTGTTTTAACACAGGCTGGGCAAGAGCAGATATAAGGGGGGAGCCACTGAAATCCCCTTCAGTCAGGAGTCCAGGGAAGAAGTAACCAGCACTGTGTCACCTTTAGCCCAGTGTGAACTAAGGCCTGATTCCAGGAAGATACATTTTTAGAGATTTTGTCTCAACGGCCCTCAAGTGTCTTGGAACAAGCATCAAAAAACAACACAGCTGCAGAAAGGTCTCTTACTTGTTATGTGGTAGCCTGGAGCACACAGTCCTCAAGTCATCTGAAAGAGGACAGAACACATAATAATAAGGATAAAGCAGAAATTAGAGTGATTTTCCTCTTCACTGTCCTTCCTAGGAAGGTCAGATTACTGAGTAATCAGTAATTTTACTGAGTAATTACTGAATAATCAGCAATCTGTCATCATCCCCAGTCACCAACACATCCAGAATCCCATTCTCAGGCCCGAAACTTTAACACAGGGGAGAAAATGTTCTCCATCTCACCAGCTTTCCACACCAGCCACTTTACTGCATGTTTGACATTTAAGGCAGACCAAGCCTTAGGATGGATTTTGCAATGCCAATACACCAACAAGACATGGGAAACATGAGGCTTGACTCTGCACACTGAATATAGCATTTGTGAGGAGAAAGGCATCAGGTCAAAGCAAGGCAAGGGTTGCCCAATGCATATTTTGTCTTGGTTTGGTGTCTTTGAAACATTGACAGTGTAAAGAAAGGGCTGGGTTGGGTTTTTTTTTTCTGAGATCTATCAGCTAGAAATTGCACCTTTTTTACCATCTCCAAACTTCTGCTCAAGCAGAGTAATTAGAACCAAGGAATTTAACAAGATAGCCTGTTGATAGAGTGCTTTCAGGAATAGTTTGAGCACAAACTCCTGTCTTTGTAGGTAAACACACTCCCCAAACACTGAGATATCTGATATTTTAGCAGCACCTTATACTGAATTTCCTTCCATAGTAAGAGCAACTGCTCAGAATGTTCCAGGTGAACAACTAAGAACCAACACAGCTGAAATAAGCCATCAGCTCGAAAAAATCGATTTTCTGCTTGTTCTTACTACATTTGGAGCTATTTTATAAAAGATTAGGAAGAAGAGCACCGAGGTTTGACCAGCAGCACTGGTTCAGCCAGGGCTAAAGCTTCAGGCACCACTCTCTGCAGTTGGGGTCTGCACCAACTGTCCCAGTGGTTGGGGAGCTTTAAGCCTTCTGGTCACACCCAAAATTCCCTGTTTTCAAGAGAACATAAAAAGAAAACAGCCTGTCTGGCTGACCCTGTGCTGTGTTGAGGCACTTCCCTTTTTTACCTCTGCAGGTCTTCTGGAAAGAACCAGCTTTGGAGACAGGAAAGGCAGACAAAAAACCCACATTAGCAGCCTTTTTTTAACAAGTTTAACTGCAACTGTACACACTGTAATGGGGTCTCATTACAGGTGAGCTGAATGCCCACAAGTTCCAGGTGAAGTGTGTTTGTTTCTTTGCTTTTCAAATTCTTTGTCTAGCACACCCACCCTGTGGGTTTATGTGCTTCATGGACTCTCCTCCAGCAGGCAAACTCAGAGAAGTCAAACTGAGGCACAACCAAACAGTGCTTATTAAACTTTTTAAATAGCTACAAGCAATTCTGAGGGGCAAAATTTGTCCCTGTGCCAGACACCCAGGTTTAAGCCCCTTGTGCACACTGCAGGGTTGAGGACCAGCTCAAAGCAATGCATAAGTCATAACTACATCAGTGATTTCTCTTATTCTCCATCCAGCTATTTTTCCTGAACTATTTCCTGCACTGTCACTCTCCAAGAGGGGCAAACTACTAATCCTGCTGTGAGCACGTTGATCTTCACTTCCCTCGCTCCAAAACTCCCCCTTACAACTTCTGCACACCAGAGGAAAAGAATCCTGTGCCAGGGTCTGTGCCAGCCCCACCAGCAACTCACCTCTAGTGCACAGGAGCGCTCCCGATGCCATGGCCACCTGCAAAGCCTGGGCCAGCCTGTCCAGAGCCAGTTCAATCTCTTTGGATGCATTGAGAGGATTGAGTTCATCGGACAGTCTGTTGATTTCCTCAACCAGCGGGACCACGTGGTCAAAGGGCACCAGCCCCAGGCGCCCGTAAAGGTTCTTCTCCGTCAAGTGCCCCTGAAGCATCATAAGAACCTGCAGGACGCTCAGGTGCAGCTTCGAGTACAGCTGGTGGCAATCTTTGTCTTCTCCCGAAGCCGAGTCCTTGGCAATTTTGCTGGGAGCGTGTCCATTGGAGAGGGAGGCTTTCTTCTTCCTCTTGTAGGCCAGGGGGGCCTTCACGCACCAGCGGATCAGTCCGGTCAGCGGGGTGAGCTCCAAAAACCCAATGGGCAGGTTGGCTGCGATGGGAGTGTTGAGGAAGGTGATGAGGATCAAACGGGGGTCCTCAAAGATCCAGGACACGATCAGCTCCAGCAGGTCTGAAGGAGGGATGAGGTCATCTGGAGAGAGGAAAGTTGGCGTTGGGTAAGCTGAGCCTTGCGCTGAAGCACGAGGCTTTAATTTAGTCTTTAATTGGTCTCTCACACACACCCTTCCTGCACTGTCACAGTTACGATTTCAGAGCCTTCCCAGTTCTGCTCTTTTTCTCAAGACGCAGAGAAGACACAACCTGTTTCTCCCAGGGAAGATACAACCACGTTCCTGCCAACTTCACCTTCTTCACCAATTCCAAAGATACCACCTAATGCCAGCATTTATCCCCTCTCCCAGCAAAGCTGCTTTTGTCATTTTTCTTCTCTCCCACCCATCATCTGCTCATTTCTTCCCTAAATTCAGTCTCCCTTTATCCCTTGCCACAGGAAGTACAGGAGGCAAGGGAAATAGGAAAAACTTGTTGGCTGAAGAGAAGGAAATGCCAATCATTCAACTCATTTCCTTTAAGACTTACTTACCTAAACATGTTTAGGTAAAACACAAGGTAATAACGTGATCACATGACATGTAAAGGATTATAAGATTATGTAAAGCTTCAAGTAAGAAGTGAAAGGTGCTCGTGGACTTGAGTACAGACAAGAGAAACCCTGGCTTCTCAGTAATCATCCCTGTCACAAGCTGCTGGATTTGAAGAGCAAGCTTCCTTTTCTTGTGTCACCAAAAACATCTCAAATAAATGAAGGAATTAAAGAATTACTTCCTATAACTCACGTTATGTCCTTTCTGACATGTCTTCTAATCACCTGGACCAACTTCCAAGTGGTTGCACAACACAGATATAAAAACACTGAGATACAAAATACACTTTGAGCTCTACCAAATACTTAAAAAAAACAACGTGAAGTCCAAGCCTCTCCCTCTCCCTCAGTAATGCCAAGCTGTTTATCTGAAGAAGACCATGCAAAACTTTTCCTTTATTGATAACAAATGGCATTTCCTTCTCTGGATTATAGGTGATGTTGGTATTTCATGTATGGTTGTTCCCTGGTCTACCATGAGCTCCCTGTTACTGAATAAATCTAAATCAAACTTACTTTAGATAACCTCAGGTGTCTGATCAACAACAACCTCAGACAGGTTGTATCACTGGCAGCCACACACACAGTTAAAGGCTGCACTGGAGATATGCTGTTGCTTATATATTTCTTGTCACTGCTCCACAGAAATCCTGCTCCAGCTTGCAAACATTCAGAATTTGTGTTCCTCCCCTGTTTGGAAGGGATCAAGCTGACAGGTAGCCCTGAATCTGTCTCAGGTCTGACTGCCCAGCCCGGACAGATCAGCTTTCGCTCCCAGAGCTGCTCAGTCAGTAAGGTCCCCGTGTCCTTTGCCCTCCGTGGGGGATGATGCCCTTTGTGTCAGGTGTTACCTGGCTGCTTCTCCAGCAAACACCCTCCCTTTTACCCAGAGAAGCTGTGGTTGCCCCAGCCCTGGAAGTGTCCAAGGCCAGGTTGGACGGGGCTTGGGAGCAACCTGGGATAGTGGAAGGTGTCCCTGCCCATGGCAGAGGTTGGAATGAGATGAGATTTAAGATCCCTTCCAACCCAAACTGTCCTTGGATTCTATGACTCAGCCATAGAATGGTTATTTTTATTCTCACCCCAGTGCCAGATGAGGCAACAGCCACACCCCTGAGCCGCTTCTGGCAATAATTACTTGGTAACACCTCTTTAGCATCCGAGCAGTTAATTCCCTTGCAACAGTTAATTTACATTGTGTTACGCTGCACCTACTTGGAAAGACACAGCTGGGAAACACTTACCTGAAGAGAGGTCGTAGAGAGCTGTGACAGATGTGATGAACTGGCAGCAGAAGCGAGGGCTGGCACTGAAGATCTGCTTCAGGGTCTGGATGGAGCCTGGCACCAAGTTGCAGTAGTCATCAACCAGTGCCCGGGCCAACCTCACACAGAACACAGCAGGGGTTCTCTGAGGGGGTGGCACATGAGGAAAGCAGATTAAACCCTGTCCCAGGGCTGCTCCAACATCTGCGTCCCCACTCCCCCAAAACAGCAGTGTGCTTTCTCTCTCTCAGCGTATCAAACATCCACCCAGAAATAAAATCACTATACCTCAATATAAAAATAGGTGGGGATAATTAATGCTTAAAGTATCTGTGGTTTAAAATTAAAACCTTTCAAATCAATATTGTGACTTGGAGATTTTTTTTTTTTTTTTTTACTACTTTAGCAACATTTCTTCCCTGTGAGGGTGGGGAGGCCCTGGCACAGGTTGCCCAGAGAAGCTGTGGCTGCCCCAGCCCTGGAAGTGTCCAAGGCCAGGTTGGACAGGGCTTGGAACAACCTGGGATAGTGGAAGATGTCCCTGCCCATGGCTGGATGAGCATTCAACGTGCAGGGGGTTGGGGGGAAGTAATAAAACTTTTATTGACAGTAAAAAAAAACAACAACCCAATTGTTTCTCTTCCATGAATGGGTTGGCAAAAGCTCTCCCTGATGCTGGAGCACAGGAGTGAACGTGAGCACAGACAGGGGGGCAGCTGTCTTGTCATCTGAAACCAGCACAGTCCACCCTGGAACACTCCCTCACCCCTCCCTGAGCCACCCTTGCCTGCACAGGAGCTGTACCTGCAGCCAGAAGGCAGCACACTCCAGCACAGGCACCCTACACACAGCCACTGCCATGGACACCAGCTTCCCCAGCAGGGCCATCCTGCTGTCATCGGCCTTGTTCCCCTGGGGGCTGAACAGGGACGAGAAGATGATCTGCCGGACCGAGTCCTTGGTCTGCTCTTGGAAATAATTGCACATGATCTCGAGGAGCTGGAGTTCCTGGAGGGAGTTCAGCCTCTGAAAGAAAACAAAAGCGAAGCTGCAAAATACACTGGGGGTCTTGGGGAAAGAGAGAAACAAGTGGAAAAGGCAGGGAGGGTAAAGGCTGGGAGCCTCCCTCACGTGTGAGGGGCTTGGTCTTCAAGCACAGCACATACATTCCAGCTTCCTGAGCCACCACTGCATTTACCTGGTGACATTGGAAAGCTTCAGGTCGTATTTGAACACCTGGATACACAAGACTGGTGCTTGCTGCACCCTCAACTGCTGCCCACACGGACTGGGAGATGAGACTGACATTGCTGGGGTAAAAATATTCCCTCCCTCTGCAAGTAACAGCTCTGAGGACACTGCTGGGTGGCTGGGGGGGACACAGCTGGGCCCAGGAGCCCACCAGGCCCCAGGTCCACACACCCCAACACTCATCAGCAGCTGTGGTTTCTCACTGCTGATCCCTGAGATCCCCATCCCAGCTCCATCCCACGCCTGTCCAAAAAGCCCGGTAGGGCCCAGCTGCAGCACTGGGGGGCTGTGGGTGTTCCCAGGGCCCTCAAAGCCCACCACTCCATCCCTTTCTTCCAAAGCTTTGGTCTCCAGCAGAGGCTCCTCAGAGACCTCATCCTGGTCTTCCAAAGCCTTGGTCTCCAGCAACAGCCTCTCAGGGACCTAATCCTGCCCTTCCAAGGCTTTGGTCCCCAGCAGCAGCTGTTCAGGGCTCCCACCTTGCCCTTCCAACCCCTCGGTCTCCAGCAGCAGCCCCCGCCCCTGGGACCCTCCTGCTGCAGCGGCGGCCCCGGGGGACCCTGTCCAGGGCTCTGGGGGCTTCCCCTGCACACCCATGGCCCGGGGCCGCGCCCGCCCTCAGCCTCGGGCTGTGCCGGGCTGCCCGTGCCGCACCTTGGGCGGTGCCCCGCGCTCCTTGGGGACCTGGAAGAGGAACTCCTCGAGCAGCTCGGTGGGGCCCTTGTCCACGAGCGGCAGCGGCGCGTTCTGCAGCTGGCTGCTGAAGTAGATGTCCAGGTGGTACAGCACCTCCTTGGCGGCGCTCAGCGCGTCCCGCCGCAGCAGCGAGTGCCGGATGTCGCTCATGGCCCCGCCGCTGTTCCCGTCCCTGCTCCCGTTCCCGTTCCCAGTCCCGTTCCCAGCCCGGTCCCGGCGCAGCCTCCCCTCGGCGGCGCGGACGGGCGGGCGCTACGGCGGCCCGCGAAGGACAAAAGGGCCCGGCGCGGCCGCCGCCGGCAGCGCCCCCTGGCGGTAGAGGCCGGGGCTGGGACAGAGCCGGCCCTTTGGGGTGGGCTCGTCTCGGGGGCTGAGCCGGGGAGGCTCGACCCGGGGGGAATATCAGCCCGAGGGGAATATCAGCCCAGGGGGCTGGTCCTTGGGCTGACTCGGGAGGTCTCTTCATTGGGGAGGGAAATGGCCCTGTGGGCATTTTGGCCCTGCGGGATGAGCCAGGGGGAATATTGGTCCCGGCAGAGGGGCTGGGACTCGCTCAGGGGGTCTTGTCTCAGGAGGGAACTGAACCTGGAGGGATCTTTGGCTCTGGAAGGGTCTTGGTCCTGAGAGGCTCAGCCGGGGGATCTTAATTTGGGGGGGCTGGGGGTGTCTTGTCCCTGGAGGGCTGGGCCTGGGACTGACTCAGGGGTTGTTGACACACGAGGGAATTGGCCCTGGGGAGGATCTTGGCCCAGGGGGGTCTTAGTCCAGGGCCTGGTTCTTGAGAGGATCTTGACCTGAAGAGAGACTGACCATGGAGGGTCATGAGAGGATCATGGGCCCTGGGCCCAACCTGGGGAGCCTGTTGGGGGGTCCAGGCCCAGCCCTAATCCCACTGTGGGAAGCCCCTCTTCTCTGCGTGGCTCCAGAGGACAGGGCTGGCAGGTCCCCCTCAGCCTCTCACGATCCCTGCACATTTCTAGGGGCCTGGCACAGCCCTGCTGGGAAACCCAACAGCTGCCTTTGGAGGCTGGGAGCGCTGGGAGCACTGGGAGCACTGGGAGCACCGGGAACACCAGGACATCGGCCAAGGTCGCTGGAGCAGGGCCGGGGCGAGCAAGGGGAGAGGGAGGGGGCTGCCACCCCCTGGCACCTCACAACCCTCCCAGGGATGGGGCTGAGCCCTGTGACAGCCTGGGGAGGCTCTGGGGACAGGCACCACGGCAGGGATGTGGTGCTTTTTGGCAGTTCCAGATTGGCCTCGCACTCAGAGACCAGAGTAGCAGCACCACACTGGGATGCACTGGGTGCCCTCAGCCCCTGGCACCGCGTTCCTGCTGGCCCCGGAACACCCACCGTGTTGGAAGTGTAGGGGTGGATTGTGCTGGGTGGGAACAATTCATGTTTGTGAAATAAACATTTTTTAAAGAGAAATTGTGTCTGTTGATGAGTGAGAGCTGCCCACGCCCCACATTGGGGAGCTGCCGCTCTCCACGAGTGGTCTCTGGGATCCGTTTCACTCCCAGACCTCTCGGCATTTTAATCTATTCTGGCACGTTCTCGGCCTTACCTGTGACGGGAGGTATTGGCAGTGGCTGAAAGGGCTCTTTTTGCACTGAGCAGACCTTTATTTCCGTGAAAAATGCCATATGGAGCCTGCGGCCTCACATGCTCCTTGCCCGGGCAGCCACTTGGCAAGGTGAGCACGTCCCTCCCCATAAATGCAGGTGCAGATCCTTCCCCTTCCAGAGTCCTTGGACAACACCAAAGGTATGTCCCGCTCCCCTCCCCTCCCCTCCCGCCCCCCAGGAGATCCCCAGTGCCACCTTCTCCAGCTCAGCTTAACTTTGCCACCCTGCTCTGGCGGGGCCGAGCCCGGGCACGGCTCAGGGTCCTCGTAGGTGTCTCTGCCTGGGAGGTGCAGAGGCTGCTGTGCCCCCTGGGACTGGGGAGGATCTGTGGGGCTTTGGGCAGTATTTGGCATGACCAGACTGTGGCATTCCCGAATCTCTGTGTTACCAGCGGGAGGGACTGCGGTGCTGGAGGGAAATGTTTGCAGCCACAGAGAGGGTGCAAGTGGAAAAGGGCGAGGGCTTAACCGGAGCAGCTTGCCCAGAAGGAAAAGCAAGCCCTGAGGCAGCAAAACCTTCCCGGGGTTGGGATTTGTTGTGCCAAAAGCTGATGTGTTTGCCTGCCCTCTCAGCCCATCTTATCAGGCTCCTGCTTGGGACACCTGGGCTTGGGCAGGGCTCAGATCCCGCACACTGGTGAAATATTACCCCAGGAAGCGGAGTGCCACGGGAAATACTTCCCAAAAGCCTTCCCCCGTGGGTGGGAGCTGCTGTGCTGCCTCGGCGAGGGGTCCTGGTGGACGACAGCCCGGGTGAGGATGGGGCAGGGGCAGTGCTGGGAAATGGGGGGCAGGATACCCCAGGTGAGGATGTTCCAGGCAGGAAGGGAGAGGGGGAGGGGTGTTGGGGGGATCCATCCCTTCCTCTGTCCTAGCACAGCTCCTGAAGGGTCTTTGGGGTCTCTGGCACTGATGCAGGGAGGAGTGGGAGAGGCATAAGCCAAGGGACCTCGGTGTTCCCGGCCATTGCCATCCATCCCAGGCCAGGAGAGGTGTCCGGGCTGAGCGCGGTGAATGAGGAAGTGACCGCTCTGTGTCACCATGGAATGGCATTTACTTATTTGCGAGTGAATTTTCTGCTTTGGCTTCCTGGGTGGTCTGGCCTCCCTCCAGGAGGGACAGGCAGGACGAGGCTCCACGTGACGGATGTGCACAGTCCCTGGATCCTGGTGGTTCACTGGAAAACAGATGCCTCCCAGTGAAACCAGTATGGCCAGTGGGATTAACCCAGTCACCTCCACCACCTGTGCCAAAACCCTCTCCCAGCCAGGAGGGCTGAGCCCCTTCCCGTCCCTCTGCACACAGGATGGCAGCCTCCAAGCTGGTGCTGTCCTTGCTGGCTGCAGCTCTCCTGCTGCACGTGGCCACCGCGCTGAAGGTCGGCGCCTTCAATATCAAGGCCTTTGGGGACGCCAAGATGTCCAACAAGACGGTGGCAAACATCATTGTCTCTGTGAGTGCAGGGGAGAGGAGCAGGCCTGGACACTGACCCTGGGGCAGTGGGACACCAGCTTTCTGTAGGCATGCATGCATCCATGCATCCATGCATCCATCCAAACCTCCCTTCACCCACCCATCTGCTCATCCCCTGCCACCATCCCCCACCTCAGACCATCTCCACTCTTGCTGATGCCCAGCCCAGGATGGGCAATGCTTGGTGCTGCCTGGGTTCCTCCCTCGGAGCAGCTGCTGGGATGATGGTTTTAGACAGATGGGTCTGTGTGATCCCAAGGTCCTTCCAGGGCAGAGAACGCCAGCAGAGGAGGCCCCTCCCTGGGGCAGGGGGGGGGAGGTGGGGAGGGGTGTCAGGGGGAATCCATCCCTTGCTCTCCCAGCACAGCTGCTGTAGGGTCTTTGGGGTCTCTGATGCAGATCCAGGGAAGGGCGAGAGAGGCCCAGCTGGCCTCCCATTGCCAGCCTAGGAGCCTTTGCAGCCCAGCTGAGACACCCATGGGTGCCCCATGAGCAGCTCCTGGCCAGGGGCGAGCAGCTCTGAGCTTGTCTCCACAGATCCTGTCAGAGTACGACATCATCCTGGTGCAGGAGGTCCGGGATGCCGACCTGAGTGCCGTGGATGAGCTCATGGACCAGCTCAACAGGTGACCCCGATGGCACAGGGTGGGGGTGACTGCAGATGGGATGCTGGGCTGGATCCCAGCTGGCATCTCACCATGCCAAGGCACCTTGGCTCAGCTGGTGAGAGCCTGATGGGTGCCGGGGAGCACCAGGAGGCTCCTCTCATCCTCTCCACATCTCACCCCCAGTGCTTCTGAGCAGCCCTACAGCTTTTTGGTCAGCATTCCCCTGGGGCGGACCAGCTACAAGGAACAGTACCTCTTCATCTACAGGTAAGGGATGTCACCAAGGTCCAGTGTCCCCTGTGTCACCTGCTGTCCTCCCCAGCAACCCCCAGATGGTAATGGGTACCTTCAGGGGCCCTGTCTGTGCCAGGAGCTGTGCTGGGGGCTGCCCTGCTCTCCTTCCTCAGGTCTGACATGGTCTCTGTGGTGGAAAGTTACTACTACGACGATGGCTGTGAGTCCTGTGGGACCGACACCTTCAGCAGGGAGCCCTTCATTGTCAAGTTCTCCTCACCCACCACACGTGAGCAGAGCTGGCGTTGGGGGATGCCCACACCTGGCACAGGGTCCCCTCCACAGAGGGCTAAGCCCGGAGCTATACCTGCCAACCAGGCTCCACAGGGGTCCCTCACTGCAGTGGGATCACCTCCCACCCTTGGGTGCCCAGAGGTCCTACATACCTGCCCAGCACAGCTGGTACTGCCAGCTCTTTACTACCATGTGCCATCTCCTGTCAATTCCCATCACATCCCGTTGTCTGTCACCTCCCACTGTTGGTTTTTTTCAGCTGTGTGCTATTTCACACCTCCAGCTGCTTCCCATCGTGCCTACCTCCCATCTTGTGCCATATCCCACCATCTGTTTCCTCCTCTTGGGTGCCATCTCCCATCATGTACCATCTCCCACTGCCTGCCATCCCCCATCCCTGCCATCTCCCATCATGTACCATTCCCCACCTTGTTCCATCACCTATCCTGTGCCATCACCTCCACCACCTCCACCTTGGAACCTCCTCAGGGCACATACACTCCTCCATCTCTCTCCCACCTTCATCTCCTTCCCAAAACCATGGTGGCTTGGAAAAGCTGGCAGGAAACAAGCGGCAAACCCTGCACAAATGGATGCAGCTCCTCACAGGAAATTCCAGTCTGGAGGACACGCACACCACTACAAATACCCTGTCCCTGCAGCAGCTTTTCCCAGCCTGTAGCTGGGGCTTGGCCTGGGGTGGTCCCCGGGGTTTCTGCTCCCTTTTCAGTTGCTGCAGCTGCAGTGGAGGCTGACAGCCACCTACCTGTCTGGCAGAGTTGCAGGAGTTCGTGTTGGTGCCCCTGCATTCCGAGCCCAGCAATGCGGCACAAGAGATTGACGCACTCTACGACGTCTACACCGACGTCATCGACAAGTGGGGGACTAATGTAAGTGATCTCAGCGAGCTTAGCTCCTCTCTGAGGGCAGCTGGGTGGGCAAGTGGATGGACTTGTTCCATGGGAGGCCTCTTGTGCCCATTAGAGAGGGTGCAACCCCAGCAATCCCCAGGCAGGGAGCTGCTGGATGTCTCTGCTGCCCTTACAGAGGGCTTGTCCCGGTGCACTGCAGTGCCCCAGGGGGGTTTGTTGCCACCCCTTAAGGATTTAGGGAGCTCCTGCTGACCCATAAGGTCTGTGGGCAGGGACACAACGTGCTGCCCTGCAGGACATCCTCTTCCTGGGTGACTTCAACGCCGACTGCGCCTACGTGACCAGCTCGCAGTGGCCGTCCATCCGCCTGCGCTCCCTGCGTGCCTGCGAGTGGCTCATCCCCGACAGCGCCGACACCACCGTGGCCGACACCGACTGTGCCTACGACCGGTGGGTGCTGGCGGGGAGGGAAGGGGCTGGCACGGAGGGCCTGGCGGGCACTAACACCCCCGTGCTGCCCCGGCAGCATCGTCGCCTGCGGCACCGCCCTGCGCCAAGACATCGATCCCGGCTCCGCCACCGTCAACAACTTCGAGAAGAAATTCCACCTCCAGAGCAAGGATGTGAGTGAGGGGTTAGGGCACATGGGCCCACTAACACTGGGATCCACCCCAAGATACCTCCTGGGAGGGTGGGTGGGCTCCTTGTTCCTCGGGGCACACGCCAGGGTGGCCTGACCCCAAGTCTTGCACTGATTCAAACCCCCCAGATGGAGCAGTTTGGGGTATGGTCTAAACTTGGGGGTTGGAGAGGAGTGTTGGGGTCTCAGCCAGCCGTCCCAGTGCCTGGATGAGCTCAGGCCCTCTCTGCTCTCTCCCCCACCCAGGCTTTGGCCGTCAGCGACCATTTCCCTGTGGAGGTGACCTTGAAAGCCCGCTGAGCCCATCCCTGTGCTGGAGGCTATCTGGACATCCCAGCGTGCACCTGCAGCCTTTGTGGAAGCCCATGTGCCACCAGCACCAGCCAAGCTGCCTGCTCTCTCTGCAAGGAGCCACTCTTTGGGGTTCTGTGGGAGTGGGATGCTCTCTGCTTCCATTAAAAATGAGCCTCTTTCAGCCTTTGCAACTCCGGAGGGAAGGTCCCTTCATTCTCCCCAGCAGCCCCCGGTGCCCAAGTCTCCTGTTCCCTGCCAGGGAGGTCTTCAGGGCTCGGGAACCAGAGATACCAGGAAGAGCCTGGGAGGCTCCAGGCTTTCCAGGGCACAGGATGCTCTTGCCACGCACCCTGACAGAGCCCGCCTGGCTGCGGGGCGGCTGACGGTGCACTGACGGTGAGGGTGGGGGAAGGCGGAGGATGTGAGTCAGTTCCCAGGGGGTTTGGTGCTTCCCAGGGGGCTTTCGGGGTTTCAGTGCCGACACAGCACTGAGGGACACCGGACTCATCCCGAGACTGGGTGTGAGGATGCAAAACCTGGTGTCACACTGTGAGAGCCCGGCAAGTCCCGGCATGGGCTGCCGCCGGCTCCCTGCCTGTCAGAGCCTCCTGTCTCCTCATCACCCCGGGGCGATGCCGCGGGGTACGGTGATGCCGTGGGCTGGCACGGGGAGTGCCACTCCTGCTGGGCTGCTTTGGGGCACCGGTGAGGCTGCTTTAGGCAACAGCTGGGGCTGCTTTGGGTCACCGGTGGGGCTGTTGTGGGTGACTGCCAGGGCTGCTGCAGGGGTGCGCAGCTGGGGCTGGCGGTGCTCACCTGCCTGACCCAAACGCGGGCCATTTCCTCCTCTTCCCTCTAATTACACCGTCTGAATCACCCAGTTAAGGTCAGTGCCCTTCACCTCCCGCCTGGCCACCGTGCCCGCTCTGTGATCTGGGAGGCCACCCCAGTTGGCTGCAGCCCCCCGAGTCCCACGTGCCCACGCATTCCCACTGGGATGCTCCAGCCCTGTCGAGCCTCCAGGGCTACCCTTAGCTGTGTCAGCACAGGGAAGGCTGTGCTGGCCCCACCCTGTTGTCCTGTGGGATTTCTGGTTTCCCAATGTGGGAAGGAGCCCAAAGTCATGCCAAAACCCCCACGGGGGTGTCCGACTCATCCTGCTTTGCCGGCAACTCCACTGGGAATAAAGCTGCCCGTCCTGCTGCCGGCAGGGCAGAGGTGCTGCGCACTTGGCAAGGTAAGGACAGATCCAGGCTCAGCACCTTCAACTCTGAACCGGGAGGGATTGGGATGAGCTGTGACGAGCAGGGCTGAGGAGCTGCTCCTAACCCTGACAGGGGAGGCTGTGGTGAAGTTAAAGGGCATGGAACAGCCCGGGGTGCCGGCAGTGGTGGCTGGGGCTGGTGGGTGACGGAGAAATTCCAGTGGGGAGTGGAGCTGGGCGATCCCGGGAGCTGGAAGAGGTGGATTCACTGTGGTGGGATGGGATTTATCTTCCCTGGGACCAGCGAGCTGTCAGATTGCCTGTGCCAGCTCCACAGGCTGCTCCAGGCAGTGCCCCTCATGACACGCTGTTGTACAGCAGGACTGAGGAAGGATCTGCTTGTCCTTTTATTTTTCCACCGCGAATCCAAAGGAGTTTTCCAAGTTCAGCTCTCATCTCTGCGACTCAGCATCCCTCCCTGCAGGATGGGGACTGTGACTCTGGCATTGTCCCTGCTGGCTGTGGCTTTCCTGTGCCCAGCCACTGCCACCCTGCGTGTCGGCGCCTTCAACATCCAGGCCTTCGGTGACACCAAGATGTCCAACAAGGAGGTGGCAGAGATTATCATCAACGTGAGTGCAGCCAGCACAACGTGGGGACAGGCTGTGCACTGGGACAGCCCCAAAAGTGGCTCCTGTGGCCAAGGACGTGTGGCATCCCAGTGCTGGGGATGCCCTGAGTGGATGAAGGCTTGGTGGGGACCACGGTGGGGCATCAGACACAGGTCCCTCTGAGCCCCCCACTGGGACATCTGCCCTGGGACCGAGGGACACCGGGGTCCCCACGGTGTATTTAGCACCGTGCCAGGGTACCTGGCCAGGGGGTGGGTGGGAGAGTGGCCCTGAGCTGGCAGCAGGTTCCCTCTCACCATCGCCATCCCCCTTGGCCTCGCAGATCCTGCTCCGCTACGACGTGGTGCTGGTGCAGGAGGTGCGCGACTCTGACCTCAGCGCCGTCACCGAGCTCATGGAGCAGCTCAACAGGTACGAGTGGGGCTGGGGCTGGGGCTGGGACAGCAGGAGGAGCAGGGAAAGCCAAGCTGCCTGAGCAGTAAAATTCAAAAAAGAAAAGGACAGCCAAAAGGACAGGCAGAGTTTGTTTTTGGGAAGGGGAATAGGAGAAAAGTGCTGGGGCACTGAGCAAAAAAGGCTGCTGTAAATAATCTGGAAGGGGGAGTGCTACAAATCCCTTCTGAAAGCTGTAACCCCATCCGAGCATGCAGGATGGAAAGGAACTACAGCTCTGGCAAGCTCCGTCTCCAAAATCCAACAGAACAGGGCAGAGGCGAGGGGGGGGATGAAGGGGGTGGGGGCAGGCAGACCCTGCACCCCAAGACCCTGTGAGTGGCAGAAGGACCTTGGGACGGACCCAGTGGTGGGTGATACTCTGAGGTGAATAGCTCTGGCACCCCAGGAGGGATAGGGGCTGGAGGGATGGGCTAAAACTGGCCACAGCAGGGGGGCAGCCCCTCCACTGGCTGGGTGCTGACCCCATTTTGGGAAAGGGCACGGCTCGGGACCAGGAGGAAGCTGCTGCCGCTGTGTTGAAAGCTGGGAGCGCTCCCGAGCAGGTCCGCCCAGCCCGTGTCCTCGTCCCTTCGGTGTCCCCTCCAGCACGGCCACAAAGCAGCCGGGGCAGGGAGGGTGACGCCGGGCGCTGCAGGGCCCCAGGCTGCTCACTGACCTAATTCAGCCCTGCTGCAGGAAGGTGGGGAGTGTCCCTGCAGAGAAACGGGGCGGGGGGGGGGACAGGAGCCACCCCGCATCCTGCTGTGCCCGAGGAGCCAGCCCGGGGTGGGACACAGTGGGGGTTCAGAGCAACCACACCCCATGTCACCTCACAGCCAGGGCACAGTGACCCACAGGCACAGTAGACCAGGACTGGCTCCTGGACATGCTGAGGCTAATCCAGGATGGTACCAGCCATGTCACTGGTGGCAGCTTCACCATCCTGTCTCTGCATTCCCACAGTGTGTCCAAGTCCCCATATGACTATGAGATCAGTGGCCCCCTGGGACGGGAGAACTACAAGGAGATGTATCTCTTCATCTACAGGTAACAGGGCTGGGGTTGCTGCCGCCTGTGCCATGGCACCACAGGGCCACCAGCACCGTGGAGGGGATACAGAGGCCGTGCTGAGCCCCAGGGTAACCATCCCTTTGCTCCCACAGGACAGACGTCGTGTCTGTGGTGGACACCTACCAGTACAAGGACCCCCAGGACGTCTTCAGCCGGGAGCCGTTCATCCTGAGGGTCTCAGCGCCCCACACCAGTAAGCAGGGGTACAAGTGGTCCTGGGCAGTGGCACTGGGTGACTGTGGGGCTGATGTTCCTCTCCCCTGGCAGAGGTAGGGGAGTTCGTGCTGGTGCCCCTGCACTCAGCCCCACACGATGCCGTCACTGAGATCGACGCGCTCTACGACGTCTACCTGGACATCATCAACAAGTGGGGGACTGACGTGAGTGTCACAGCACTGGGGGTGGCACCAGGGGTGGGCACTGAGACTGTTTGACCCACATTGGGTCCCTGCTCCAAGGCAAGTGCAGCTGGTGCGGGGCTGGTTGGGTAGGAGACCTTCTTCTCACAAGGGATTCCCAGGCACCCAGGACTGACCCCCACGGGAGGGCTGGTGTCAGAGACAGCCCCATTCCCAGACCATTGGTCTGTCCATCTACCCCACTGCAGAACATCATGTTCCTGGGTGACTTCAACGCTGACTGTGCCTACGTCCAGCCCAGCGACTGGCCGTCCATCCGCCTGCGCACCAGTGACATTTTCAAGTGGCTGATCCCAGACAGCACCGACACCACCGTGGGCAAGTCAGACTGTGCCTACGACAGGTGAGCACCACCCCTACGGCACTGCCACCCCCTCCCCAGCACCCCAGGGACCCTCTGCCTGCCCTGCCCTACCAGCGGCTGATGTGGGGGCAGGAGTTGGACCCACCATCCACATCTCCCCGGCAGGATCGTGGTGTGCGGGGCCAAGCTGAAGAGAAGCATCGTGTCCAATTCGGCTGCTATCTACAATTTCCAGCGTGCTTTCCAGCTGGACCAGGAGGAGGTGAGCCAGGATCACAAACCCAGGGATCTAACACGCACCAAAGCCAAGCTGACCCAGGCTGCAGGGCTGCCATCATCTGTTTGGGGGGGCTCACGGTGACAAGGAACCCAAGGGGGGAAACAGCAGTGGGGGTTTGGGGTCACTGTGTCAAATCTGGCATTTGTCCCAATGGGGATGAGAAGAGACATACGGGGTTTTTCATGCTCTTCCATGAGCAAGTTGCAGGCAAGACTCCCCAGAGTAAGAGGCAATGCTGGCACAGAGCCCTCAAGTGAGACATGGGGGTCTCAGAGGGCAGGTGCCCTCCTGCCAGTGCCCACCACAGGCCACACTTGGGCCTCTCCATGAGAGGTGCCAAAACTGGAGCCCTGTGTGTCAAGCATCTCAGGGTTCAGAACACTGTGATCCCCTCCAGGAGGCAGAAGGTTCTGGCAGAGCTATGGACTGCCCTGCAGCCCCACTGGCATGGTGAGGGGTGAGGGACT
The DNA here is from genome assembly GCF_003031625.1 of Empidonax traillii. Taxonomy (NCBI): domain Eukaryota; kingdom Metazoa; phylum Chordata; class Aves; order Passeriformes; family Tyrannidae; genus Empidonax; species Empidonax traillii. The sequence continues at coordinate 1,489,424 of NW_020955304.1, read as the reverse complement.
CACACCTTCCCCCCTTCTCGCCCTCCTCCAGGCCCTGGCAGTCAGCGACCACTACCCGGTCGAGGTGAAGCTCATGGCGTGAGCTCCTCCTGCAGCTGCAGACCACGATTCCAGCTCCAGCTCCCACCACCAACCCCTGTGAAGGTATCCCCTGCAGCCCCATCCACGAGCCCCGTGCGTGGCTGTTCCGGATCCTAGTCTGGAGAAGGGTGGCAGCCGGCCATGCCCACAGACCCCACAGCTCAGGGCAGAGCTCCCCCAGCCCCTCACGAACCAGAGCCTGGGGACAGGCCACCAGCCAGGACACTGTGACCGTGGGGAACGAAGCATCCAGCTCCTACCTCGCTGAAGATTTATTGACACACCTCATTGCATGATTAAGTGTTGGACAGGAGAGAGGACATTCAAGGACCGGTGGGCTCAGGCTGCAGCGTGCCGAGACGCTCTCCCTGTCCATCCCTCGGGGGGGCTGAGCAGGCTTCCCCCGCTCTCAGGAAAGGCAGCAGTGGTGTCAGGCACTCTACAGGACAAAGGGAAGTGCTGGGGCAGCCATGGGAGCAGTGGCACACCACCAATTGCTGGCACTGCAGGCAGCTTTGCTGTGAAATCCTACAGCCACCGCAGCGTTTTGGAGGGTGACTCGACCTCCCAGGACCCGCCCCGGGGCGGTTGGATCCTCAGCTCTTCTTCTTCTTCAGCATCTCCATGTACATGCGAAGTGACTTCTGGATGGACTCTTTTGAGATGAAATTGATGAAGTATTTAATGTCTTCCTCCCGGTGAGTGACCAGGCGGTCCAGCACTGCCTTCCTCATCATGGACTTGGTGAGCTGGCGGGCGTGGTCTGCGGAGAGGACAGTGAGGATGAGGAGCACACCCTGTCCTCAGCCCTGACCAGCTCCCAGCCGCTGCCACCACGTGCAGGTGCAAAGGGGAGGGATCCCACAGCAAAGGGCTCTTTGAACCAGCAGGGAAAGGTGAAGGAAAATTCCACTGGCTGGAAGCTGAACTAGATAAATTCTCATACAATAAATTATGACTGCACTGCTCAGTTGGGGAAATGACTTCTCTCCTGGCACAGATGAAGTGCGCTTCCTCCTCTCTGTGCCCTCCAGAGCCCAGCCTCTTCCCAATACCCTGTCCCAACATACACCCCCAGCCTCAGGACAGGAGAAACCAAACAAAATTCACTGTTATTTGAAACTGCTCTGGCTCTAAGCTCCCCCAAACCAATCCCTTCAACCTGTGGCAAGACAGTCTGCTCCTCCCAAACACACTGTAAGAAAAGCCAGCAGCACTGTCCCCTCAGGCTCATCCCTGGGCCTGTGCCATTCCACATGGATAAATGGATGCTGCTGGAGCTGACCGAGGCCTCAAGCACCTCACACACAGCCATATGCAGTGATGTGGCAGCACATCTGTGCAACACATGTTTTATGCACACCCTCAGTTTAGTTCAGCTGTGATGGTGAAACGCTGGGAACCCTGAATCGCTCCAGCACCTGTGTGCTGCAGACACCTCCTCCTGCACAGACTCCTGGCTCTGATTCAGGGGAAGGGTCTGCAGAGCCTCCTGGGAGTCTGGGGAGGGCATAACTGAGACATGCTCACTGAGGGGTGAGGTGTCACTGCCACCAGGACAGCAGGGGACAGAGGTGGTCTGGGATGGGACAGCTCAGGTCTGGCCCAGGCTGGCAGAGAGCCCTCTCCCAGCCCAGGAACCATGTGCTGCAGTTGTAGAGCAGCCCAAACACACAGGATCTGTGCTGTCTGCCTGTCCTCACACCCCCATCACTGCCATCCCCAGCTCAGCAGAGTGCCAAGAGTTGATCCAGACGAGGAAAGCAGACTGGCAGCCACCCAGTTGCTCTCACCCAGCCTGTTCCCTCAACTCCATGGCAGCTTTCCTGGGCTAACACCTCCACTGACAGACACATTCAGTTTGTATCCGGACCTCAGGAACCTCCAGATTGATTCAGGAGGGCTGGCAGGGCGAGCTGAGCTGGAGCCACGTGCCCAGCAGTGTCCAAGGCTACCAGGACCGCTGTGCTCAGCTCTCCCACCTCCCAGCCATCCCAGCCTTCCCTCTCAATGGAAACTGTTACACAGTTCCCAGGTACCAGCCCTGGCATCCGTCCTTCCCTCCTGGGTCATATCGCTTCCTCCTCTGCCAGAGGTTTACCGGGAAGAGCCAGCCACCGTGCCATGACGGCCGAAGCCTTTTCCAGGAGCTTCTCCTCGGGCACCAGTTCGTCCACAAGGCCAAGCTGGAGGGCCTCGGGCGCGGGGTGGAGGGAGCCCAGCTGGAGGGAGCGCTCAGCGATCCGGTGTCCCACAACATTCACAAACGTGTCCTTAAACCTGGAGGAGATGGGAGGGAAAGCCACGGTGAGGGAAAAGAAACACCCAGGGGCAGCTCACCCAGACACTGGAGCTGAGAGCACCCTGGTCCCACGCCCCAGGCTTGGGGCTCTGAACAGCAGCTGCAGGCTCAGCCACACCAAGGAAACCGTGTGAGAAGAGCCATTTTTGGCAGTACCCCAACAGTTCACTCTCCCCTCCATGAGAGCTCCTCACTTGCCCCTCAATGCACAGGTCCCAGCTGTACCCACTGGCTGTGACATGGGCAAACTTGGTGTGAAAGTTCCTTTCCAATAGTACATTTACATGCTCTTATGGCAACCAAGGGCCTGTGTCTCAGGATGTTACTGTCCCTATGCTTTCAGAGATCTTCTCACCACGGGATTTTGCAGGTACATACCATGTATCCCAAGAAAAGCATATTCCCAGACCGAGCCTGACCAGTGAGAACCCCCAGCACTAGTTTTGGAGTTGACTGCAGGGTCAGAACTGAGGTCCCTGCTGGTTAAGGACATGAGGACATCCTACAACCTGAAAGCTTTTCAGATACCTGCAGGACAGGACAGAAATGAGGTGCCATCTCCTGCAGCTGCCTCTACCTGCAGGATCACTGACACACAAACTACACGCCCGTGACCTGTTAAACTGACTAATTAACTCCTTGCAGATGAATTCCTTTTAGAGACCTACACGTGGCGCTAGAAGCAGGAGGCACTGGCCTACCAGAAGGGAGCCACAATGCCCAGCTGGGCTTCGTTCAGGCCGATGCTGAATTTGGGGTTCTCTGCCATGATCCTGTAGTCACACGACAGGGCGATGAGGCAGCCTCCTGCTGGGCTGGACCCCTGGCAGACAGAAGGATGGAGTGAGTCTAGGACACGGTTACAAATATCCCTCAGCTTCACTGATCCCTCCAGAGCGGGGAAGACGTTGGGCGACAGAGCAGATGTCCCCCAAATTTCTGATCTGAAACAGCCCTAAAGATCTCTGATAGGTTATTGGGGTTTCATAGAATCACAGAACGGTTTGGGTTGGAAGGGACCTTAAAGCTCCTCCTGTTCCAACCCCCCTGCCATGGGCAGGGACACCCTCCACTAGACCAGGTTGCTCAGAGCTCCATCCAACCTGGCCTTGAACACTTCCAGGGATGGGGCAGCCCAAACTTCTCTGAGCAACCTGTGCCAGGGCCTCACCACCCTCCCAGGGGAGGATTCCCTTCCATCTGTGACCATCTTTGCCATGGCTTGGTGCTGCTCAGCCCTGCTCAGGATGCCCGTGGGAAGACCCAGCTGCCTTCAAAGACGGGCTGTGGACAGACACCACCGGGAGCTGCCAGGGCAGCACCGCACTGGAAAATGAAAAGAAGACACCAAACATGTAACGACCCATCCACGGACACCAAGATTCCAACAGCACTTCCCTGCTGGCCAAGAACCACAGCTGGAGGAGCAAAACCTGGTGGAAGTGC
>NW_020955304.1:1480303-1485382 GCF_003031625.1 Empidonax traillii | reverse complement strand
CTGCCTTCAAAGACGGGCTGTGGACAGACACCACCGGGAGCTGCCAGGGCAGCACCGCACTGGAAAATGAAAAGAAGACACCAAACATGTAACGACCCATCCACGGACACCAAGATTCCAACAGCACTTCCCTGCTGGCCAAGAACCACAGCTGGAGGAGCAAAACCTGGTGGAAGTGCTGAAGTGCTGTTATACCCCAGCAGTGTCTGCAGCTTACACGGTGCCTGCAGCATCCCACGCTTCCACACCTTCCCACACCCCGCACGCTGACAGACACGAATTTCGCCCAAACGCCCCAACAAAAGCATTTTTTGGATTTGTTTCAGCCTGATTTTTTGGCTGTCCCGGCCCACATGGTGCAAACAAGCCGCAGCAGGTGACAGGTGACGAGGGAGGTGGGTCCAAAGGACATACATTGACTGCAGCGATCGTGACCATGTTGGAGCCGTAGAGCCGCAGCCACATCTCCTGCACGGCTCTCCAGAACTCGCCGTAGTGCTCCACGTTCTTCCCACACATCTCCATGATGTCCAGGCCAGAGGAGAATATTTTGGGGATAGCCTGGAGTTGGGAAAATACAGACATCCCTTAGAGTCGCTATCAGCCTTTAGCCCTCGGCGTGACAGCCTGAGGAAAGTGATAATTATATGTGATATGAGGGTCTTTTGGAGTTCTGAAAGTATCTCCCCGGTGCTCCCACAGCCTGGATCATCCCACCACCACGGCCTGCAGTGCTGGGACTCTGCCTGCAGCACGATTTCTCACTGTCAGGGTCCCTGTGTGGGTACAATCAGCCACACAGCACAAAACCTGCCCTGTCCCACTCCCAGGCACCACCTCGTCCCCACACGTGTCTGAAAACAAACACTGGCATCTCCTCCAGGAGATCTCACGGGATGTGTCAGGTTGGTAGATAAGCAGATTTAATTTGCATGACAAATGACAACACTTGGCTGTTGTTCTGCCAGAAGGGGGCACAGAAGGAAGATCACAGCCCTTCCCAGAACCTCCTCCCCTCCTCCCAGAGCCAATCAAAGCTGCCTCCGGGCCCTCCTGTCCCAGTGACCAGTGACCCCAGAGACCAAACACGAGCAAGGGACAACACCTACGGATGTAATGATCACACCCCGGCAGGCACGGTCGTTCTCCAACTTCTCCAGGCTTATGGAAAACTCAGTGAGGAAGTCCAGGCTCAGGCTGTTCACCGGGGGACTCTTGAACTTCATCATGGCAACGCCTGTGCCAGGGTTAACGCAGAGATATCAGACTGCCCAGCACAGCAGCACACAATGCCCTGCCTAGGGCAGCCTCACCTGCCTCCCTGTTTCCCTGCTCATCTGATCGTGTCTTCCCACTCCTGGCTCTTTAAAAAGCTCCCAGAGCTGCAGGGCCAAGGGCAAGGTCCTGCTTTTGCCCAGTGAGCTGGGCTCACTCAGCCAGTGGTGGACCTGGAGCACAGACCAGGACATGTGTGGTGGCACCTCACGTGTCCCAAAGCCCTTCGGGGTCACGCTGCTCGACACTTCCCTTCTCTCTGGGCTCAACAGGTAAGGTCAAGCCTGTATGTTTGTCCCAGTAAACAGCCTTGCCCGGGGGATCACAAACCTGACTGAGCCTGCCAGCACCACGGGAAGGGCTCTGAGCCCTTGTCCACTCCCAGACGGCCCTACCCTGCCCCAAAAGCTCCTCCCCAAATGCATAGTTTGGGTGCTGCAGCCATGCCATGCCATGCCCAGGATGGGCACGGCGTGAAGACACACCTACGGGCCTGAAGGCAGGAGCTGGGAAGCCACAAGAAGAGGCACCTTTGTTGAGTGCAGGGACCGTGGTCTCGTGACAGCTATTCCTGGTAGCAGAAATTCCCAACAGCTGTTCCCTGAAGGAGCACTGCCACTCTACCAGGTGCCCAGAGCAGGAACCCCTCAGAGGGGACGGTGACAGCCAGGGCTGGCCTGTGGCACCCCAGCAGCACCAGCCATGCGAAGGGCCCACACTCAGCAAGGCTCCTGACCCCAAACACTTCAAGCAGCTGCAGCTGGAACACCTGGGGCTTTGGTGGCTTTCCATGCCCAGGGCCGCATGGGACAGGGATGGAAGTACCCCACGGTGCCCATGGGTCGCGGGTGACGCACCACCGTACCTGAGCTCTCGTCCAGATCCACCTGGATCTTGTTGTTGCTGAAGGCACGGCATGGGGCGAGCGGGAGCTGCCGGGCGGCCCTGTCCCACGATGGGGGCCGGCAGCACAGGGACAGCACACCTGGGGGACACAGACAGGTAGGGACAGGTAGGGCACGGCCCCCACGGGTGTGGGGCGCGCTCCCCAAAGCCGCTCTGCACGGACAAGGTGGGACATGGGGACACCCTGACACACTGAGGGAGGATAGAGGGACACCCCGTCCCATGATGGGGGACATGGGGAACACCATGACCCGCTGAAGAAGGATGTAGGGGCACCCCAACCCAGAGCAGGGGACATGTGGGACACCCGCGGCAGGGGGACACGTGGGGCACCCACGGAGTGACAGTGGGGGGTATCCTGGCGGCGCGGGGGCCACAGGAAGGTGTCGGGGCCAGGCCGAGGCCGGGGCAGGGCCCGGGTAGGGCGGGGTCTGGGCGCACCTGAGCGGGCGATCCGCCGGGCCAGGGTCGGCGCCGCCGCCATCTTCTGCCGCGGCTCAAGGGTACGGGGCGGGGCGATGGGCGGGGCGATGCGTGAGGGGCGGGGCTTGGGACGGCCCCGCCCACAGCACACGGCCCGGCAGTGCCGAGTTTGAGGCCCCGCCCACTGCAGTGAAGGCACCGCCCATTGACTGAAAGCTCCGCCCACAGTTGGTGCTGCTGCGCGCACGTGCTGCCCCCACGTGGTGGCCCTGCCTGCCCTGCCTGTACTACCCATACAGACGGCACAGACACCACTGCCCTGCCTGCCCTGCCTGTACTACCCATACAGACGGCACAGACACCACTGCCCTGCCTGCCCTGCCTGTACTACCCATACAGACGGCACAGACACCACTGCCCTGCCTGCCCTGCCTGTACTGCCTGCACTGCCCATACAGACTGCACAGACACCACTGCCCTGCCTGCCCTGCCTGTACTGCCTGCACTGCCCATACAGACTGCACAGACACCACTGCCCTGCCTGTACTGCCTGCACTGACTGCACTGCCTACATTGCCCTGTCTGCACTGCCTGCACTGCCTGCGTTGCTCTGCCTACACTGTTCTGCCCTACCCTACCTGCCTGCACTGCTCTACCTTCTCTGCCTGCCTCTAGCAGCCTGCCCTGCCCATCCTGCACTGCTCTGCCTGCCCACACTGTCTGCACTGTCCTGCCTGCACCGCCCTACCGTGCCAGCAATGCCTGCACCATTCTACCTCTGTCCTGCCTGCACTGCCTCCCCGTCCTCCCTGCCCTGCATCCAGCCATGTGCCCAGGGTCCCCATACACCTTCTCTCACCCCACAGCCCAGCAGCCCCTGCCTGTTCCCTGCTCGGAACGCCGGAGCCGCGGGAGCCCTGGGCCGTGGCCAGCCGCCCCCGCAGAGCGCTGGCCCGGGGCCGGGGGCTGGGAGTCCCGGTGCAGGGCCGTGCCAGCGGTGGCTGCAGATCTCATCATGGTGGGGGCTGCCCCGGGGGGGCACCACGGGGGCCAGGGACGACCGTGCCGCGCAGGCAGAAAGCGTCCGGCAGTGGGATGGCGGGGATGGCATTGCCCCTCTGCCTGATCCTCGCTGTCACCCTGCAGGATGGCCTGACCCAGGCGCCGGGACCCCTGGCGCGCCCCGGTCCCGGCCCCCTGATCCTGCGGCTGCGGCGCCTGGAAGAGCAGGTGGGTGCAGCGGAGGGGAGGAGGTGCTGCCCAGCCTGTGCCAGCGGGGCACTGGGCATTTTGGGTTTGGCAGGGACCCGGCATGGGGATGTGGGCTCACCCCACCCCATCCCACTCCCTTGCAGTTTCTCCGGCTCCAGGAGGTGACGCTGAGCCATCTCCAGAGCATCGCCAGCAACTACAACATCTCCTATAACATCGATGGGCGCTTCCAGGAGCTGGCGGAGCTGGCGGAGGCGGCTGTCGCTGCCCGGGCCGCCCTGGGTGCCGAGCTGGCCCGTCTGGCCACCACTGGCCGGCGGCTGCACCGCCGGCTGAAGCGGCTGGAGGGGACAGTGAGTGCCCTGAGCCCACTGCACCGCCCGGCCGCCCACCCACCAGGTGCACCGGTGGAGACTGGCACTAAGCCACAGGGCCTGCTGGACACTGCCCGGAGCCGGGACAGCCACCTGAAGCAGGAGCCATCGCGCCAGGCTGCCCCCAGCACCCCCAGCCCTCGGCGCCCAAAGACGAGGCGGTGGCAGCAGCGCCGGCAGGAGGAAGGGCACTGGCTGCCGGCTGATGCCAGGCCTGGTGGAGAACCCACGGAACACGCAGAGATCCCTCATGATGCAGCACCGGCACCCCAGCCCACGGCACCGGTGCTCCCCCCCGTGACTACGGTCCCCCGAGAGCAGCCCCCAGCCCTCCAGCAGCCAGAGGAGGGCAGGTACGGCCCCCTTTCCCCTGTGCCCACCTCCCCTGCCTGCCGGGCCGGTGCCGTGCTGCTCTTCCCCAACACCTCCGCGGGGCACGGGGCTGTCCTGGCGCTGGGGCCACACCGGGGGCTGCGGGCACTGTCGCTCTGCTCCTGGCTGGCCACTCCAGCCCCCCGCCTCGGTGCCCTCCTCTCCTACTCCACTCAGTTGGGCCGCAGCGAGCTGGCCCTGCGTGGCCGTGGCGGGGATGTCCCCGGCTCCGCACGCTTCATCCTGGGGGACGGGCAGTTCCGGGAGCTGCCGGTGCAGCCGCTCCTGGGTGGCGAGTGGCACCACCTGTGCCTCACCTGGTCCTCCAGCCAGGGCCGGTACCGCTTCTACGTGGACAGGCGGCTGCTGGCCGCCGGCTCCGGCTTCCAGCAGGGCTATGAAATTCCCGCTGGGGGCTCGCTGGTGCTGGGCTGGGAGCAGAACGGCCCCAGCAGGGACTTCGGCAATTTTGTGGGTCACCTGGCTGGCTTCGCTCTCTGGAGACGGGCTCTCCTGC
>NW_020955304.1:1465657-1479383 GCF_003031625.1 Empidonax traillii | reverse complement strand
GTACCGCTTCTACGTGGACAGGCGGCTGCTGGCCGCCGGCTCCGGCTTCCAGCAGGGCTATGAAATTCCCGCTGGGGGCTCGCTGGTGCTGGGCTGGGAGCAGAACGGCCCCAGCAGGGACTTCGGCAATTTTGTGGGTCACCTGGCTGGCTTCGCTCTCTGGAGACGGGCTCTCCTGCCCGGGGAGGTGGCCAGAATGGCAACCGGGCGGGGGCTGCCCCGCGGCCCTCTCCTCACGCTGGGTGATGCCTCCCTGCGGGGCGGGGTGCACAGGGTGGCGTGTCCCTGCCTCCAGCACTGCCCGTGACGAGCCTGGCAGCAGGAATGGTGCCGGCTCCCAGCGGTCACGGCTGCTGATGCCGAGGTGGATCCTCCCGGGGCGATGGGACACCCGGCAGAGAGAACATCCCAGGAGCGGGACCACCGGAGGCGGGGCAAAGAGAAAGGGGCCTTGGCTACCCGTATGGCACAGGTGGGACCAAAGCCGGAGGTCGTCTGCTCCCAGAAGATGTACAGCCCATCCTTCCTATTAAAGTGCTCCGGACAGTGGAGAAACCTCACTTATTTCTGCTCTGCTCTTCACTGTAGCACTCGGTGCCACTCGGAGCCCGGCAGGAGCCGGAGCCCAGGCTGGGTCACGCGCGGGTGACCCGGCTCGTCCCCTGCCCCTGAGTCAGAGCAGGGGAAGCGGAGCACGGGACGGGCCCGTGACCGGGCTGAGCCGGCGGGGCCGGAGCCGCTGCCGCCGCTCCCGAGCGCTGAGCCCGCCCGCGGGGCTCCTTGGCCGGGCAGGGCTCTGGCCAGCCCATGCTGCTCCGGGGGTGCTCGGGCGAAGCACGCACGCTGCCAAACAGCCCCCCTGCGGAACTCTGTGTCCGGAGGGCTGGAGCAGCCCCGGCTGCAGGCGCACCTGGAGCCCCGTGTTCCCGCAGCCTCGTGTTCCCGGGGGCGGCGGGGTGGCTGGGTGTGCTGGGGCAAAGCCTCGGGGCGGCCCCGCTACCGAGGCGCCCAGCCTGGCCCGTCTCGCCTCATCCCGTCCCGATCCATCCCGCTGCCCCCTTCCCGGAGGGAGCGCCGGGCGGAGGGGTCGGCGGGACTACAACTCCCATGGTGCCCCGGGGCGCCCCCGGCCGGCGCGGCGGTCACGTGGCGGCGGCGGTCACATGAGCGGGCGGCGGGGCAGGGCCGGGGCCGGTGCGGGAGTCGCCGCCGCCGCCCTGCATGGCCAACGTCGCCAAGAAGGTGTCCTGGTCCGGCCGCGACCGCGACGACGACGAGGACGGGCGTGCGGGAGAGACCACCCCGCTGCTCAACGGCACCGGCCCCGGGGCGGCGGGCGGCGCCCGGCAGGTGGGTACCGCCACCGGGAGCGGGGGTGGCGGGTCTGTGCCGTCCCGCGCGGGGAGTGGGGCCGCGGGTCGGGGTCGTGTCCGCGCCCCGCCCCGCTCCGTCCTCGGTGGGGTTTAGCCGTGTTCGTCGCCCCGGGGCTGTGTGGGCGTGTCGGGGCTCGGCTGCCCGAGCAGCCCCGGGGGCAGTGGGGGCTCCCCCAGGGGGGAAAAGCAGAGCCTGGCGGGGAGGGAGCCACGGCCGGGGCGCTCGGGGCACTCGCGGGAGAAAAACTGAGCGCGGCACCGAGTCAGGGGCGAGCAGGGCCCGTCACGGGGTGCCCGCGCACGGCGGGGCTGGGCCGGGACCCCCCTGGCTCTGTAGGGCCGGCTCTGCCCCCTCCTCTGCCGGGGGGTGGTCCCTGACAGCAGCGCCCTGCTTCTGCCCGCTGGGGCTGCTCTCGTCATTCATGGAATCGCAGCTTGGACTGGGCTGGAAGGGACCTTAAAGATCATCTCGTTCCACCCCCTGCCACGGGCAGGGACACCTTCCACCAGCCCGGGTTCCTCCAAGCCCCGTCCAACCTGGCCTTGGACACTTCCAGGGCTGGGGCAGCCACAGCTTCTCTGGGCAACCTGTGCCAGGGCCTGCCCACCCTCACAGGGAAGAATTTCTCCCCATTATGCAATCTAAATCTCTCATCTTTTACTTTAAAGACATTCTCCCTTGTCCTATCTCTATCTGACCATGTAAAATTCATCTCTACTAAATTTATTTCTGCCAGAAGCATCGTTCTGTGAGAGCCCCTTGCCTGACGTGCTGCTGCCCAGATCAACAGGTTGAGCTCAATACCCAAGAGCATCTGACACTGGTGTGGAGGGCATCGTGCAGGATTTGTGGGGCTACACGAGCAAAAAGCAAGTCCAGAGTGGGCCTGGACTTTCAGGCAAATTAATTTTGGGTAATTAAGCGAGGAGAACTTCTCTCTTGTGTACCTATTCGGGCCGCCTGTCTGGCAGTCTCCCCTCCACACGCCATCAGTGGAGAACAGCGAGGCACTTGGCACATGCTGCAGAGCAAAACTGAGGCTGGGCCTGCTGGGCTGGGCTGTGATGTGGGTGGGATGTCAGGCTGGGTCCAGGGAGCACTTCTGTGTCCACACCAGGTGCGAGGGGAACTGTCTCGGGGTGATGTCCTTGGATTTTCCATGAGGTTTTCTGGGAGACTTGAGCTGAGATAGGGAGGAGCAGTGCCAGCTTTTGGCAGCTGTTGGCAGGGATGTCTCATGCAGCACGATTCTGTGCTGCCCTGCTCCTGGGCAAGTCAGAACAGCCAGCTAATTAGAGGGAAATTTAGGGCTCGTTAGGCTGGAAGAGCCTTGTGGAGTGCTGTGGGAGTGGGGAATGGAGTCTAGAAGGAGACACCTGTGCCATGGCAGCTGTTCTGGGGAGAAAATAAAAGTAATCCTCCTGGGCAGCACAAGAGGACCCCGTGTATTCACAGCATGTGTGGAATCCTGCTGGTCTGCAGGGTGTTAGAACAGGGATTAACCAGATCCCGTGGCTGTGGGTCAGTTAGGAAAAAGTTTTCCTGTTGGCTTGGAAGAAATGCCTCGGCCCTTCTGCAGCAGGGGCAGCTGGAGGTGGAGACTCAGCCTGGACAATGTGATTTATCATCACTGTGTCCCTTCACAGCACGGGCAGCTCAGGTCCCAGCTGGTGACAAGGCGCTGCTTGGCATTTTCCTTGGCAGAGGAGGGGAGTGAATCCCTGGCCAGAGCTCTGCCTGGCAGTGGCAGTGGCACTGGCCTGGCTGGGTTGTCACCATAGCACTGGGGGTTGCATTTCAGTGCAGAGCAGCTGCTTCTCCCTTTGCCCCGGGTACTGTGGAGTCAGGAATTGAAGTGGGAGGGCAGGACAGCCTTGGCAGAAGAACAAAGAGAGGCTGGAGCTGCTTAGCTCAGGGGAGATGAAAACTTGGGTTGTGGTAATACAGTAAAATGTCCCCAGTGGAGCTTCTTCCCTTTCTCATGCGCTTGTTTAATGAAAATGAAAGTGATCTTAAGGCAGCCAAAGGAAACACAGGGCTGCAGCTCCCCAGCTGAACAGCTGAGAGAGACCTGCTTGAGGGCAGGAGGTGAGGAGGGGTTGGATAAACACACTTGTGACCGTGGAGGGGATGCTACAGGGCTGTGCTTGAGGTCTTCTCTGGTTTTGGGGCCAGTTGAGCGCTGTTTCAGACCTGACTAAGCCTTCATCCTCTCACCAGGACTTTCCAGTCCCTTGAGCATCTCAAGAACTGAGAGTCTGCCTGTACATCTGAGCATCACCTCCTGCTGTGGGCTGTCCTTTACCTGTGTTCTCAAGCCATTTGTGTCAGTTCTCAGGCTGGAAAGTGGATGGCCAATTTTAGTAAGAGCAGCCAATTTCTGTCGTTAGGCCTTTTTTGACAAAGAACTCTTCTTCTTCATTACCATCAAAGCCATTTGTGCTGAAATGCCTTGACATTGGGGTTGGTACAATGCTCCTGCTCCAGAGGGTGCCTGGAACAGGCTGCTGCTGCCGAGCAGCTTGTCCCTCTTAACCCTTGTGTGTTTATTCTGCATCTCTGGGTGTTGTTGGTCTCGTTACTCTCAAGTAACAGGATGCAAAATGCAGCCTTAGTGGCTGGGCTGCAATCAAAAAAAAACTCGGTGGGAGGAAGGGGAAAAAGAGAATTCTGGTGGGTGAGCCCTGATTCCTGGCAGATGGGCTGCAGATACAAGGTACCAGCAGAGAGGCTGCTTGTCCCTGCTTTTGGGAGCTTGGAGGTGACCTCCCTGGAGAGCCACTGCCTTCAGGTGGTAGCAGGAGCTTCTCCAAGCAGAGAAGTTTTAGGAAATGTTCTGCTGGGCGCTCACACCGTCAGGGACTGTGGCAGCACTTTTTCCTTGTGCTGCTCCTCTGCAGAGGGGACACGTGGGACAAGGTGCCTGGAGGAAGGCCAGGGCAATAATGGCATCTCCCAGCCTTGTGCAGTGAGGGTCAAGGAGCAGCTGTGCCCTGGAGTGGCAGTCTGGAACCAAAATTGTAGCTAAGTGGTGACATCTCGAGGAGAGTGGTGACACTTTCTCCCCATTACGAGCCTGGAGGTGAGCCCCTCTCCCCTGTTATGAGCCTGTTCTCTCCTGCTGTGGAGCGTTCTGGGGATGATGATGAGTTGTTTTGGAGCCTGTCTCAGCTGTGGTTTGTGTCAGAGGAGGGGAATTTCAAAAGCCTTTCGGCTCATCTCCCCCATTTGCTGCCATAACCAGTGAGGGGATTTCCTGTGACAGGGACCTGATGACAGCCTGGAGCTGTCTTTGCACCCAAGCTGGTATCAGGGGCTTCTTGGCTTGGCCCTAGGGGCTGGAAATCCTCTTCCTTCCCTCCCACAGCTTCTGTAATACAGCTGTGGGCTCCTGCTGTGGTCTGTGCTGTGCTTTATCTCATCAGTAATGGAGAGTCACGTGCGTGCAGTTCGTTACTGAGCACGGGATGGTGATAAGGGGCAGTGTGGGGGGGTCTCCTCATGCTGGGCCCCTGGGGGTGGGGGATGTCCTGCAGTGAACAGCCAGCATGACAAAGGGAAAAGGGACCTCAGATAGTCTCTAGCCTAGCCCCTTCTAAGAGCAGATCCCTTAGACCAGGTCATTCAGGGCCATATCCAGTGGAGATTTGGGTATCTACTTTGCCTCTTCTTTGGCCCCATGTTCAGGGTGTCACCACCCACAAGGTGAACGTTTGGCTCTAATAACTAAGGCAGAAGTTCTTTTACTGTAGCTTATCCACTGTTTCTTTTCCTATGGCTCAGTCCTCTCTGTAACCTCTTGTTGGGTGTCTGGAGTTGGCAAAGCTGCTTTCTGGCTGCTGGGGCTCGTCCACCCCAGGTGCAGGGCTTTGTATTTGAACTTTGGGGGCTTCCTTGCAGCCTGGTGAGGTCCCTCTGAGGAGCAGCCCTGCCTGCCAGCGTTCCTACTGCCCCACTAACACATGTTAAGCAGCTTTGGTTCAGTTCAAGGCTCCAGGCACCTTTTCACAGAGCTCAAAGTGGGTAAGGAATTAACTTTACCACCCAAAAGGGGCAAGTGCCATCTCATGTGCTGCTGTTGGAGTCAGGCTCAGCTGATCCCAGGGCCTCTCCTGGGACAGGAGAGCTGTTAACCCATCCATGTTTTCTGGCTTTTGGCAGCAGTGCATTTTGTTGTGTGGAGATACCTCTGTGTGCCGTGGTCACGCCAACATCACACGTACCCAGGATCAGCAGCTGCCTTGGCCCGAGTTTGAAAACATCCCAAGGAGGGCATTGCTTGGTGAATCTTTGAGCTGTGCACAAATAACCTTCTGTCTTGGCTCCTGGCTGCCTGAATCCTTCCTTTTCCTCTTACCAGAACTGAGTGCTGATGGAAGTAGCCTTTTCCTGCCCTCCTGGCATGTGATTCGTGTGGCGGGTGAGACAAGAGCCAGCCCTCTGCTCACAGGAGCCAGAGGGGTGCCAGGGCTTGGGGGGTGGGGCATGTTAAAAATACACTGCTTGTCTAACAAAGCTCAGCTGCAGGTTCAGCTGCTGCTCCTTTCCTTTCATCTGGGTCATGCTGGTGCTTGACCCACTGGGACTTGAGCTGCTGTGCCCTGGCTGCTCGCTCCACAGGGAAGTGGGGGATGTGGCGTGGTGTCACTGATTCACCCACATTTGGTCTTTCCATGGAACTTTGTAGCTTAACAGAAGGAGAATTTTCCCTGAAGGGCTGGTCCTGTCTGAGGTCTGAGCCCAGGCCTGAGGAGGGGACATGGTGTGAGTGACCTTTTCCATCTCATTGCCTCGGTCTTGCCCTGGGCACGTGGCATCTCACAGGAGCCCTAAATCTTTGTGCTTCCTGAAGCCAGGTCAAGGTGGGTTTGTTTGCAAGGTCTCAGCTTTGTCCCTCCCAGGCTTCAGGGTGGGGACCATGTCCTTCCCCTCTCCTCAGGATGGCGAGGGCCTGGCTGGAACCTCTGCCTGCCACCAGAACAGCTGGGCACTGAAACAGGCAGTTCCTGCCTCCAGCTCATGACTCTGCCCAAGTTCCCATCCGGGGAGGTGACAGCTTTGTGTGTGCCCAGCTTGCAGGAGTCCACAGTGGTCTGCTGTGACAGCCAGGAAAAGGGTCCACCTGGATCCTTTCCACAGGGATTGTGGAGCCATCACAGACCAGAACCAAAGCACAGGCTGATCTTACCAAACCAGTGCCTGAAAACAGCTCCATGGAGCACTTTGGGCTCGGGCTGCTGGGACTAAAGGGCACCAAAGAGGGTTTGAGAAGCTGGACCAGAACCCATCTGCAGGTCAGGGAGTGAATGAGAATGTGGAGCAGACGGAGAAATGGGAAAATAGGTCAGGCTGCAAACACAAAGGGATATTCTTCGTCTGCAGTGACGTGCATGGCTCCCAACTGCTCTGGCCTGCACGTTCCAGACGGGATCGGTGGGGATTAAAGCAGCGGGGGCTTGGTTTGGGACCTGCCAGCAGGGAGGGACCAACATGCCAGGGCCCCGCTGTCGCTTGCCATTCTTGCAGGTCCTTTAACCTGGCAGCTGGGGAGGTGTGAGGCTCTGGAGGGGAACATCTTAGTGCTTTGGAATGGTGTTTGGGCTGTGCTCAGTGACGGTGCTGCTCGTACCCCTGTGCATCCCTGTGTTTCACAGCGAGCAGGGATGGCAGCTGCCTGCTCCCTCCAGGTGCCCCCCTGGCACTGCCCAGCTGGAGGCTGGCTCAGCTGCAGCCTGAGCCCCTGCCTGTCTTGACCAGGAGACAGAGTTGCCTCATATAGTCCAAAAACTCCTGTGTTATGCAACTGCACTGCCAGGAACAAGCCCGAATTCTCACCAGCGAAAGGAGAACCTGCTCCTCAGAGAGAGATGCAAATAATCCTCTTTCCACTATCACACTGGGGCTGGCTCAGGGGAGGCACTGATGCCCCCGAGGCTGTGCCCACTTCCTCTGGTGTCTGGTGGCTGGCAGCCAGCGTGGCTGTCACTCCGCTCCCAGCTGCTCCAAGGGTGACAAACATGCTCATCTGCCTGGCTGAGAAACGCTGCTGTGGAGCAGATGGCAGAGCCAGATGTGCCCTCAGCCATCCCTCACTGCTGGCTGGGCTTGTGGCTGTGGAGGTGGTGCTTTGTCCAGGGGCTCTGTCCCTCCCCAGCCCCAGGGCAGTGTGGAACGTGTGGCTGGGCACTGCGCTCTGTGGCTGGAGGCTTGTGCTGGCCAGCCCTGAATAAGCTGCTCCTGGCTGGCACCTTCCCCAGGTGAGCTGGCTCTGCCAGCTGACAGGTTGGAGCAGCTCTCCCAAATCCCAGCAGGCTGCTGCTGGCTCTGGTTCCCTCGGGGTCCCATCTCCTCGGCGTGTGCTCTGAGAGCAGGGTGCTGCGTTTTGGGGGGCTCTTGATGCTGGGCAGACAGGCAGAGCTCAGTGTGGGAGGTAGAGCAGGAGCATCTTGCATGGCTGCTCCTTCCTCCTGCTGAGACTTGCAGTTCATTCAGGAATTGACCTCATTTTCCCTTCTGTCCTCAGCTCACTCCTTCCTCCTTCCTGCGCATCGGGCAGCTGAGCAATGTGGACCTCAACGAGGACATCCATGAGCTGGTGAGTGGCACAGGGAGGGTCTACTCCTACTGAGACACCTTCCCTTCTTCCACTGACAGCTGCTGTCGTTCCCCCCTCACATCCTGCTTGTTCCATGAAGACTCCAGTGCTTCTTCCTGGGCTGGGCGACCTTCATGGCATGGGCAGCTGCTGCTGCCCCGGGGGCCCCTCTGGCATCCCCAGTAAATGCTTTAATTTGGAGCTGGGAACAGCTTGCACGGTCAAAGGCGTTTGGGAAAGAGAATTTGATTTCTGCCCAAAAAACATGGATATGCTTGAAATAGCTCCTTGCCTTTGGCCAAAGGAATTTCCTGCCAAGGTGAAAGGTTGCCCTCCCCCTGAGCATGGAGCTGCTCGGAGGCAGTGCTGGGTCAACATGGCTGGGCAAACCCTCCACCTGCTCCTGGGGAGACATCCTGCCCGGGGCTGGAGAGGTGCTGGGTGAGAGTGCACACCTGACAGCTGGTCCAGCTGCGTTTAACTGGTGGGAAATCATCCCAGATCCCGGCCTGCCAGCCAGCTTGCACCTACAGTCCTCCCTGAGCATAAAAACAAGTTAAACCAGCAGTTGCACAGCACAGGGGAGGGTTGGACTCAGACCTCACCGTCCTAACGTGTGGATCACATCCCACAGCAGACAGAGCTCCCTCGGCAGCGTCCCAATGAGATCCCCCACAACGAGAAGCTCCTGTCGCTCAAGTATGAGGTGAGTGCCCATCTCCCCCGTCTCTGCTCTGCCCTCTGGGATGTAGCAAGTGAGGTATGAGGGGCAAGGGCTCATGGCTGCCCACTTAGCAGGGTTTCAGTGTGGGAGGAGTGGAATTGAGGGAGGAAAATGATACAGGGGTGTGGAGGAGCAGTGTGAGGGGCTGAGGGCAGCGCTCCCCAGCATGGGGGTCTCCTCCCCTGCACTGGATGGTAACAGCATCTCCCTTTTCTGAACTAGAGCTTGGACTATGACAACAGTGAAAACCAGCTATTCCTGGAGGAGGAGAGGAGGATAAACCATGCGGTGAGTCTTGCTGTGACCCAGCTGCCTGCTCTCCCCAGCCCATGGAAGCTGCTTCTCCGTGCCAGGGGAGGCTGTGCTGAAAGCAGTGTGTGAGCTGGGATGGGTTTATAGACACTGACCAGCTTCTGATGAGCCATAAAATCTCAGGAGCAAGAACCCACCGTGGGGTAGTTGGAACAGGAGCTAATCTGGGTCCACATGGTGTCATGGGGCAGGTCCCTGAGCCTAGGGACTTCTGGAGTCATGTGAAGCATCTGCCCTGAGGGCAGCAAGAATCCCCACAGGAGTGGCCTAACAGAGGCAGGCAAGCTGGAAAAGCACCTTAGGGATGCCACAGAGGGCCAAGGGCAGTGGCTTAAAATAAGTGATTTGGGTCAGCCAGCTCCAGTGCTCCCTGGCTCTCCTCTGAGCTGCCCAGCCTTGGGGCTGTGTTGGGGTGGGTTGGGGTCCCCTGAAAGCTGACAGGGGCTGGGCTGGATGGTAGCAGGGTGTGACTGCTGTCTGCCCCTCAGGCGTTCCGGACAGTGGAGATCAAGCGCTGGGTGATCTGCGCCATGATCGGGATCCTCACCGGCCTCGTCGCCTGCTTCATCGACATCGTGGTGGAGAACCTGGCTGGCCTCAAGTACAGGGTGGTGAAGGACAGTATCCTCATGAAGCAGTGGCCACCAGCTAGCTGGGAGCTGCAGGATCTCTGCTCCTGGAAGCTGTGAGAGGGGTGCTAGGAGGGAAGAGGGCAGCGCTTCCCCGACTGGGCTTGGTGGCACAGACCCTGCTGCCCGAGGTGCTGCTGGGCTGAGCTGTGGCTGGGCACTGCCCAAGCAGAGGAGGCTCCTCCCTAAGTGCACAGGGGCCCTGAGCAGCCTCCTCTAGGGAGTGACATCCCTTCCTATGGCAGGGGGTTGGAGCTAGATGATCTTTAAGGTCCCTTGCAACCCAAACCGTTCTGTTGTGGGAGGGATGGTACCCAAGTATTGCTGGTCTTTCCTTGAGCTGCTGCCCCAGACATCGACAAGTTCACAGCCAAGGGGGGTCTGTCTTTCTCCCTGTTGCTCTGGGCCACCCTGAATGCCAGTGTGGTGATGGTGGGCTCCGTGATCGTTGCTTTCATAGAGGTAAGAGTTTGGAACTGCTCTGGGTTTTTTAAATGAGTGAAGCAGGATCGTGTCTCCAGAAAACGTGCAAATTTATGTAACAGCAAATGTGTTTCTGCCAGATTGGCTCCTGGTAGCCCCATCTCCTCGCTGTTGGCTCCAGCTGTGCTGTGGAGTTTCCCTGGGGCTGTCAGACTGCTGGGATGTGCTGCCCTTTCCTGGCAGCCTGGGGCAGAGGGTGTGCTCCAGCCTTGGGTGTGGGTGCAGCCAATCCTTGGCCCTGGCTCAGCCTCTCCTTGTTGGATGTACATGAACCCTGATAGAGATCAGTCTGCCTGGGTGCCTCAGGGTCACACTCTGGAGGACAAGATGGAGGCTGTGACTCCCTATGGAACACTCTAATCCATAGTGTCTTCCTTGTGGCTTTGCCCTTGTTCTCCCTGGCTACCAAGTATGAACCTTCTGCAGCACCAGGCCTCTTGCCATGACACAATGTGGGAACACAGGACCGTCCCCAAGAACCCAGCCAGTTCCTTCTCGCTGGCACATTTTCCCTTAGGAAGTGGGTTTCTCCCTCAAACCTACCTCCAGAGCCTGCAGATAAGCTTTGGCCTCATCTTAGAGCCCCCCCGAGGGTGTGCTGGGTGCACCCTGTGCTGAGAGACGGAGTGAGGTGGCCAGTGTGTCCCCATCCTGTGTGTGACAACCACTCATGCTCTCCCTGCTCCCTGCAGCCCGTGGCAGCTGGCAGTGGCATTCCCCAGATCAAGTGCTATCTCAACGGGGTGAAGATTCCACACGTTGTCCGCCTCAAGGTAGGAAGCGGGAGGTGGTGGGATGGCCTGGGCGTGTTGTGTCCTCATGGGGTGGTCCCTGCCCACGCTGTGGCTGAGGAGGAGCTGGCAGGAGCTCCCAGCTCTGTGACTGTCGCCCCCAGTGCCAAGGGTTAAACCTCCTGCCCTGGGATCAGCAGCTGGCGCTGGGAAGAGCAGCTCTGAGTAATTTTTTGCTCTGGCCAAGAAGAAAATTCACCAATCGTGTTGCCACAACGGGGGGCTGAGAATCACAAGTTCCCCCAGGTCACAGGCTCCTGCCCCAGGGCTGGCTGGGTCTGTGTCTCCCGTGGCTGCTGGGGTTATGTTCCTTGTGCCACCCCTGTGATGAGCTGTGCCTGTCTCTGTTTTGCAGACCCTGGTGATCAAAGTCTGCGGGGTCATCCTCTCGGTGGTCGGCGGCCTGGCTGTTGGGAAGGTGATGTGCACAAAGCGCTCTCTGGCACTGCTGCCATGGTGGTACCCACTGCTGGCACCTGTGTCACAGCCTGTCCCTGTGCTGGACACAGGGCACGGGGGGCCCTGTAATAATTCCCAGTGTATTCCCTGGTGTCTGCTGGCCAGGGTGACCGGTGTGGCCAGGCTTGGGAAGGCCTTGGGGCTGTGTGTGGCACAGCTGAGGGTTGGAGAGCAGCAGCCTGTGTCCATTGGTGGTTATCCCTGCAAATGTTAGATGGGGCAGACTTGGGTGCTTCATCAGGACTTTTCTGGCTTGCTGGGATCTAAGGCAGACAAAGGAAATGTATCTCCTCAGCTCACAAGAGGTGACCACGGGAGCCATTTGCTAGAATAAGGATTTCATAGAATCGTGGAATGGTTTGGGTTGGAAGGGACCTTACAGCTCATCTCATTCCACCTCCCTGCCGTAGGCAGTGACACCTGCCACTAGACCAGGTTGCTCAGAGTCCTGCCCAACCTGGCCTTGGACACTTCCAGGGCTGGGAAGGGGGAAAATGTAATTTCCCCGAAGGAAATCTTCCCATCCAGCTTCAGGACTGCTAGCTGGTAAGCAACATCCAACCATCCCTGTTCTTCCTTCTCCCCTTTGAATGTGCCCTCTGGCCCACAGGAAGGACCCATGATTCACTCTGGAGCTGTGATTGCTGCTGGGATCTCCCAGGGAAGATCCACGTCTCTAAAGCGAGACTTCAAGGTTGGTGTTGGGGTCCGAGGGGCTGTGCTGCAGGTGCCCCTCCTGTGCCAGACCACACAGTTCCTTGGGGTCACACTGGGGGCTTGGGATCATACAGGGCATACCTGCGTCTCCCCTGAACTCATCCCTGTGCCCAGCCCTAAACCTGCCTTTGCTTTGGTGTTTCAGATCTTCGAGTACTTCCGCAGAGACACGGAAAAGAGGGACTTTGTCTCAGCTGGAGCTGCTGCTGGTGTCTCAGCTGCCTTTGGTGCCCCTGTGGGTGTGTATCTTGGCTCCCTGGCACTGAGCAGTGCCTGGACATGGATTTCCTCAGGATGTTGCTCCCACTTGCTTGGAGATAGCTTCCAGGATCTGCACAGGGCACTGCAGGAGCCCTCGTGTGAAGTGTCTGACCCTGCTCCAAGTTTTCCTGCCATGCCATGCAGGTCTTGGGAAGAGAGAAGGGGATCTTGGATCCCAAATGTTGCCTCCCTGGGATGGAGGAAGGCAGTGGGGGGCTTCACTGCAGTCAGTACATCTCTGATGGCTTGGTGGGCTTGCCTGAGCCTTTGCTGGAGCCTGGGAGGTCTGGGTGGTGTGGGACACGTGGGATGGGGTGAATTTGGGTGCCTTGGCTGGTGCTCTGAGCCAAGGGTGGTGTGTGCCCCTTGTGAAGGTGTTGTGTCCTTGACTTACAGGGGGTGTCCTGTTCAGCTTGGAGGAAGGAGCTTCATTCTGGAACCAGTTCCTGACTTGGAGAATTGTAAGTGCTGGGAGGCAATGGAGGACTGCTGGCTCTGGGGTGAGGTGTTGCCTTTTCCCAGTGCCCTGCAGCCCCAGGCCTCCTCACATCCCTGCCCCAGCAAGGTAGCCGTGTGCCACACATGCCAGGGAACAGCATCCCAGCTCCCCTTCTGTGTCCTGGTCCTCTGGGGCTGAATTTGGACCTGTCTGAGCTCCATCTTGCTGCCAGCTCCTTTCCAAGGGAGCTGCCTTGGGCTGTGCCCCAGGGCAACAGAGAGGCAAAAGGAGTGAACCCCTGGTCAGCTGCCCAAAGTGCTGCCATAGGGAGTGTGGCCTCTTGTCCCCACCACACCGTGGGCACCGAGCCCTTGCCCAAGGGCCTTGGGGGGGGTGGTTTGGGGTGGTTTGGGGGGGCACGTGGTGAGGGAGCGGGGCTGGGAGCATCTGGCAGTGACTCTGGGCTGCATCTCCCTCCAGTTCTTTGCCTCCATGATCTCCACGTTCACCCTGAACTCTGTCCTGAGCGTTTACCACGGCAATGCCTGGGATCTCTCCAGCCCTGGGCTCATCAACTTCGGCAGGTTTGATAGCGAGGTACGGCACGGGTGCTCTCCATGTAGGGCCGTGGGGGTGTCCAGGGAGACTTTGGGGCAGCTCTGGAAGCCCTTTGCTGGCACAGACTTGTGCTGTCCCAGCAGTTGGAAGCCCCACTGGCTGTGGGGCTGCAGATGGGCCAGGAGATCTGAAACTCACTTCTTTCTTGTTTGCAGAAAATGGGATACACAATCCAGGAAATTCCTATCTTCATCTTTATGGGAGTGGTTGGTAAGACAGAGCTGCTGTTTCAATTTGATTAGTCTGAAAAATTTCCTCTGTTTTCTGTCTGGGTCTAAAAAGCTTTGGCATCCAGTTTCCTGGGGAGAATGGGGAATCCATTAA